>NW_024344437.1:3574260-3755125 GCF_902729225.1 Pteropus medius
AATAGGAGAAAGATGGACCTTTGTGTTTAAGACAGAATGAGAAATAGGATTTAGGGCTTAAAAACCTTGTATCTTGGCATTTCGGGGCTGCTCCTTTGCAAGGACAGCCGCCGGCTAATAAACTGTCTCCTGGTTAAGAGCACTCAAGTTGGGTCTGGTTATTCTGGACACAACAGGTATATGCATGTTTTAATTAGCAGCCTAAAGGACTGAGGGACTCTATTAAATCTCATTTTAAATCCAGGCACTTGCTGCAAATGGTCAAAATTTTAAACTTTATGCCATTTTAAGTCAGAAGAAGTTTCATTAATGTGGCTATCCGAAACACTAATTTTTACTTTAAAATTAGTGACATACATGGTTGTATTTAATATTTATGAGCTTTATTATTTTGTTTCTGCTTACTGATTTTCTTCATTATCATTTGTATGTTTATGTAATCCTAATTTTATGTTTGTAAGCACTTTTATAGTGTCCTACTTTGGACTTACTAAAATAAACATACTAATTAAAAAAATCTATATATTTTAGGGGGAAAAAACAGCAGAAATGATGGTGGCATTCGACTGGGTCACAGGATTCAGCTTGATCACATTTACATGCATATAACAGACATTACTGTCCTGACCCATATAATCACTACTGGTCTATATCACCCAGTTCTTTCAAATCATTGTCTTACTATGTGATCTGCATGAGAATTCTAACAGGAAAAATGATATGACAGGCTCGTAGAGTTCCATCACCCTGGAACATTTCCTATCCTCTATTCATGTGGACCCGCGTTACATATTTTTTCGGAAAGATGACCTATGAGACTCCTTTAAGGTTCCTGCTGAATCCAGCAATACGACCTTCTTCCTCTCCCCATCTGGGATCCTCAACCAGCCTTGCAGGCTGTTCCTTTTGTTTACTGAAGATTAGAAGATGCCGACAATCTTCCTTTCCATCCAAAATACTGAAATTATCTTGGGTGATGCAACATAAGAGCCACCTGCAAAAGTTCATGCTTTGATTTTCTTACTTCCTCATTACTATAACTTTAACTCAACTCCACTTATTCACTTTCACGACCACATTCTGAATCTGTCCATCTTATATTGGTATATTTCTTAAATTCAAACATCCAACTTTGAGTTCACCGACTCTTGTTTTCTTGACTCCATTATTTTCTGCCTATCGGTCCCCTTCTTTCTCTACTTCCCTTCTTTAACTAGCTTAGATTAAGTACACACTCTATCACTTCAACCACTTTGTTTTATCTTAATATTCTTGCTCTTTTACAGTGGTGAATCTAACCAGTAAAAAACAACCCTGGAAGAATCCATATTCTAACTATTTTCAGTTCTTGGAAGAAGAGAGCATATATCCTAGATGAACTGCTGGCAGGACCTGTTGAGGGATGATTTGCACATGTGTGTTGTAAGGGGAGAGGAAGGGGTGAAAGAAAGAAGTAAATCAAGGATTTTATAGATGCCTTTTTCCTGGGAGAACAGGAGACATGGAATTTGTTGGAGATGGGAAAAATATGCTTTGGCCATGTCTGAAAAGGTTATCACATGCATAAATAGTGACCTAATGACACCATGGAGCTCTATTTTCAACTTCTTGGTGGACATATCCACTACAATATGACACAAGCAAGGCAAACTCAACAATCACCTTACTATCTGCACCAGTTTCTTCAGTGTCTTTCAGTTCTAAGAATGGCACCAACATTCACCCAGTGAATCATGGCAGCATCTTGGGTAACATCCTTGGTTCTTTCCTACCTATTTAATCATTAAGTCATAATGATTCTACCTACCTTTAAATTTATGTCTTCTATTAGTGCAGTGGGAATTAGCAATCTCATTTAGTTAGAACATAATTAGTTGAATGTTGAAGGTTCAAATACCCAAGGAAAAACAAAGTCTGTTACGTTGTTATAGAACCTTTCGATCAGACAGATGTATTAGGATAGATATAGAAAGATCTGGGCCAAAGAATTTAAATGGATTGGAAAAGTAAGCAAAATCCAAAATCCCTCCTCCACTCTATGCCAACCCCTCCAAAAAAGCAGGATTTTTAACCTAGACCTGAGGTTACCATTATCTTCTCAGCAAACGTAAGTATTCCTTTTAAAAAAGTAGCTGAGCTATTCTAGAAGAGATGATGGACACAAAGCCTTGAAGGGTGAAGAGACTGAAGTATCCAGGGTTTGAGTGGTTTATGCCAAGACAAAGAAAATGATGTATAAGAAGAAAGTCCTAAAACTGTTAAGATACATTTACTCCCAATGAAAAGGCAGGAACATATATGGCTGAGCCCTAGGTGTCACAGCTCCTTGCATTAGTATAGAACCTAATGTTTCATTTTGTGCAGAAACAGACCTACGTACAAGCACAAATCAAGCAGGTCCCTAGCGTGCAGGGTGGAATGCGGATCCCAGGGCTTTCCATTAGGAAAATCACTACAGTCCACGCACAGTCCTAGAGTCCCTACTAATAA
This sequence comes from Pteropus medius, assembly GCF_902729225.1. NCBI lineage: Eukaryota > Metazoa > Chordata > Mammalia > Chiroptera > Pteropodidae > Pteropus > Pteropus medius. The sequence goes on from NW_024344437.1 coordinate 3,576,751, forward strand.
CTGAGATTGAATTTTCCAACAGTTCCATGGAGGGGATCTTAGAGCAAGTTAATGTAGATTTAAATAAGCACCCAAGTACTGTGGTTGCATTTCATACCCATTATAGAAGGCAATAGTGACCGTTTTAAGATAAGGGAATCAGAAGTGGAGCCAGGAAGTGAAAGTTAATAATTATTTAAGAATATTCCAAATTCAGAATTTATTTCAGAAGCATCAATTTTCACTTCACTTGATGATTTAGTGTTTATTTCATGTTACTTTATCATTTTAACTTCATATTCTTGATTCAGTGTGTATGAAAACTCGTGTTTTGAAAATGTAGACTATCAGGCTAAAATCCAGTAAATATGTCATCTCATTTGAACCTGTTATGTTCGTTTACACAGCTTTTTTTGAAGCTACTACATAGAGTTATATGAACTTCACGGCCATTAAACAAATACAGACGATGATGTAAATATATTTAATTTCTAAGAAACTTTTTTCCTTTTTTTTGGTCATTGTAATCCTCACAGTGTTACTGAGATAACAACTAGTATACTAGACTGGTTGGTCTAACCTTGTACCTATCAATATATTTGGCAATACAGCTTGTAATACTGCAGTCACTGAGTGTAGAGCACATTCTTAATTTAAATCTTGATACTTTAAACTAGCGGTCCCCAACTTTTCTGGCACCAGGGACCGGTGCACCTATGAGAATCTAATGCCTGATGATCTGAGGTGGAGCTGAGGCGGGGATGCTGGCGCTGGGGAGCGGCTGCACATACAGATGAAGCTTCACTCACTCACCTCCTGCTGTGCAGTCCGGTTCCTAACAGGCCATAGACCAGTACTGATCCACGGCCCAGGGGTTGGAGATCCCTGCTTTAAGCTACTTGAAATTGCTGGAAAAGAGTTATTTTTTCCCCCTCTGAATACTTCCTAATCTTTACTGGAGAATAGTACATTAGTACATTTACTTTATTATTTTTAAAAAGTATTTAACTTTTTAAAATACATGTGGTGAAAATTAATTTACTTACAAGTATTATTTGTAGGGAAATCCAATTTATGTTTTTTAGATTTTTGTGACCAATATATTTGTGGTGGCATGGAAAAAAACTGAGATAATCTGAGTTATAATTTACTTAATTTTAAAACAGTAAATAAATATTTGCAATTCTCTACATTAAAAATGTAATATAGTTTGATAAATATTAGTATTTACAAATGAAGAGCCGTGTATAAAGAATTTTTTAAGTTTTTAAATATTTATCAATTTATATAGAGTAAAATTCACTTTTTGGTGTACAGCTCTATAAATCTTGACAAAAGCACTGAGTTGTGAAAAATCTACCACAATCAAGATACAGAACACCTCACTCACCCCCAAAAGCTAGCTCATGTTGCCCCTCTCTAGTCAAATCCTCCCTCCTCTGTTAACCCCTGGAAGCCACTGATCTGTTTTATTTGCCTAAGGTTTTGCTTCTTCTATAACGGCATCTAAGCAGAATTAAGCAGTATGTGTTCTTTTGGCCTGGCTTCTCTTACTTAGCAGAATGCACCAGAGACCGATGCAGGCTGGGCAGGCGTCTCAGTGCGTCCCTTCTCACGGTTGAGCAGTACTCCACTGCGTGGTCGTGCCACAGTGTTTTAACCAGTCACCAGCTGAAGAACACTGGGCTGTTTTCAATTTTTAGCAATTATTGATAGAGCTGCTATAAACATTGATGTATAAGTTTTCGTGTGAATGTAAGTTTTCATTTCTCTCGGTGTAAGTACTTAGGAGGATTGCTGTGTCATGTGGTAAGTACATGTTTAACTGTATAAGAAATGGCCAAACTGCTTTCCAGAGACTGTACCATTTTGTATGTTCTGCAGCAACGTGTATGAGAGTTCCAGGTACTTCACATCTTCGTCAGCTCTTGAATTGTCAGGCTTTTGTTTTGTTTTAATTTTACCCATTCTAATAGATGAATGATTGCTGTTTTAATTTGAATTTCCTTAATAGTTAAGGATTTTAAATATCTTTCCATGTGCTTATTTGCCATCTGTATATTGCCTGTGGTGAAGCATTTGTTTCGATCTTTTGCTTACTTTTATACTGCAATGTTTGTTTTCTTAAGTTTTGAAAGTGCTTTACACACACACACACACACACACACACACATAATTGTAAGTCTTTGTTTAGTTTTATATTCATGTAAGTAGGTAAATATATGTACATACACATACTTATACTTGCAGACCTTTATACTTACATGTCCTTTGGAAGATATGTAATCTGCGAACATTTTTTCTGAGTCTGTGCTTTTCCCAGTCTGAGAAAACGTGGCATTCTCTTAAGTCTTCTTTCACACACAGAAAAAGTTTTTAATTTGATAAAATCCACTGCAGACTGAATGTTTATGTTCTCCCAAAATTCATATGTTGAAACCTCATCCCCAATGCCCTAGTGTCTGGAAGTGGGGCCTTTAGGGAGCGTTTAGGTCATAAGGGTGGAGTCCTCGTGAATGGGATTAGTGCCCTTATAAAAGGGACCCAGAGAAACTCTTTGACTCTCACCTTATGTAGATACAGTGAGAAGACAGCCCTCTATGAGCCAGGAAGTGGGCTCTCACCAGACACTGAATATGTCACTGCATTGATCTCAGACTTCCCAGCATCTGGAACTGTGAGAAATGAATTTCTACTCTTTATAAGTCACCCCATCTATGGTATTTTTGTTATAGTGGCCTGGACGAACCAAGATAAAGTTCACTGTGGATTTCTTTTTTCTTTTATCTATCAGGCTTTTGTTGCTGTATCTAATAACTCTTTGTCCAATTCAAGTAAGGTCACAAAGATTTTCTCTTGTGTTTTCTTCTGGAAATTTTAAAGTTTCATATTGTATATTTCTATGATCCATTAAGTTAAATTTTGAGTCATAGGTCAGGGGCCAATTTTTGCATATGAATGTTCAATTGTTCCAGCAATATTTGTTGAAAAGACTACTATTTTCCATTAACTTGCCACTGCATTTTTATGAGAAAAAAAAACAAAACAATAGAAAACAGCTTTTACTTCATTTGTAATTTCCAAGTTTCTCAATGTTCCTTTCCCCCTTCTGCCTAAAAAGCACTTCTTTGAGAATATATCTGCTAGTGAGGCATTCTCTTAATTTTCCAACATTTAAAAACATTTTTAATTTGCTTTCATTTCAGGGGAATATTTTTGTTAAATATAGAATTTTTGGTTGACAATTCTTTTGCTGGCCACCATGATTTCTGATGAGAAAGCTATAATTATTTAAGCTGTTCCTTTATGTGGAATGTATTTTCTTTTACCTCTGGCTTCTGTCAAAGTTTATTTCTTGTAAGTAGTACTGCAGTGAACATAGTGTGGTGCATACATCTTTTCAAATTAGTGTTTTAGATTTCTTTGGATAATGGATGAAAAAGGTGAAGGAATTCCTTTGGTAGTTGCAAAACAATCATGGGGATGTAAAGTATAGCATAGAAAATATACTCAATATCATTGTAATAACTATGTGTAGTGGCTGGTGGGTACTAGATATATTAAGGGGATCACTTCATAAATTATATAAATGTCTAACTACTATGTGGTACATCTGAAACCAATATAAAATAATACTGATTGTCAACTGTAATTGAAAAAAAATAAAATCTGGAGGAAAAAATATCGTTTTTCTGTATCTTTGGTTTTTAGAAGATTAGTTTTTACTGAGTTTATCCTGTTTTGGGTCTCCAATTTTCTTGAGTCACTGACTTGACATCTTTCACCAAATGTGATGTTTTTAGCCAATTTTTTCTTTAAATAAATTTTCTGTACCAATCTCTCCTCTTTTTTTGTGGGGCTTTGCTGATGTAAATTTTAGACTTTTGATGTTGTCCTGTAGGTGTCTGGGGCTCTTTTTATTCGCCCCTCCCCCCAAATCTGTTTTCCTGTTCTTCAGTTGTATAATTTTGGTTGATCAAGCTTCAGTTCATTCACTGTTTCCTCTGTCATATTCATTCTGTTGCTAAGCTCACTGTTGATTTTTTAAATTTCAGATATTACATTTTTCGTTTTCATTTGTTTCCTTTTTACACTTTCTATTTCTCTGCTGAGATCTTCTAATATTCCATTCATTTAAAAAATGTTTACCTTTACTTCATAGAAGATGGTTATAATAGCTGTTTTTAAATCTTTATCTGACAGTTCCATCATCTGGGTCATTTTGGGATTGGTATCTGCTAATTAAGAAGTGGTTAAGATTTTTCTGATTCTTTAAATATTAAGTAATTTTGGATTGTTTATTGGATATTTAAATATTATATTGTGAGACCCTGAATCCTGTTAATGTCCTTTGGAGGATGTTTACTGATTTTTCTTTCAGCAGTTAACCAACCTGTTAAGTTCAGAATTGCAAATTCAAACTTGCCTTCTGTGGGCAGGGTTTCAATACTCATTCAACTCAAGTTTTGGACATATCAACTTTAAAAATATTCTCTAAAGCCTTGGATTTTTTTAGTCTTAATTTTGTTTGAGGAGTACTTTTTGTTTCATTACTCTACTTGATAACTTTTATAGTTAATACAATAATTAGTAATCAATTTCATCCCTGGAATGATGGGCTTTAAGGTTAGATACACCTAGATTCAAATCCTTTCCCTACTATTTAGCTATGTAATGCTGGGCAAGCTATTCAACTTGTCTGAGTCTCACATTTCTCATCTGCAAAATGGGAAAAATGATACCTCTCTCACAGTGTTGTTAGAACAAAAATAAGACATCAGATGTGAGGAATCAGCAGAGTTACTGCCAGTACATAGCTACATAGCCGCCCTCAATAAATGTGAATTACTACCAACATCTTATCAGAAAACAAAATCTCGGTAGTAATGCGTATATTAAAATGCACACTAAAAAGTGGGGGTACACACACGCGTGTGTATATTACTTTACTCAGGGCCTATCATAATCTCTCGATTTTAATTTAGGTTGCCATAACTTATATAGTTTTTTTCTTTTTGATTTTTCCGGTTTTATTTAGATATAATTGACATATAACACTGTATAAGTTTAAGGCATACAGTATAATGATTTAACCTACGTATTTTATAAAGTGATTACCATAGTAAGTTTAGTTAACATCCATCATCTCATATAGACACAAAAAAAAGATAAAGAAAAAAATTTTTTTTTGCCCCTTATGGTGAGAACTCTTAGGATCTATCAACTCTTCTAACTTTCAGTTACCTACAGTCACTGTGCTGTACAGTACATCCCTGGCACTTATTCATCTCACGACTGGAAGTTTGTGCTTTTTGACCTCCTTCATCCAATTCTCTCTCCCTTCCACTCACCCATAACCCCTGGCAACCAGAAATCTGATCTCTTTTTCTGTGAGTTTTTCTTTTTTTTTTTTTTTTTTCCATACATAAGTGTATAGTATTTATAACCATATAGAGACTGTATAGTATTTGTCTTTTTCTGTCCGACTTATTTCATTTAGTACATATAATGTTAGATCCATTCATGGTGTAAAAGGCAGGATTTCTGTGATTTTTTAATGTACGAATGAATAATATTCCACTGTGAGTGAATGTGAGTGAATGTGTGTGTGTGTGTGTGTGTGTGTGTGTGTGTACACACAACTTCTTTATTCTTTCATCCACTGAGGGACACTTAGGTTGTTTACACGTCTTGGTCTCTTATAAATAATACTCTCTGAACATGGGGGTGCAGATATCTCTTTGATATGTTTTTCTTTCCTTTGGAAATATATCCAGAAGTGGGATTTGCTGGATCATATGGTTGTTATATTTTTAACTTTTTGAGGAACTTCCATACTGTTTTCCATAGTGGCTGTACCGATTTACATTCCCACCAACACTGCATGAGGGTTCCCTTTTCTCTACGTCTTCATTAGTATTTGTTATCTCTCGTCTTTTTGATGATAACTATTTTAACAGGTGTGAGTTGATGTCTCATTGTGGTTTTAATTTACATTTCCCTAACAATTAGTGATGCTGAGCACCTTTTCGTGTACCTATTGGTCATCTGTATGTCTTCTTTGGAAAAATGTCTATTCAGGTCATTTGCCCATTTTTAAATGTGGTTCAAGTAGTTTAAAAAGTAGAAATCCGATCTCAAAAGATAAAATAAATAAAGAAAAACTGTTTGTACATACCAAGTATTACTTAACAGCATTAACTCTTGAACATGCATTTTAACGGGGCTTTCAAATTCTAGTTTTTCCTCAAGGCTGAAATAAAGACCAATAACATTAATTCAAAAGCTAAATTATGTTTGATCCAGCAGCATCGCTGAGTCAAAAAATAAAAGTAGTAAAACAAGTAGAAATTATAGAAATGAAATTCCTCAGATTTAACATATATTTGAGAAGAAGATTGTAAATATGCATGATGTGTTATTCATTCTCCCCATTTAGGAAGCTACAAGTCTACTGAAAGAGACCGGCACATTCGCATAGCTATAAAACATTAAGTGATGTATCACAGGTAACAGCGATGCAGATAAGAACAACAAAGTATGAGGGGGCAAATTTGGGGAAGAGAGAACAAGCCAAGGAATGCTATGGAAAGGGTGACATTTGAACTTGGCTATAGACAGAGTGACCATATTTCTCGATTTCTTCCAGTATGTGTCTTCATAAAGCAACCAGACCAATCTTAAACATGAACCAGATTATGTTACTCTTTTGCTCAAAACCCTTCACTACTTTTCATGCCACTTAGGATAAAGTCATAAATACTTAACATGATCTACAAGACTTTAAATCATCTGGCTCATATGCTACTCTCCAGCCTTATCTCAAGCCACTATCCCTACTGCTCAGGAAAGCTGTAGACATACTAGCCTCCTGTCTATTTACTTTGTTATTTCTAAGCTCTGAGTCTTTGTAATATTTCTCTCCTGAATGTCTTACACACCAACCTTTGCTGGCAATCTCTTGCTCATCACTTCGGTTCTTAGCTTAAACACAGCTTGTTCAAAGAAGACTCCCCGACTTCCTACCCTAAATGAAGACCCTCTGTTATACAATGTCTTTCAGAGGACCCTATATTTTCCCCTAGTATTTGCCAAAGTTTGTATTTATATCATTTATTCCAACATATCAGTCTCTTCTACTAGACTATGACTATGTGACACAGAGAGCAAATCTGTTTTGCTCATCACTATGCTACCGCAAATAGAAGCTCAAGAGTTATCTGTTTATTAAATGAATAAAATCGACAAATTTTAAGTATACATTACAAGTTGGAGGGTGACTAAGTGGTATGGGAAATTACTTTAAAAAGGTTCTTTGGAAGGAGAAGAACAAAGCTGGAGGACTAATGCTACCAACGTCCAGAATTACCATAAAGCTAAAGTAAGCAAAACAGCGCGGTACTGGCAAAAGAATAGAAATAGGTCAATGGAACAGAGTAAGGAGCCCAGAAAGAGACCTCCATAAATATAGGCAACTGACAAAGGAGCTAAGGCAAGTCAGCCTTTTCAAAAAACAAAACAAAACAACAACAACAAAAAACAGTGCTATAGTGCTGAAAGAACCAATAAACACATAAATAAATCTAGACAGAGATCTTACACCCTTTATAAAAATTAACACAAAATGGATCACAGACCCAAATGTAAAATGCAGAACTATACAAATCTTCGAGGATAACACAGGAGAAAATGACTTGGGCATGGTGGTGCCTTTTTAGATACAACAACAAACATACTATCCATGAAAGAATTAATAGATCAGCTGGACTTCATTAAAATCCAAAACTTCTTTTCTACGAGTGTCAAGAGAATAAAAAGATAAGCCAAAGACTGGGAGAAAAATATTTGCAAAAGACACATCTAATAAAGGAGTGTTATCCAAATACACAAAGAACTCTTAATAAATTCTTAGTAAAAAAATGTACCATTCTGGTGAGTGACATTGATAAAAGGGAAGGGATAACACCTGTGTGTGGGGGGAGGGGTCAGATCTCTATATCTTGCTCTCAATTTAGTTGTAAGCCTAAAACTGCTCTAAAAAATAAAGTCTTAAAAAAAAAAAAAAGGCTCTTAGCAAAGAGCTGACTAACAAAAAAAATAAGGAGCCTAACAAATATGAGACATTTACTATGCATCAAATACTGTGTTAAGTATTTTGCATACAATCTTCCGTGTTACCATTTAAATAACTTAACAAAGTAAGAATTGTTCATTCCATTTCCAGGCGAGTTTGAGCTTTGTTTTCACACAGGAATAAGTATTTTTTTCATTTAATAAAATTATTTCATTTAAAATATAAAACTGTCCCTGACCACAGAATAAGTCATCATTCTATTCTATCATCAGTATCATCCCTGTAAAAAAAAGTATTCATTTATTCAGAAACATTTATTTAGCACCTACTATGCATTAGACATTATTATAGGTGCCACTGTGGACAAAAGAGAAAAAATCTCTTCTATCGTGGAGCTTGTATTTTAGTGAGAAACGAAACAATAAAACTGATAAGTAAAATCTGCTATACTTTAGATAGTAATAAATGTTGAAAAAGGAAAATAAAGCAGAGACCTGCATTATAAAATATTTGGAGGAAGAAGAATTTCAGACAAGGTGGCTAGAAAAGGCCTTTTTGAGAAAGTATCATTTGAATTAAAGGCTGAAGAAAGTGGGAGAGCCAGTAGCCACATGGGTTTTTTTGGAGAAAGCATTCCAAGCAGAGTGATTATGCCCTGCAAGCTTGGAGAACATCAAGAACCCACAGTGACTGGAACAAAAAGAACCAAGGGGAAGCAGGAGGGGACGGGGCACAGAGTTGACGAAGGCCAGGTCACGTGCCTTTAGCCCGGGGCTCACCCCATGGCAGCCCAAGCACCTCCATCTTTCGCACGCTGTCCCCACTGCTTGAAATGCTCAGACAGGTCTTTGCTCAAGTGGTTCCTCGCCAGAGTGGCCTTCTCTGCCTATTCTATCAAAAATAGCACGCTTCTTTGTCCTTGTAGGTCACCGTTTTGTTTGTTTGTTTCCTCTCAGTGACGTGCGAAGCCTCTGGAGCGGTGCTGCCCAACAGAACTATGTGCGATGACAAAAATGTTCTGTGCTGTCTAATATGGCAGCACCAGCCACACATGTCTGTTGAGTAGTTAAGTGTGGCTAGTACAACGAAGGTATTGAATTTTTAATTAAATTTAATTTTTACGAATTAAATTTGAATAGCCACATATGACTTGTTACCATCTTGCATATAGCTCTGGCGGTTCACGAGCAGTGGAAAAGGATGTACTTTTTAGTAAGAATCACCCAGGCCGCTGTGCTGAGAAGGGACTCCGGGGGAACAAGGGCAAAAGCAGGAAAACTATGGAAAACGCTGAAGCAACAAGTCAGAAATGACGGTGCCTTGGGTCAGGTGACGTCAAAAGTAATGGTGAGAAGTTGTCACATACTGGATATAATTTATGTCAGAGACAAGAGGACTTGCCAAAGGGCTCAATGTTGAATGTATGAGTGACGAAGGCTAAGAGCAACATTTATGGCCAGGGCATCCGTAAGGCTGGAGTTCCCTTGTCCTGTTAAAAGGGAGGTGACTCATGGATATCCAAGTGTAAGATGCCACGTAGGCAGATGGATATAAAGGTCTGAGGAGAAGGGAGAGATCTGGACTAGAGTTAAGGGTAAGACGAAGAAAAGATGGGGTCCAATGACTGTGGCTTTTTAATTCACCAAATACTAAGGAAGCTTAGAGAGAACACAGCCGCCCGTAAACATTTAAAGTTCAGCAGCAACCTGAGTGTAAACAATAAACTTTTATTTAATTAAAAAAAAAAAAAGATTTAAGGTTCAGTGACCCTCTTAAGGAAAGGAGGATGGTAACACTGTTTTTCAGTGAGTCGGCACTGGGAATTAATGTGCGAGACAGGACAGGCACCTCCTCTGCTGAGGGGTTATGCTGCCAGGCTTTCTGTCAGTCTAAAGAGATATCATACAGAGTGAGCAGAGCAGGAAATGCATTTGATACGTCACCATGAGACTGACACTCTGAAGGTCACTGTCCTTTGGCTGCATTTTAATTACTTAACGAAATAGTAAAACCCAAACACTGTACAGCTTTAGACATTTACGGCAATATCCTGAGTCATACAAGCTAATTTGAATTATTAGCAGTATAATGTTACAGTCCTGACTATATATAACTAAGTAAGTAAATCTCATTCAGATGACACAAAGAGAGAGACGATGTCTACAGCTGGTCAAAATGTTCATATTATTGCTACTCTACATGATGGTTAAATTTTATGTGGCAACGTGCCTAGGCTATGGCCTCAGCTGTTTGGTCAAATATTAGTCTAGATGTTGCTGTGAAACATTCTGCTGATATGATTAACACCAACAATCAACTGACTTTAAGTAAAAGATATTATTCTCAATCATGTGGGTGGGCCTCACCCAATCAGATGAAGGCCTTAACAGAAAAGACTGGGGTTCCCTGGAGAAGGAACCCTGCCTGGGTCTCCAGCCTGCCAGGCAGCCCCACAGATTTCAGACTTGCCAGCCCCCACGATCACGTAGGCCGATCCTTTAAAACACAACATCTCGGTCTGTATCTATTATCACATATAACCTACTGGTCTGTTTCTGTGTTTCTCTGGAGAACCCCGACTGACACACTATGCCTCTATTTGTACAAGCTGTGTAATACTATATACATTTTATGTAACCTCTTAAATCTTCAGTTTCTTCATTGTAATATGGAAAAATTTTCAGTATCGACCTTAATAGAGATGTTTGGAAGGTTAAACAAAATAATTCACGTAAAGTTCTTAGTGTTATACCTGGCACACAATAAATATTTGACAAAGGTTAGATGTCATGGTACTACTGTTATTATAAGAAACAAATACTGACTATTAACTATTTTTAAAGATAATGTATTATAATTTTACTTGTAATTAAAAATAATAAAGTTTTCTTAAATCCACCTGATACTTGAAATCCCAGGACAGTTGGTCGAATACTACCCTGGTCATATTCAAATGTTCTTCCCCAACTAACAGAATCACTTCTACCAGAATTCTTCTGAGTAGTGTCCTGTCCACATGAACCAACCCCTAAACTCTGCCAAAGACTTAATAAAAACATTTAACGAGATCAAATAAAATGAAGATGTAAAAATAAATAACATTAGCAATCTAAATATAGCGACATCCTCCATTGCTAGCCATTTTCCTAGAAAACTTCATTGTGCCGAGGGCAAAAAATTATAACCAGCAAACTGTAGAAAGGAGAACATCTGTAATTTCTAAATAACCAATTCTGATTTTAATTGAACTGTATATAATATCATAAATGCCCTAAACTGAGATGAAACTTTTCCTAAGAAAGACTGAATAGAAAAATATGGAAGAAAAAAAAATTAATGTATTACCTATTCTAGTAAATGCTTATATTATTACTGATAATTAAGAAAACTAGGAATGATATAAATTTAATAAGTAAGAAGATTTGACTTTCTAGATTAAAATAGTTGCCTAAATAAATTTTATTATGTTACATGGAAGTACAAATTAGAAATAACTTCCACTGGAGCTACTTTTAAAAGTTTATATTGTCTCCTAAATCATTCTAAAGAGGCATTCCTAAAGACACCAGGAAATAATTCTAGTAATTTTTTATACTTTAAATCACATTTTCTAAATAATTAAAAAATGTGCAGTCCTTTTTTAAATTTTAACACTTATAATTAACCTATGAGTTATTATTTACTTGTAATTTGTTATAACTCACCTATGAGAAACTGCGCCCCAAGCCCCATGCTTATTCGTGAGAATATTAAGGATCTTCTGTTTCAGCTGATTTGCTGTGACGTGATCTCGATGTTTAGCAGCACTAATAAGGTGGTCGCACATCTTTTCCTCCTCTCTTCTATCAGCAGCATACTGGGCACACTGCGACTACAAAGGAATATAAACAATGCGTAACGATTGATGTACAACTTCCGCTATGCATAAGGAATGATATCTAACCTTAGCTTAAATGATAATTCAATTTCAAAGCTCAGATAATGTAATCTTTTGAAAGCTTATTCTCAAGAATACATATAGTCGCCTTTCAAATTTGTAAAAATGTGTTCTATGTATTTATACATAAAGTCTACATAAAATAATTTGGATAATGTTATATAAAGTAATTAATAGCTTTTAAGGTTTCTTCCGATTCTTAAATTCTGATTTTAATATATTCCCAAAACAATCATTTTAGAAACAAAATCAGCTTATTAAAAATGTAAATAGAGCTTTAACCAATATAGTATATATCTCACTTAAAATAAGAGTTATAGTTCTGATAAAAAAACTCGCAATTTAAAGTTTTCTATTTCATAGATGTCAAAATTGTGTAGAAGAAAAAGCAATGGTTTAGGTAACCAGACCTGGATTTTATTTCGCACTTTATGAAAATTATTTTTTTACCACTGTACTCAGTATTATATTTATAAAATGAGGCGACAAGACATGGTTTTCTCTATAATCTTTCCCAACTCTAGAATTTAATGTGTCCCAAGGTTCTCAGGATAAGTACTATCTTATCCTTATCTTTTCTAATAATCAGCTGTCCTGTCAGCTCTGTTTTCACGCTAGCTGGTGTTAGTAACACAGCTAATCAATCTCATTGTGTAACGAAAGGTTCAATATGAACATGAAGCTCACCATTTCTTTAACTGTATTTGACTTTGTTTGTATAATAATTTTTGTATCGGTTGGATTGACTATAAATTTTAATATTACCAAGTATGTAACATGAGTAATATAAATAGGAAGGAAAAAAAAATTCACACATCTAAAAAAAATATATATAACTTGCTCACATTCATCATTACTATGTAAAACTGTTTCATAGAAGTATCTGAACACAGCGCTCAGTCTAACTACTGACAGAGGGCACGACCACAACTCACCTCTTTCAGAGAAATAACCTACAGTAATCTCAGAAGGATTAATTCATTTTCCAATTTATCTTTTTGTACAGGGAATCACCAATTAGTACAATGATCTGCTTCCATAATGAGGTTAATATTTCATTAGCTCATTGGAGAGTAAAATTAAATTTTCATTTTTCTTCCTTAACAATTACAGTGGTTAACTAAAAAAAATCTTAACTGTGAAGTATCCATCTCAAATTAAATACACTTTTCTTTCTTAATTATAAGCTTATATAAGAGATAGAGAAAATTCTCAAAAAGTCTTAGTAAAATGTCACGACTTTTATAAAATCTTCTATAATTGAAAAATGGTAAGTGTTTGGTGAACTACACACACATACACACACACACACACACATCATTTATTAATATAGCTCTAACCTAAAAAGAACACACTCAAACATCTGGGTTAAAAAAATGTACATTCATTAAATAACAATGATAATACTCTCAAAATAGATTTATATTATATACATTTAATGTATATGTAACCTAAAAATCACTGAATCTTCACGTCTCCCTTCATAGCTTTTTATCACCGTTGGCCACGCAGCCTCAATAGGAGTAATCTCATCCCCAAGGGGGTGAAAATTGGTGTTGGGGATATGTGAAAAAAATCTTACTCTTTTTACATATGAAGTACAGATGTACATACAGTACACAGACAGAAAGATATGCAGCATGTTGGTGGTAATAAAATTTCACTGGGGAACAGTTAGGACAAAAAGATTTTTTAGGGGGACAATAATGAAAAGGAGATTAAAAGCTGCCATTAGCTTGATATCACCTTGCTTAAAAAAGCTGGTCACTAATATCTAGCTACTTAAAAACTTATTTTAAATGTTTTTGCACGACAAATATTGATCTGCTTATATCCCATAAAATATCTTGATTTTTTTAGTAGAAATATGATTGAGTCAGAAGTGGTCCTGCAGAGAATTCACTTATTATTCTAACTCTTAATTTTCATAAAGTGTGAAGTCAAAAATTAATTGAATAGTCTTCTTTTGTTTAGAGTTCTGACACATCTTAAACCTAAACATATTCTTCAAAGAACATATAATTCAATCTTGTCATCCAGATACCCTGATAAATATCCAAATGTTACTTATTGTTGAGGTGACATGAAAAGTCGCTTTGACAAACACTTAATTGTCAATGTACTTTAGTCAAAGTTTAAAATATTTGGTATCCTTTGCAAAATAAGATTGTTGCAATCCCACATGACATCTGTGCACTGTCTCATCTGACAAATGAAGGAGAGGTTACTGGTACTGAAGCGCCAAAGGCTATTTCTCAGTCTCACGCTTTTCAGCAGCTAGGTCAGAGATCACTGGACCCAGGACATCAACTTGCATAACCAAGAGAGCTGGTTTACTGAGATAAAAACCTCATCAAAACTGAAATCTTGTGCTCTGATTTCCAGCCACACCACACTTGTTCGCATGTTGCATCAGGAGAATAAATTGATGAGTTATTTATTATTTTCAAGGCCAGGGACAGTCCAACTTAAGCCAAACACCAGATTACCTAAATATTTATGAAACCAATTTTGTTTGAACAGAAGTAATTGTTATATTTAAAACATTAAAATCGGGATATTTGTTGAATTGAGGCAATACAAATGATGGCAAAAAAATCACTAAAAATATAAATGCTAGAAATATAAAAATAATATTTTAAATTAAAATACAATTACTATGGAATGTATTGTACTCCAACATCCTTTAGTTTTTGCACATAAAATAGAATGACAGTTAATTTGTTCTTTATTCAAGGTACTTATGAGGATTTTTAAACTATTATACTTCTGTCTATACATACAGAGCTACGTACATATCATGGAATAGCAATGCTTCAATTGTCAATAAAATGTCAATTACAAAAAAAAAAATGAAATACGAACTAACATCACCTATGGCCACTCTAAAGAAGGCTACATTAATAAATAATAAATTATTGAATGTTTGGTGAAACTGACTTCATATAACTACTTGTTATATCCATCTCTAATGGTCTGTATATTCTGCTAACTTAAAAATTATTAAAGTAATTGCATCGTAAAATTTTATTTGATTTTAAGAGTAAATTAGAAGAACTTCAGTCTACCAAGTGGTTAGTCACTGGCATATTGTAAATGAGGTGAAAATAAACTAGTGCTGTGTTTGACACTTACTGAAGAACTGAAATGCCTGCCCTTGTTGAAATTTTCCTCTTACAAAAACTCTTCTTACTGTAAAGTCACCATTGGTGACGGTGGGCTTATAACGGAAAAGCAGACTCTCATCTGCTCCCAAAAGCTTACCTCAAACTCTGCATGTTTATGTACGTCTTCAGCTCTCTGTCTGTTCAAAATAAACTCAGCTTCATTTGCAACACGAACTATGTGGTCCTTCATAGCATGGCACAGTAATCTGAAAATAAAAAATACCTTTGGAATTATTATTCTTGATAGCTTTGGTAGATCCAACTTTTTCAATAATTAAACTTCAGTATTACAAATATTAATTATGAATAAATTTCAGACGAAACTACATTATATAATTAATATAGTTGAAATTATAATTTGGTGATATTTGAAATATAGAAATATGACATAAAACTGGTACAGCAATGCCTGTTAAATACAGTGTGTCTTGTGAACAAATCATTCACTTAATAAAACTTAATGAGATAAAAATAGAGGATTTCTGATAGAGTGATTTAAAATGGTTCAAACAATTCATTACCTTGGAAATAAATTTTCACACAAAGGCTAGGTGACGTTATATTAGGAAATCTATAGACTGGATTCCTACTTTAGTGAACACAGATGACAGGACTAAATACCATTTAAAATTCATTTAAATGCTAAGATTCTAAATTCTAAGATGGAGCTACAGTGAAATTTAAAAATGTAAACATGGGGCAAATTTTTTTAAACAATATTTTCACCACTTTCCTGTACTAGTATATTATTCAGTCTTTTCTCTACCTAGCTTTCCTAACTTAGCAATATATCTTAGAGACCCTTCCATGCCTACATAGCGAGCTTCTTCGCCTTCTACAGCACAGGCAGAGGGTACTTCCAAAGATGGTTGCAGTAATGCCCTCACCCCACGTGCCCTTTGCGGTGCGATTTTGTCAAAGGGAAGTCTTTTTACACTTCTCTTAGGGCCAGATGACTTCCAGTGACCAACAGAATACAACAGAAGTGATGCTATGTAACTTCTGAGGTCAGGGTATACAATGCCTTGCAGCTCTTGCCCTCCTTTCATGGAGCTCTCCTAGAATTCGCTGCAATGCTAAGAGAAGCTCGTAGCATGTAGAGAGCCTCAGAGAGAGCAGAGGAGCTCAGCCTTCCAGGCCTAGAGGATCCCCAGCCCAAAGCCAGCCTCCCGGGTAGCTGCGGCCCCAGACAATTCTCCACGGTACTAAAGAACTGCTTGGCTGAGCCCAGTCAATGAGATTCGTGAAAGGTTAAAAAAAATATGGCTGTTGGTTTAAGCCACATGATGATGATGATGATGATGATGATGATGATGATGATGATGATGATAAAAACTATAATCAAACCATTTTTTGAGAGCTAGGTAATAACACAATACTTAATATGCTCAAGAATCTTCAGATATATACATCATTATTTTCATTTTTAAACATAAAAAAATACAGCTCGGAAAAATTAAGTTCCTTGCTCCAGATCATAAGTTTTAAAAGAAATTTTGTAATTTTATATTTTGCACTGCAACTTCATTAACCGACAATATTTTTTAAAGTAAACCTTTTAATTGTGTTTACTTCTGTTATCCTCCAGTGGACATTCTAACACCAATTCTTTTCATTTGGTCAGCTGAAAACAATTAAGTCCTTTTCACGTCAATTACAATACATTCTTTTGTAATAAACAATTACTGTGTTAAAAAAAAAAACAAAGGATATTTGAAATTTAACTTTAAGTCCTTCTGGGGTTTTCTGAAAGGGCAAAATTATGAAGTAATTTCAATTCCTTTACCTACATCTTTTAAAAATTTAGTTCTAATATTCGTATTATCTAATTTTTCTCTCCCTAGATTTTAAACGACTGCTATTTTCAAGTTTGCTATTCTTTCTTTTCATTGCTTACTGTTGAAATGAATCATTTTTTTTTTCTTGCTCAAGTTGTCATAAATTTCAGTCAGAATGGGGCAGGTTTAAGTTTGTCTTAACGTTTGTATACATATATATTAACCACTCTGGTACATTGTTTATCATTCTCCTGCTTCTTTAACATGTTTTAAAATCTTATTTCTGTATATAAGCCACAACATGTTCAGATTTGCTTCTTTATGAGTTTTAGAAATAAAACTAGAGGTGTTCTGTGATCTTTTCAGAATAAGAAAAGTTTGCTGAGAATATTTATTTTAAAATCGTGAGTTACATTTCATTTGCTGTGTCTGAACCTACTGACATGAACATGAGGATTTTTACCTGTAATATAATACATGAATGACATTTTTAGGAATTCTGACATGATGAACAACTTCTATGTCCCTGGGATAACTTTCCCTTATCTCCTTCCTCCAAACTCAACCCTCTACAGACACAGCATATTTTTTCACATGGCAGGACCAGACTGCGTTTCTACTTAACTAGGATTTCCATATCTGCATTCATGATGGAGACTTGTCTGTGACTCCCTCTCTCCCACGCATCTTGTTTGCTTTCATAGTCAAGATTATAGAGGCCTAAAGAATGAGTCAAGATCATTCTCTCTGTTCTCCAGAAGTTAGTAGTATAAGATTGAAATGTTCTACTCGAACATTTGGTATCTATACCTGTAAGCCATTTCTATAGAAAGAATATTTACTGATTAATTTTTTTCATACTTAAAGTACTATTTAGGATTATGTTTTTTCTTAGTTTTGGAAAGTTATGTATTTTCTAGAAATATTCCTGCTTCATTTAAATTTTTAGTTTTAATGGTAAAACATTTTATCCGTAATTATATTCCCTTTTTATCCCTTATATTAATTGTGTCTTTCTATTTGGTTCTTGATCTTGGGAGAATTTGCCTATATTATTATTGCTTTTTTAAGGAACAAAGTTTTGCCTTTATTAATCCTATTGTATCTTATTTTTCATTACCTATTTTTTAATTTTCTTTTGGTTGTGCTTTCGGTGTCATATCAAAAAAATTGTCTAATCCAAGGCTATGTATACTTGAACCTATGTTTCCTTCTAAGGGTTTTATAATTTTAGCTTTTACATGTAGGTCTTAGGTACATTTTGAGTTAATGTTTGTATGTGGTGTGAGGCTGGGGTCCAGATTCATGCTTTTCCATATAGATATCTAGTTGTTCTAGTATCATTTGTTGAAAAGACTGTCCTTTTCCCCATTAAATTGTTTTTGGCTTCATTAAAATTAATTGACCATAAATGTATGGATTTATTTCTAGACTGTTTGCTGTCTGTTGAGTGACTTTTTTGAACTAATTTTGTTAAGTCCGTATTCCTTTTCATGGGTGGCCAATGATGCCTTTGCTCCATTACCTAGAGTTAGCTAATGGCTAGACAGAGATTTCCTTAAATACCTAGATCTAAAAAAAGTTCCCACACTTTCCCAGGAAGCTGTATGTGTGTATATGGACGGCCCTTCAACTCTCAGCCATTCCCATTCTAAAACAGATAGAGCCGTTATGGACGTAGGAAAGACGTCAGGAGACAAAACAAAGTGTTCTATTTCCAATGGAATAGATCTCAGCAAGGCAAGTCCGGATGTTCTAGGAAGTATCTAATTTTTTGAGTTTGTTATAATTTAAATTGCTTGCCTTTGACCTCAGACTCTGAGGTCCTACATTTTAAATATAAATAACTTCTGTAATTTGATGAAAGAAAAAAATCAATAGAAAGAGCATAATGAGAGGTCAGATGAATTAGTCTTCCATCGTCAATAGATGAAGGAGGGGACAAAAGGCAGAATTAGTTTGTATTTAAGATATGCCTTTTAATAGCATTAAGAACTTGGACGAAAAATTTTCTGTGTCTTGTTTCAGATATAAACTGGAGGAAAGAGTAAATGCCCAAACTGCAAGATTATATTTTAAGATCCCAATTATTTAGACTCTAATTGGAAGTGAAGTGGCTTCACAGTGCAGGAGATGTAATACCTCAGTGTAATTCAAAAGGAAGGCATAGAGTTTCTGCTGACACTGCAAGAGAGGGTGTAGCCAGATTAGAGAATCTCAATTTCTTCCAATACTATAGTTCTTTAATAGATCATGTAAAAATCTGAAAAAACTTCTAATTTTTATTTTTTATTTAAAAAATTTTTTATCGTGGAAAATGTTTACAAGCTTTGTGCTCTACTAGTTCATGAGTCAGTTTAATGCCAACAATTTTTACCCGATGAAAACAGCAGAACAAATGACTTGTTGCCCTGAGAACTGGCGCTAACTTTCCTACATTCCTCAAAATTGCATTTTCTTTAAGGGAAAACACTTACCTCATATTGTTAGGGGCAAGTGAGTGATTATTTGTGAAATCTTTAACACATACTAAGCACACAAAAATAGCAGTTCACTTTTCTAAAAGGTACACATTGAGACACTGCTTGTATTTATATTCATTAAAAGGAAAAAACGGATGACAAAAAATGATATTTAGCTATTTGGAGCTACACATTAGGGTGTGGTGGGACTTCAAAGTATTTCTGCATATTCATAACTTAGATTTATAATCTGGTGTATTAGTTTTAAACTGCGATAGCATCAAACTTTTTTGAAGCATGACCCAATTTACTCAATTCTATGAATTCTGAAATACAAAGATTAAAAAACTTAGGCAAAGTGTGGTCTATGTAGCAGGGTTTTCTGAATCTGTATTTGTGCAGAAAAAAGAAAGGAAGAAAAATAGCCACCTAAGACCTAAAAATCTACATATAGGGCTGTTAGGAAAAAAATTATATAGAAAAATTAATTATTCTCTTAAAATACTAAATCTTTCCCAGATGATAAAATCAATTATTCTTGTATTCACATCAACTGATTACATGAAAATCTACTACATAAAAATATAATCAGACCTATACTTGTCTCAGGATCTACAGAAACTGGGGTTTTGACTGGGCAGAAGCAGACAGATGGGAGACAAATCTAAAGGGTAACGCTGGAGCTTCAAATTGGTATCTAAGGACTTGATGTGGAAGAGAGAGAGGCGTTAAAAAGAAAAGGTGTGATGAGGAGAAAAAATTAGTATTGGTTAAAAACCACCCTTTCCCCCATCTAACTGTTATGAGAAAGCTCTGGGAACTAATTGTGTTGGATGAAAACAAGAACCCATATATTAGCATTTTTCAACTTCTTATCACATTTATTTAGTCTTAAAATAAATCTCATAATTTCAAATACATAAAGCAGACTGTTACATTAATCTACCATGAACCTAAATAGTTATTCTTCTCAGAACGGAATTATAAAAACTGACTTAGTTTATGACCGTGTTTCCACTGAGAGTTATGGGTAAAGATGGTGATAATTTTACATGGCTGTTAAGATGAGCAAATTAAGCATAATAGTTCTCAAATTCTGGGGTACAATAAAGACCCTGACTATTACAAATGGTGACTTCCAAGTCCCACTAGAGATTCTGATTCCATAGATCTCAGGTGAGACCACAGAATCTACATGTTTCATAAACACTTTTAAAAACATTTTTACTTTTTGACCCTCTTCACCTACCACCCACCCCGCACCTCTGGCAAACACCAATCTGTTCTTTGTATCTCTATGAGCTTTGATTTTTTCTCCCCTCCCCTTTTAATTTTTCTTAGATTCCACGTATAAGAGAGATGATACAGTATTTATCTTTCTCTGTCTGACTTATCTCACTTAGCACAATGCCTTGGTGGTCAATTCATGTTGTTGCAAATGGAAAGATCTCATCCTTTTTATGGCTGAATAATATTCCTGTGTATACATGTGTTTGTGTCACAAAATCTTTATCCATCCACCCATCAGTGGACTCAGGCTGTTTCCGTATCTTGGCTATTGTAAATAATGCTGCAATGAATATGGGGGTGCAAATATCTTTTCAAGTTAGTGTTTTTGTTTTCTTTAGATAAATACCCAGAAGTTATATTACAGAATCATATGGTAGTTCTTTTTATAAATTTTCTGAGGAACCTCCATACTGTTTCCCATCGTGGCTATATCAATTTACATTCCCACCAACAGTGCATAGGTTTCCCTTTTCTCTACATCCTCACCAACATGCAACCTCTTCTATTTTTGATAACAGCTAGTCAGACAGGTGAGTGGTGGTATCTTCCCATGGTTTTGATTTGCGTTTCCCAGACAGTCACTGTGACGGTGAGCATCTTCTCAGGTACATGCTGGATAGCTACATGTCTTCTTTGGAAAAAATGTCTATTTAGACCTTCTGTCCATTTTTAATCAAATTCTTACTCTTTTTATTTTGCTCTTGAACTGCATGAATCCTGTATGTATTTTGGATATTATCCCTTATCAGATAATTTGCAAATGTTTTCTCCCATTCAGGAGGTTGCCTTTTCGTTTCATTGATGGTTTTGCTGGCAGTGCAGAAGCTTTTTACTATGATGTAATCCCACTTGTTTATTTTTGCTTTTGCTTTTAGAGTCAGGTTCAAAAAATCATTGCCAAGACCTATGTCAAAGAGCTTACTGCCTATATTTCCTTCCAGGAATTTTATTAAAATTCAATGTCACACAAATGGAATCATACATTATGTCTTTACTGTCTCACTTCGTTAGCTTCACATAACACTCTTAAGTTCCACAGATGTCGTGTGTATCAGTAGCTCATACCTTCTTACTGCTGAGTAGTATTCTATATAATGACACAGCATAATTATTTTATCTATTTACGTGCTGATGAAGATTTGGGTTATTACCAGTCTTTGGCTCTTATAAAAAAGCTGCTATGAACATTCACATATAGGTCTTAATATTTACCTACATTTATTTCTCTTGGGAAAACATCTAGGCTTGGAATTATTGTGTCAAATGTTAACTGTCTGTTTAGCTTTATAAGATGCTGACAAACTGTTTTCCAACAGGATGTACCATTTTGTGCTCAGAAGTAAGTTACCAGTATTCCAGTGGTTCCACATCCTCACCAATACTCAGTATTGCCAATAAATTTAATTATATCTATTACAGTAAGAGCATAAGGCTATTTGTGGTTTAAAATTGAATTTCCCAAATGAATAATGATGTGGAGCAACTTTTCATGTGCTGATTGGTCATTTGCATATCTTCTTTGGTGCAGTGTCTGTTCAAATCATTTGCTCAGTTTGTAGTACGTAGTTTATATTTTTATAATTGACTTGTGAAATCTTTTTTCCTCCCTTTTTTGATTGATCTATTTGTCTTTGTTCACAACAATTCTCCAACTCTGTTCTTTTTCAATTTGCTTTGGTTATCGCAAGTCCTTTGTATTGTCACAGAAGTTTAAAATCAGCTCTTTAATTTCTACCCAAAACAAAAATACCTGTTGGAATTTTGATTAGATTTGAGTTTACAAATTGGTTTGGGGAGAACTAAAATCTTAACCATGTTGGTCTTTTGATTCCCAAACACAATATATTTCTGAGTTTATTTATTTTAAAATTTTTCACGGAAACATTTAAAAGTTTTTATTATACAAGTCTTTCATGTATTTGATTTAGTACATCATAAGGAGTTCATATTTTTGATACTATTATAATGATTTTATTTTTTATTTAAATTTCCAGTATTTCATGTATATTATAAATGTTACTATAATTTTTGAGTATTGATCGTATATCCTATGACTTTGCTAAATTCACTTATTAGTTCTAATATCTTTTTTCAGACTTCTTAGAATTTTCTACTTTCCTAACTGAACTGGCTCAGACCTCCAGCCCAGTCCAGCGTTGAATAAAAGTAGTGAGTGACATCATCCTCACCATGTTTTAGATCCGGGAAGCATTTAGTCTTTAACCATTCAGAAGAATGTAGTTCCATGTGTTTGCATAAACCGTTTATCACACCATGGGAGTTTAATTTCTAATTTACTGAGAGTTTATATCATAAATAGAAGTCAAATTTTTTAAATGTTTTGACTATATCTATTGAAATAGCCATATATACATTTTTCTTTTTTGGTGTGTTGATATGGTATATTTCATTAATAAATATTTTTGAATATCAAACCAACTGTGAATTCTTGAAATAAATACCTTTTGCTTATGATGCAGTCCTTTTCACATATTGATTGCTCAATTCGATTTGCCAAATACTATTAAGAATTATCTCACCAATGCTTATGGTGGATATTGGTCTGTAATGTCATTTCTTGTGATGTCTTTGGTGTTATTATCAGGGTGATGAGGTCTCACATAATGAACTGTAAAGTACTACTGATTCTATTTCTGGAAGATGTTGAGCATAATCAGTACTATTTCTCCCTTAAATGTTTGGTAGTAATATTTAAAATTTTTTTAACATAACTCTGCTCCTAAGTTAAGTCTGTTGTTCTCTTACACTTTGCTAGAAATAATTTAAAATATCTAGGCTTTGGTATAATGGATTGTGTTGAAGTTTGTTTCATAAGTATGAGTAATGCTTTTTAAAAATATATGTAAAAGATCCATACTCTTTATGATGTAGAAATAAATATTACAAATCCTATCAGCATTAATAATTAAGTAAAGTACTGGTCCTTACTTCAAAGTCAGGAAAACTTTGACTATTTAAATAATACAAAGCTCAAAGACAGATTATGGCTTTCGCAAATAAAACTATGTACATTTGTTTTATTAGATAATGAAGAACTTAAGGTTATTTTCTGTTGTTCCAAATCTTAATTTCACAAATAAAGCAAGGGCTGGTGTTTTTTTCATCCCACGCAGTGTGCCTATACTTGCTTAGGTCCTGTCTCCCAAAAGAAGCCTTCTCTAATCATTACTGTCCACAGGAATAGTTCCTTTTTCTAAAGTCATTGCAATTTTTATATGATCTATTTGCATGTTTGAACTATTTATTATACACTGTCCATGACATTTTAAACTGTTTATTTTTTTTTTAGTATGTAAATCCTAACTGATCAATTATAAATTACTTGGAGATGAGAATCACATGTAAAGTGTATTTGTATCACTACTAAAATTAAACTACTTACTGAGTATTTTACATTCAGGTTTATTTTTTCAAGTGTAATGTAATTACGTAGATATTAAAAAGTTCAAGAATATCTATACAGGTGTTATACTACCTTTTTAATTAGAAAATAGTAATAACTTTTTCTTAATCCTTGTCTAGCATTGGACTGAGACTCTTTAAGACAGATATGCTATAAAAGTATGCTGTTTTTCTGAATGCTGCTCTGTACGACATAACTGAGGAATGTAAACTGTCCATGTGTTCTTACCTCACCAATAAAGGAACTAATCAGCCTATAACTCAATGCTTCAATTTCCCTGGCACCTCAAGAAGGGTACCTAGACTAAAATCTATGTCGCAGGCCATGGCTACATTCATTCCTGTCTTACCTGACTTGCTCATCCTGTGTCTTTACTTCTCATCTTTAGGGTATCCTTGGACTGGACACACATACTACACCCGCCATGCTGGCATCATCCCTCCCATGACCTATCAGTTCACTTCTCCCTGTATCTGCTATTTAAACAACATACCAGCCACAAACGCAAAGGCCAACTCTAGCATCCTGTTGACAAGGTGATTGTAGTTATGTCAGAATGGTACAGAAACTAAATCAATGTTTTCTAATAAAGACATAGATCATCTGAATCTTGACAAGTATTCACTTGCTGTAAGTAAGCTAAGGACAACGACAAAAAAATGTATGTCCCTAAGAAATAAAAAAACAGGGAAATATGGCACAGAAATGAATATACCCCAAACAGGGAACTGTGCTCTTTTTACGTTTTTTTAATATAAAGAAACATGATTTTTGCGAAATAGTACTTAACTTTCACCAAAGATAAAATATGCTGCCTAGAAAAAAAGTATATTTCAAGTTATTCATAAAAGAGAAAAATATCTCAAAACACACACATATGCTATATTTTAAACATGGTTTAGAGTGTAAAAAAAAGTAATTCAAATGAAATTTATGATTACTAAATTCTGAAATATATTTTCCTATTATTGGAAATCTAGTCATTATTAAATGGGACTTGTTTATCTCAGTTTTAGGCAAATAATATTTATCATTAATGTCGAAAGTCTACAAATGAGCAATAATATTTATGACCCAGATAATTAATTTTGTAAAAGCACAAGATTTTTTAAAACTTCATTCATTTACAAAACTCAGTATGTTTAAGAATTTATTAGATGTGTAAAATGAGTAACAGAGTAATAAAAAAAAGGTACAGATTAGGTTCTACATGGAAAAAATAGAGGGAATTCCTGTTTTCAGGAGTTTCCAGGGATTTGGGATTCAACATTAAACCAGAATATCAATGCTGAGAGTTTCTTACAGTTTTGGAATATGAAACTGTATTTTTTTTTAAATATATTGTTTTTACCAAATCAAAGACATGAAACAAACTAAAATATATCCTGGCTTTTTATGAATATCTATTAAATATATCCTCTATGCTTTCAAAAGAGCGATAAAGGTTTATTTTAGGCAAATCATTCATTTACCTCAAAAGAGCACTCAAATACATAATTTGAAAAGTCTTTCTTATTTGCTTTATAGTTCAATTCATATTTTAATAATTTAAAATCCAATTATTATTGCCAAGATATTATAGGCAATTTTACATCCCATTAACCTTGCTTTGTTTTAATTATAAAGAGCCTTTGTTAGATTCCTTTAAATGATCCAGTTTATAATTTCAGCCTGTCCTAGGGAATATTTTAACTCAGCTGCACATTCATCCACTGTTTTTGTCCTGTTAATTGTAGACAACTGCACAATTGCTTTCTCCAGCTATGATTGATGAATTATACTCACGAGTATAGCTGTTAAGTAGGATAAACATTTATAACAATTTCCACTTAAAGATTTTTATCTTCATTTCCACAAGGACAAATTAAAGACATTTTCTAACAACCATGAGAAAGAATTTTTTATGTTTCATTTTAAACTATTAGAAAAATTTAAGAAAAATACTTTATGTCCAGATAAATAACATACAAGCATGTGTAAAGAATCTAATCTCCACCTAGCACATAATAGGTAGCGACAAATAGAAGCCAGTTAAACAGAGCAATACTGTAACTGCATCCCAATGATCTAAATATGGTATTTTTTTTTTTGATCTGGAACTCCCAGTTCAAATTTATGAAAGAGAAAGGGTTAAATTGAAAGGAAATGAACCAAACTAAAGGTGGGAGTCAGCAAAATTCTGAATACCTCTTATATGTAATAAATAAAAAACCTTCCATTTTTAAATTCCTACGTTGCATCAGTTGTAATAAATGTCACATATATTATTTCCAACCTTCGAAGAAACTGGGCAAGAAAGGTGTTTACACTATTCTACAGATACAAAACAATGTCAGAAGGAAATTGTATTCCAAGCCTAGATTCTAACAGGATAACTGGCATTTGAATTCGGTACAAATAATATACATATGCTTTGTATTATAATAGGCAGTATGGAAACAGCCAGAAAAATATGCTATAAATAAATGGGTACTAATACTATGGCATGAAATGTACAAACCAGGGAAAATGGAAAGTCTGTGAGGACATGGGCAGGCAGCCCACCTGGATTAGGGATGGGGGGCGGGGGGAAGGTGCTTGGCGAAGAGATTCTTTTCACTAAAGTGAGAGAAGTGGATGTCCTAAGGTAATGCCCATCTTTTTTTGCGCTTGGACTGCTGAGGCGAGCATCACGATATCAAAGACAACAACTCAGTCGGGTACCCCGACCATTCTGGCAAGCATCCTAGGTTTCCTTAGTCTTTTCTCTCTCATTTCTCCACACTGGCTATTTCCAGTATTCTCCTATCTTCTCAAATATGACCCCCCCCAAAAAAAAATTTCCTTCATTCTCAGTAAATGGCCCTACTGACATGTCAGAGAAGAAAGAAGACATCATAAAAGAACCCCTCTGAATCCTGCCCAAACTGTACTGTGCACATCCTCCTCTCCATGCTCTTCTGTGATGGCCAGCCCTCGGGCTCAGCCTCCTCAGAGACTGTCAACGGAACAGAAACTTTACTTCTTTCCTTCCTACCACACTGGCGTCTTTCCACCAGCATTTAAAAATGCTCAAGTCCTTCCTTCTAAAAAATACCAACCCGTCTAATTAAAAACCCTGTCCACCTCCGGCAGCCACCCTGTTTCCCCTTCTTATTCAGACTTGTAGTACATACTTGCCGTCCATTCTCATCTCTCACTCTTCAACCCAGACTGACTTAGCTCTGTCCCCATCACTACTTTCTAAACGTGACTTCCCTCATTTATCTGCTCCCATGGCACCCTCTACTTATCCCCTGGTACATTCATTACATCGATAAGTACTTCACAAAAGACTGTTGTTCCCACTAGACTCTGGCAGAACGGGGTCGTGGTCTACACCCAGCACCTCTGACACACTGGGGCTCGCCAGCAGAAGTCTGCATGACATCAACATGACCCTCCCGTCACTGAATTCAGTGGTTCCTTTAATTCTCACTTACAAACACTCTTGTTGACTATTCATCTCTCCTCAAACATTCTACTACCCATTCTTTGTTCCATCAATAAATATTTGTGACTGAGAACTATGTGCTAGGTATTAGGGAGAGGTCAGCAAATAAGGTGAATTCTTAAGGAAAGTATATTTTAGTGAAGAAGATCAACATAAGATAATTCGAGATGGCATTATTAAATGTTAAAACAGAGTCACATGATGGAAGTGTGATTACTCAGTAAGATGGTCAGGGGAGCCTCTCTGAGAAGCGACATTTAAGCTGCTTCTTGAATGACAGTCAACAGCCAACCGTGTGAAGATGTGGAGAAAAGAATTCTCAGCAGAAACTGCAGTAAAGCTTGGCCCCAGGTTCTCTGCTCGCCTTACACACTCCCTGAGCATCACACCTGTATTCCTATCTACCACTTACACATACAAGCAGGTAACTCCTAAAACTGAATCTGCATTCTAGCTGTATCTTTGGAGAGCTGGAGACCCAAATTCCAAAACGCCTATTCAACGATTCCACCTGGACACTGCACAGAAGCTACAAATTCAGTGTAACCTAAAGTGAAAACATCTCTCACCCAAGCTATGCTCCTCCTTCCGAACTGTTCTAAGTAAATTGTGTTTATACTATAAGCCATCCAGCTACTACAGCTAGAAATCAAGTTTCTTTGGTTCCTTCTTTCCCCTTGTCCAACCTATCAGCAGTTGTACTGATTCAATTTCCAAAAGATACTTCAAATTTGTTCACTTCTTCTGCCCTCAAAGCCACTATTCGTCAGTTTCTGACAACAGGATCACTGAAACTTCAGACTGGTGTCTCCGTTCCAGTCTTGAGCCCTGAAATCCACCTGCCATGCTGCAGGTTATGCCAACCTCTTCACTCCACCCAGCAGCCTCACCCAGCTTACACAGCCCTTCCGGCACGGCCCTTGCTGATGATCCCCACCGTGAGGGTGACCCTCGTCTCTATGTGGCTAGCACGTGACATGCAATTAAATAGCTGTTGGCTGACTGAAAAACAGATCTCCAGCAACACGTCTTGCTACCTCCTGCCTCCAGGTTTCTGCACCACACCATTCCCTCGGCCTAGAATTTTATTCCTCTATTTTTTTTTTTAAATTTCACAAAGCTATGTCCTGATCATCTCTCTCATTTCTCAACTATGATGGCATTATATTTAGATACACTCTTTTTTAAGGAATTCCCTCCATTTTTTTTAGTAGACTATTTTTTAAAGCAGATTGAAGTTCACCAGAAAACTTGAGCGGAAGATAGAGATTTCCAAATACCCTCTTCCTCCTCCCTCACCATCGCCATTATCACCATCTGTCACCAGAGTGGTATATTCGTTAGAAATAATGACACTACGCAGCATTATCATCCAAAGTCCTCAGTGTACATTAGGGTTCACTCGGCATTGTATATTCTATGGTTTGGACAAACGTATGACAACATGTATCTACTATTATATTATCACACAGAGTAGATTCACTGCTCTAAACATCTATGCTCTGCCTATTCATCCTTCCTCCTCCTATGCCCCTGGATCTATTTACTATCTCCATGGTTTCGCCTTTTCCAGAATGTCACATAGTTGAAATCGTACAGTATGTAGCATTTTCAGATTGGCTACTTTCATTTAGTAATGTGTAATTAAGGTTCCTCTTTTCATGACTTGATAGCTCATTTATTTTTTCCACTAAATAATAAGCATTCCATTTTCTGGACATGCCATATGAATGAATGGGTATTTAATTATTCATTCCTGAAGGACATCTTGGTTGTGTCCAAGTTTTGACAATTATGAATAAAGGGACTCTATATGTGCAGGTTTTTATTTGGACATGTTTTAAACTCTTTTGAATAGACAGGCGTGTGATTTGGAGAGTACACTGTATGGTAAGAATATGCTTAGTTTTGTAAGAAACCGCCAACCTATCCTTCAAATCGGCTGTACCATGCTGCATTCCTACCAGCAACGGATGAGAGTTCATGTTGCTCCACATCCTCACCAGCATTTGCTGTTGTCAGTGTACGGATTTTGGCCATTCTAACAGGCGTGCAGTGGTATTTCATTGCTGTTTTAATTAGTGTTTTCCTGATGATATATGAAGTGGAGCATCTTTTCCTGTGTATCTTCTTTGGTGAGGTGTCTGTGAAGGTCTTTGGCTCATTTTTAACCAGGGTGTTTGTTTTCTTATTGTTGAGTTTTAAGAGTTCTTCACATATTTTAGATAACAGTCCTTTCTCGGATGTGTCTTTTGCAAATACTTTCTCACAGTCTGCAGTATGTCTTCTCATTCTCTTGACATTATCTTTCATAAAGCGTAAGTTTTTAATTTAAATGAAGTCCAGCCTATCAATTCTTTCTTTCATGGATCATGCCTTTGGTATTGTATCTAAAAAATCATCACTGAAAACAAGGTCATCTAGATTTTCTCCTATGTTATCTTCTAAGAGTTTTATAGTTTTGCATTTTACTTTTAGGTCTGGGATCCGCTTTTAGTTAATTTTTGTGATGGTATAAAGTCTGTGTTTAGATTTATTTTTCACACTGGACGTCCAGTTGTTCTAGCACTGTCGAAAGAACTGTCTTTGCTATAAGCTTTGCTTGAATACATCTTTTAAAAGCCCTGATAGCACCATCGCCCAGAGAATGCACCACTCCAGACTAGGTTAAGTGCCCTGACTTATCCTTACACTGAGACCTACACCACATCTACCATAGCACCCTCGTATTACTTTATGTGCCAGTCTAATGTTTGTCTCATTCACTTCTCTATTCCCAGCTCCTGTAACAGTGTTTTGGATATAGTAGGTGATGAATAGGCATTTGCTATATTTTTGTATACACGATATTTATAGCTAATCGTGCTTCAACTTTTGTCCCAAATCATCTTTACTTGGAAAAAAATTGAAAGTAAAAATAGAAACACAAATCTAGAATGGCACAAAGAACATTATGGTGAGCATTTTCGAGGTTTTCATGGATTTAAATTCAAAGAAAATGAAATTATAACTACTTTCTATAATTCTAACCCCTTTCCTAAAACAAAACAAAATAAACCCCAACAATACCACTGAACAATAAAACTATCAAAAGCTAAAAACTTTTGATATTAGCAAATTTCCGACCCTTCTTCTTTTCTAGGACAATAACTATAATCTTAAGTGCTGGAGATTCAATTCTGTTAACTTCAGAGAGTTACTGATGACAAAATTTTTATTTTTTACTTTCACGGTTGAAACAAAGTAGCAAAATTAGCATGTACGTGAATTGTCAGATTTTATAACCGATATGACAATAAGTAGCCTGGGAAAAATTTCCTTCTAATTTTCATCACCTGAAGATGAGTAATAATTATCAACTCTTACGATAATAAAGTATTATAAGAACTAGAGTGTGTTATTATAATTATGTAAAATTATCATTTACATTATAGAAGAAAACTAATATTTCCCTGCACCTTTTGCTTTGTAGTGAATGCAACATTTATTTTAATTTTTAGAGTAATATTATCATGGCTAAAAATAATTAAATCATGGAATAGCTAAATGAGAAATATACAATAAGATGAACTATTATAAAAACAGAGGCTATTTCTGAGACTATAATATACTGAAGGAAAAAAACACTAATACTAAACTATATTTGTTACTTTTTTAAAAAAATGGGTCTTTATACCACATATAAACTAATTTTTAAGGACTCTGATGTTAAACATACTTTCATGACACCTTCCTTGACAAAGGTAAGTTTTAAATATAGTAAGCATTATTCCCTTATCAATTCAATTAAATCTGGTTTCAAATAAAAAAAATAGATTATACCAAATATTGAGTCATTATTTTCAAAGCATACACTATATTAGAGAAGAAACTCAAATGGCAGAGGATGCAGGTTTCTGGCTAACGGAAGCTGTACACATCAAAATGATGATAGTTACATCTGTCTTAATGTATCCACTGCCAATAAAGTATCAGAAAAATCACAGAGAACAACTGCTTATAATAAAGTGAAAAATACAGTAATGGGCTTTAACATAATTTAACTACAAGCACCATTTTATCAATGGTATATATACAGAAAGTCCTAACCAGACTGTTCTACTTCCTACATTTAACATCCTTCACATTTTCAGCTGGATAACAGATAGCAGGACATGTTCGGATAAAACCGTTTCACATGAGCTGAGACAGGCAGAGGGAACGCACGCGGAGCCTGGTTCTGAAAGCAGATGGAGAGGCAGATGGGGCTGCAGACTGGGTTCATGCGATCTGCGTAAAACAACTTCACCACTCGGTGAGATGTGGCTCGAATCTCACAGAACTTTCTGAAGTTTTTCCTTTTATTCGTTACATGTTTCCCCACTCAAAACATGTTTAACATTTTAAACTTAATTTCTGTACCTGTGTAGTAAATTATTTAATTAAAACGTATTTTCTTACACATTTTTGGAACAGATGGTAGGAAATAGCAGTTGCCCAGTGGAATAAAATGTACAGACAAGTTGTCTAAAAATTGTAAAATTAATTACCTTCCTTCATTGATGAGCTCAATAAATGCAAGCCCTGCATTCTTCTGAATAGAATTCTGCCATTCCTAAAAAAAGAAACCAAACTAAATGTCAGAAAAACGAGCATGTAAACGAAGGGAACATCTGGTTTAAGGATCATGTTGATGCTGTTAATAACTTCCATGTGATGTTATTTCTAAATCTTAAAAAAAAAAAGGTTTTTAACAAATATCACTGTATTACTCAGTGTAGAAGGCGCTTTTGAATTTTGACTGAGACAGAAAGGCACAGAGAGTTCTCAGCACAAAGCTTCCTTCCCACAGAGACCGAATGGCTAGCCACGCGAGAACTGGAAACAGCGTAGAAAACTTTAGTCCTTGATATAAATTCTTTTTCACTGAGACTGTAAAGTGAAAATTAGAAATATAAACAATATATTTAGATTGACTTGGAAATGAAATATTCTAGTTATATGTGCAGTCAAATGATTGAACAGCACATAGAAAAATATATTTTCATAATAAATAAGTTCTTTCAAAATTTAAAAGATAAAATTAAAAAATAAAATACTTAATATTAAAACTATATTCAAATGTAGTCTTTCTTTGCTGATTAGATGAAAATACATTTGTGATAATCTGGTAGTTCCACAGTTTGATCAACATAAGTGATTGTTATATCATGTTTTGGATTATGAGAGTATATCGCTTATTTTATATTCTTCTTATGAGGTATTTAGAATATGCTTTAAAACAATTTTTCAGTTACGGGCTTATCCTAGTGATTCCAATTTTTTTTTTTTTGGTCTCTTTAAATATAGCTGGTAAATTACATTTTTTGGATTAAAAATTATATCCCTTTCAATAGTACTATAAATACTTCCCTGATACTTTTCTATAAAAAGTTCTTACTGACCGCTCAAGCCACTCATCTATAGATTCTTTCTCTGAGACTTTCCTGTTACAGTGCTGGCCACTCAGAGCGGTCAGCTTCCTGGCCATGAATTCGGCTTCACAGAAAGCATAACCTCTGTGTCAGCC
Organism: Pteropus medius; assembly: GCF_902729225.1. Taxonomy (NCBI): domain Eukaryota; kingdom Metazoa; phylum Chordata; class Mammalia; order Chiroptera; family Pteropodidae; genus Pteropus; species Pteropus medius. The sequence continues at coordinate 3,609,882 of NW_024344437.1, forward strand.
CTTTGCTCCTGGTCACATTCCCCTCTAACACTTTGCACACATGCTGGGCATAAACGAGGTCCCCTGTGTTGGCATGTAAATATTCTCTGTTCTAAGTAAATTTGTAAAGAATTATAGAACAACAAATCATGAATCTACATTTCCCCAGGAGAAAGAATCAACGACTTGGGAAAAGAGATGTGGTAGCCTGGGGACAGAAATGATCTTATAAAGGCCTAAATGACTCCATTTTTAGCAAAGTCATTGTGTTTTCACCACCACAATGTTTAACTAAAATTTGTCAAAATGACAAGATTGCTATTGCATTTTGCAGAGCTTATTAAAACTTTCAAATCATTTTCGTTGAAAACAATTATAGGGAACTCTTTTTCCTGCATTTTAACAAAATGACTTATGACCACCCTCCTCTATTTTGCATATTACCATTATACATCCTATATTTCCTGCGAACCAATATCCCACAAAATGCGACAATTTATCAGGGATACTTGACATTTATTGTAGTATTAGCTTAAAGAAAAAACTGATTCTTACGTACTAAGAACCATGTCACTCTGAAGAAGAGATTCTTACAATTTCTTAAATGCCATTGTCTTTATGATGCTGTTTGAAAACTATGGCTCTTTATCAATATAAACTTCTAATGTGAATAGGATCTTTTAAGAAGATATTTACGATGTACATATTCAGGTATTACATACACATCCCAAATTATGCCGTGTCTAAAAGATCAAAGAGCCAAATGTTTTAAAAACTGTTCAGAACAAACAAAAGCATCTGTAAGGTGCCTTCAGCCCATGCGATGCTTACTTGCAATCTCTGATGGAGGAACGGCAGAAATAAGTCTTAGCTAAGCTAAGGATATTGGAACTTATAGGGTGACAAAGCCAATGAAAGTGAATGACTGCATGACTTCATTCAAGAAATACTGTTTCAGAAGAGTAATTTGTCATTTTTGAGCAAGAGGAGATAGTATGAGATTGTTTTATGTATTCTTTCAGAAGAGACAACAGGGACCTAAATCAGTGTTTTGAATAGGGTTACGAAAATTAAGAGACATTACAAAGATGCCAAGACTGGATGGAAAATTGGATTTAAGAGCTAAAGTAGAGAGTAGAGTCAAATAAGGTTATTAAGTTTTAAACATGGATGACAGGGAGAATGGTAATATTAGTCTGAAAATACTGAAGAAGGGTACACATTTGGGGAAAATCATAAAGTTGTCTTCAGTTTATATTTTTTGGATTTACAGTGATGATCACGTATCAAAAAGGAATGCAGAATTTGAAATTATTTATTTAGAAATATTAAGGCATAGCATTAGGCAAGTCTCCAAAGAAGACTTAGACAGGATCAAAAGGGTTTGGCTCATTCTTGAGAACCATTCACATTTTTAAGATTAGAAAAAGAAGCAGTTGCAAAGGGTAGGAAAAAATCTACCAAAATTTAAGAAACGAAGCAAAATACTCTAGCAGTACTGAAAAGAAAATAATCCAGCAAATACACTGGTTCAGAATAAAAAATAGATATGACTCTTTAATCACTAATATCGTTTTCTTTTTTTAATGATCGAGATTAAATTGTTAAACTATCATATATAAACTACAAAATTAAAATATAGTAAACCACGAAGAATACTAAACATAAAAACAAAACTACAAAAAAAAACCCCAAAAAAAACAAGATACCATTCCGAGGGGAGGGAGAGGAGTGTGAGTGAGGAGGTGGCGCTGACAGTGGCGGCTGCTGTGGCTCAGAGGCTGGAGTGGGAGCTGCTGCCACACCAGCTGCGCACCTGCACGGGAGCTGGCGCCTGGGCTGGCTCCACTGGGGAACAGACTCTGTTTCTTGTGCTGGTGCTGGATATGGTGCTGAAGTTGGCACTAGGTGAATGGCTGGCCCTAGTCCTCTCCCTAGTGCCCAAAGCTGGCTCCAGCTCCGGGGAGAAGTGTCAGAACTGGTTATGGAATTGGCTCCAGTTCTGGGGCTGACTTGAACTCTGGCACTGGTGCCAAACCTGGTGTGGGAATTGGTGACAGGGATGACTCTAGGTCTAGAGCTGATACTGACGCTGGAGCTGGAGTTGGCACTGTGTACGGAGCTGGTACAAGAGCTCATGCTGCAGTTGGCTGTAGCTCTGGAGCTGGTGCAGAAGCAACCGCAGCTCCATAGCTGGCACTGCGACTGGTTCTGGAATGACGGGTCTCAGCTCTACAACCGCTGTAGGAGCTGATGCCAGTTAAGGATGAATCTGCCTCTATCTCTGAGGCAGGCACTAGTTTTGCCGCTGGCACTGGCTTTAGCTCTCCAGCCAGAGTGGGTCCCAGAGCTGTATAAAGCTCTAGCTTGTGCGAGAGCTGGCCCCAGCTCTATGGGTGCGGGAGCTGGTGTCGGAGCTACCAACACCGCTTTTACAGTCATTCCTTAGAGTTCATGGCAACTGACGTGAAAGACACATCAAGAGGAGAAAAGGGAGACCAGGGATAACAACAACAAAAATAAAACAGAAAAGAAAATCTGAAAAATGAAAGACAGTGAAGCAACAGGAAAAATAAGACTGTAATTATGCAGTTGACATGCAAAGATAGTGCAAACAGAAAAAAACAGAAGGCTTAAAAAAAACAAAGCTAAAAATATGTCCCAGAAAACAGAAAAGATAATGAGCTACAAGAAAAACAAAAGAGATAAAGAGATAAGGAAATGGGTAGATCTGTTGAAAGGTCAGTATCCACTGAGCAGGAATTTTAGGCAGAGTGGACAGGGAACGTGGACAAGAGGAAATTATCAAAGAAATTTAAAAATTTCCCTAGGAATTAAATATACAACACAAAATCCCCAGCAAGCACACCATTACACAATTTTAGAACACCACGGTTAAAGAAAAGGCAACAGGAAAAAAAAGTTTATATAAAGAATCTAAAATCAGAATGATACTAGACTTCGCAACACCAAAATAGAAGGTAGGAGAAAACAACTTTGAAATTATGGGGAATGTGATACTCAAACAGAATATCTAGGCAAACTATCGACAAATATGAGGACAGGAGAGTTTTACTTTCAGACATGCATAAACATTTGTTTTTCACCCACTTCTTTCAAAAACCTGGTGTGCTCGGCCGAAACGAGGGAATGTGTTAAACAAGAGAGACCAGACTATGCTGTGACAGTGGCCAAGACTCAGGGGCTTAAAAAGTAAAGGTCATTTCTTCCTCAGGTCCCATGCCTATGGCTTGTGTTCTGCACTGCGTCAATGTCAATCACGCTCGCTCAGGGAGCGAGAGAGGCCACGTGGCCACCGTCTGGACCGCTGTCAGCAACCAAGGTGGAGGTAAAGAGTGAGTTTATGCATAGCTGGCTCCTGTAGCTTCTGCCCAGAAGTAAAACGTGTCACTTCTCACATTTCATCAGTCAAAGTCACATCACCAAGCCTAAGCCCATTGGAGCAAGGGTGTGCAAACCCAAATGCTCAAGGGACGGGAAAGAGCCAAATACATGTGCACAACCCGAATACTACTGCAAGGGAAGAAATCAGATCTAAGAAACGGTGGATCCGGCCCAGGAGCGAGGCTGTGGGAATTCTCCAAATAATGGTGAATGGAAGGACCAACACTGGGTCTTCTTGAGTAGGATTTGAGAGAATATCTGATATGCACTGTATTGAGAGTAGGCTTTTAGTAAAATTGGAAAGTTTGGGGGTAATTTAGTGATAGGGATATAGAAAACTTAGGCAAAAAACAAAGAGCAAAGAGCCCATTAATTTCAAGAATAAAAGTTGTTTAAAGAAGAGAGTGGCAGACAGTTCACATACAAATGATATTCACAAGCAATATTGACGTACTTGAAAGTCTAACTTAACAACAGTGGGCAAATGCTGAGAAAATGAGAGATCCCCCCCAACCCTTCTGTGTTTTTGTTTGTTTGTTTGTTTTGCTTGATCTCTTTAGTTGGATTACAGAGTTAGACATAAATTCTTTTACAACGAAGCAGCCAAAGAAAGCTTTATGGTAAAGACTGACTATCTCACAGAACAGCTTCAGGTCACTCCCCTTATGTTTTAGTAGGGGATAGTGGCAACGCCATAAGGATAAAATACTATAATAAAGTCAAAATGTAAAAATATTGGAAAACAAAGAACATTGGTATAACTATATTATTTAGAAAATACTGGTTAATAACATAGGAAAGGGCTAATAACATAGTGGTTGCCTAAACTAGGTGGGTCTCAGGGGTGAAGCATGGGCCTGATTTTTGTTTTGTTGTAAGTCTTTAAACTATGTATACAATTTTTAAATTCCATTCAAAATAAACTTTTTCTTTTATAACAGTGTTAGATTTATAAAACGATTATAAATGTAACACAGAGAGTTTCTGTGAAGAATGAGGAGACTTATACTGCATGAAAACTAACAGAATGTTAAGGAAAAAAAGTTAATTTATCAGATTACAGAGAAGTTTTCAATATAGAAGACACGTTAAATATTCTAAATAAAAATTTATCATTGCAATGTGTATGTATATGTGTGTGTGTGTGTGTGTGTGTGTGTGCGTGTGTGTGTATAATAATTTTTTTTTTCCTCCAGAATGTTTTTGTGACTAAGCAGGCAATGTAATTCTTGAATGTGTTTGATAACAATGCTATTGACAGGCTTTGTATTTGAGTTCAACTCCTCCTCGAGGCCTAAAGTTACAGAGTCACTCTTTTCTGTTTCCTACCCAAATAAGTGTTCACAAAAGAGAGGATGGCTGAAGTCTCGCCCAAGAGAATTTTCTCGAACCTTTTTGTGATGGTGGGACAATGTCACTTTCCCATTTACGCTCTAAGTATTTCAGATATTTTTAAATACAGGCATCAAAGAACTACCATTTTATTTGTTTGTATACTGTCAATTTCTCCACACGTCAGAAAGGTCAGGTATGATGAAGACGCAGGAGAGGTCCCGGATTCAGTGATCAGATGTGGTGGCTGAGAGCTTAATTGCACTGGGTTGATGAATGAAAGAGAATTCAGGAAGAGAAGGTGGTAACTGGAATATACTTTCAATTTTTTTTTTTTTTTGGCAGTAAAAGCTAAGAAAAAACAGAATAGGAGGCTGAGAAAAAGCTTCATAGTTTTTATGATGAAGAGATTTAAATATTTGTTGCAGGGCAGAAAATGCGAGAGACAGAGAAACATGAGTTGTAAGAGAGAAACGGTAACAGGAAATCTTGAAGAAGGCATTAGAAAATGGGGTGTCTTGGAAAGGAATAAGGGAAGTTATTTCTTCAGAAAAAGAGTAAAAATAAGTGATGAACTTTTTCTAGTTCACATAAAAAAGTCCAGATTAGTGCACAATATTACTGTAAACATTACTGTCATTCTTTCTAGAAGAGTGTAAACTCTTTGGTCTTATTTGTCTTGGTGCTTTAGAAGTGAAATGTTTTCAATCTGATTATAATTTTAATACTTAGCATCTGCCAGAATTGAATCACGTAAGTAATACTCAATAAGTATTATTAATTAGTGATTTACCAGGTAAGCTGCAATTCACATGCAATGCCCCACTTGTTATTATCATAGATATAAGGCCACGTGACAGGTAATAAAACGTTTTAAAATGTTCCTGTTAGGGATGCTCATAACTAACTAAATACAGAGTTTTTCTTCGCCTGTGGAAGCACACCCAAACTGGGTTCTTTTGCAGTGAAGAAATGAAAGAGCATTGCTAATCACAAAAAGAGGAAAGGATCTGTCTGTCTGTCTATCAATTATCTATCATCTATCTATCTAATCAGAAAAGAAGACATTTTCTGTTCTCCTCAATCTTGCTCTGCTGCTGCCACTGATTCTCCTGATCTTCTGTCCTGAGACATGAGTAAATATCAAATACTTATTAGATACAGGATTTTAAAACAATATAAGCTGAAATACTCATTTTCCATTATAAAAGCTTAATGCTAACTTGTTTAATAGTATTTTCCATATGAGACTGCAACCTCAGTTCACTCTCTTATCTGATTCATGTGTGCATTATATGATTAAATTTTAGGTACTGTATCTTAGAAGGAAAAGCCATATTTTATTCACCTGTAGTAACTGTAAGGCCAGAAGAAATAGACGACATAATTTTCATCTGACTATAGTACAGCAGTAAGGCAAAAAAACCTTTAATTATAGAAATTTGATGACACTAGATGGAAAACAGAGAAAAAAAGATCTTACATATAAAATTTAAGAAGTGCTATATTCCCTCGTATCTTTTTTCCTAGGTTCTATTAGTTATTGCTCGCCAAACATGAATTATTTTCTTCTCTGCCAGAGAAGCCTACTGAGTTATGCGTTAACGTGATATGGCTGGGAGTACAAGACTAGTTCTGGAAGCCTTGATCTAAGTAAGGGCGAAAGTGGATGCCCCCTAATGTTAAGAGTATAATACCATTTTTGAAGGTTTCAAAATTCCTCATCGACTATAACAACCAATTTGCATGATTTCATTTTATCAAAGCCATCTCTATTAACCACAATAACTACTATTAACAATTTGTAAGGTCGCAAGTGTTACCAATTGCCTTTCCTTAAGAAAGGCTGCTTAAACCTTTCTTTTTTAAATTGTGGTATGAGATACAAAAGTCCCAAGCAGGGGATAATACTAAGCCCCTGGATATACATATTCATCTCCAGAACTTCTAAGAGGAAATGAACAAAAAATTCAAGTGATTTAGTTCGAAATCATAAGCAACATAAGAATAATACAGTAAAATATGAAGTTGAAACATAGGCGCATGCAACGCTTGTGCTTATGGTGAACGGGTAGGATGCAGTCAGTGCCACCGGCCCTTCGACTCCTTCCCGCTCTTCACCGTTGACCTTGCAGCCGCCTCAATGGAGGAGCCAGAGAAGTATCACCTAAGCCGCATAAGCAGCACTGAAAATGAACATTCTAAACATAAATTTTCAGGGATTCAGCACAAAACTTATTCATTTTAGTCTCTCATTGTTTTGGTGAATTTTAAATAAATGAACCTTGTAAGGCAATGAGGAAAACATAGTTTATGGCTTTTAATTACTTTTTAAAAATTACTCGATGAGAGAAAAACGGAGGACAAAACATTCATCACAAGATAAAAATAAAAATATAATTTCCTCTTAAGAAAATGTCAGGATTGAATGTGTTTTTTTAAATCTTATTTAATGATTTCTGAATCACAGTTGGGAAAGTAGCACAGATAATCAATTTGGGGGCACCTGTAGATGAAAAGCCCAATCTCTTTACATTTTTGGTAAAATATGATACACAGAATTGAGTAGCAAACAAAAATGCCCAAGTGCAAAGGAAAAAATGAGATGTGAAGAAAAAGTATCCAAGTTACAGATGAAGTTTTAGAACTTATTTCTATGGAAAAGGACAACCCTCTAATAAAAGTTTATGCTGGCAAAGTAACACATCTTAGTGTGTAAAGGAAATAATTTTAAAACTTTGGAAATGGGATCAAACCTAAATCGTTATTTTCTCTATGCTTAATATTTTGTATTTTTATTAATCAGAGAACATTCCCTCTGAAAGATAATTATTTATATTTTGTACTGATCCACTCACACATATGTCTTCCCACTAGATCATAAACTCTTTAATAAAAGGAAAGATCTTGTTTAATTTAACTATGCATACCAAGGAAGTAGCAAGTGACTGGCATGTTGTATGTACTCAATGTATTTTTGTTGTCGAACTGATTTAATTTTCCCAAATCTATGGTATCACTTAAATCTGTGGTTCTCAATTTTGGCTGAACAAAAGAATTGATAGGAGAGTTATTAAAAAGTACCAATCATATCGGAAAAATATGTCAGAGTAGGGCTGAGGAATCAGTACTACTTTAAAGCTTCCCAAATGATTGCGAGTTGAAGGCAGTGCCGACATCCACTGGCTTAGGTCATTTCTTCCGCTTAACAAGACTGCACACATACAACCTCCGAGCGCCTAACGCGCTGGCATGGACGAAGTTAGCTGTCACAACATGATGGTATATTTTCCTTCAAATCGTTCAAACTATTTAAAATTCTTTCTATTCGTTTGTAAAATAGTATACTACGGCATCATAATTACATCATAATTTATATCATAATTATGAAAGTATCCACATCTCTAAAATAAGGCCATTCCTAAGACCCTTTGAAGCTCTGACATGGCATTTCATTCCCATAAATGGAATTTTCGTAAGACTGAAAGTGTTAGCTTATAATAAACGTGTTAAAAATGTGAGTGATGAATGTTAGACAATGATTATATTCTTTTACACGTATGCACATGTTTTTGAATTCAACAAGTATTTCTTAAATACACATTATTTTGTAACTGATTCTAAGAGTTTCAAAAAATAGGGAAAATATTGAAAGGGGAGATAGATATGCACAACTGTGTGACAAGAAGCGTGCACAGCATAGGTAAAGGCTATTTCTTTGCTGTGGTTTCTGAGGTGTACATCACTGTGAGAGTTAACGGATGGGATATAGCTGGACAGGGAATGAACACTCACGTCAGTGTCCTGGCTCTCTAACAATTCCTTCTTACGTGCAGACTTAGAGAAATTACTTAAAACAATGGAAATGCATACATGAGAATGTATACAACAGGATAACAGTAATTTATGGTCATTTTGACAAGATAATCTCTTGGCCATGACAAGGAAAATTATATTTAAAAATCTTATCTACAGATCATTTCAGAAATTCTTATGCCATTTCAGAACACACACACACACACACACACACACGCGCGCGCGCGCGCAAATTCACTCCACTGCTGAAGAAAATGAAGTCATAAGAAAAGATGGAAATTAAACATAGGCATCAAACTTTTATCTTGATGGGGAAACATACTAAACTGGGTTTGAATGCCTGCAGACAGTTCTGTCACAATTTTTTAACTCTTCTACATGGATGCATAAAATTTCCTAAAGATGAAAAACTTTTTCAGAGAATTGGATATCAAGTTAAGGATCCTTTGAAACTAAACACTTTGAAGACAAATAGGTTCCAGAAGGATGACAATGAAATCCCCATGTTCTCTTCACAATCACTTTATGGTAGTTAGATGACCTAGTAGAAATCTCAGACCTAGGATATATTTTTTTTCCCCTCACCAGTTTTTTCTCCCCTATGTCAGCTCAATGCACATTTCTCATTCCCATTTTGCTTTATATAAAATTAAGAAACCAATTTAATGTCCCTAGAGACTCAATCCATCTCAAAATCTTTCAAAATATGGAAAATATTTCAAGGTAAAAATAAGAGGTTAAATTGAGATCTTAAGTCTTCAGTAACTCCAGAATTGATTTTTTACTTCTTATATCCTCATGTCTACTTATCATCAACTACTACTACTAAAAAAAAAAAAAAAAGTAGGCATGTTCCTCAGTAAGTTTCGTAATGAAAGCTCATCACTGGCACGGGTATAAACTGTGTGTGATAAGTTAGAAAGTTAACAAGTATAAGGAATGAAGTAAAAACGTTACGTAGAGAGAGAGCAGACTGCTCTATGAGTAGATAACGTTTTCAGTGTACACAAAAATAAACTAAGAGGACATATGCAAGTACCCAAAGTATCTTTTTCATTTTGTTTATTTTTATGAACATCTTACTAAGCATTTTTTAAAAAATAATGTAAGAAATGAATAATCAATGGTCAGTTCAAAGACATTGTTGATATGAAGGTCAACAATAAAAACCGTTAGGAAATGTAAAGTGTGCCTAACTGCTTAGGAAAAGAAAAGTTGGTGCATCATATAAAAATAAATATAAGTAGGATCTTAGTATATTACTAAATTATATAAATAAATTTAATAGTTTATTACACTCTTATGTATATATACACACACATATACTTGTGTTTGTACTTATAATTAAAAATAACCTAGATTGTATTATAATACTTTTTAAAAAGCATTTTTTACATCTGTGACTATATATTACAGATAAGCATATTTATGTGCTAAGCTGAGTTGTTGAGGATGCGTTTTCCTTGTTGAGAAAACGTGCTACTAGAAATGATCAGAAAAAAATCAAGAAATGCTAATTTTATTAAATAAAAAACAGGCTGTTTTAGATTTTACGATTCATTTGGGCAGGAAAACAACAAAATCTAGAATAGGGTTTTTAAAATAAATTTTCAAGATTAAAAAGTTTAAATTAAAAAATAAAAATATGCAACATTTTAAAAAAGTGAGCGCTTGTTTTATTCAAGTATGCAGTTTAAGATTTAATTATAATGTGGTTTTGAAAATCTTTAGCTCTTGAAATTAAAATTTGATAGAACAAGAACTTTTAAAACTTAAACCAAAATCCTGGAGTGGTCTATAATCAGTGAAATAACAATGACTGTCTATTTCTAATTTTTATGATTTATTATGAAAAAGATAATTTACATTTGTTCAACAGAACACATTTTTTAAGAGCTTCCTACATGTGCGTGCCATGACAAATGCACTACTGTTTTGTCTTAAGTTGTACTGTACTGTTGGTATCACTCTTTTGGTGGTAGTCTTTGAGCTAAGAATAGGGATATCAATGGAGTGATCCTCAAACATTAACTTAAAAAAAAGATACAGCAAAATATAAATATAAAGGAAATTATAGCATTAGCATCCTGAGCTCTAGCGTGTATTCAAATGTCACAAAAGTGCCCGGTATTATAAAGCTACTATTCTCAAAACATGTTCATAAATAAAGATACAATACAGATATAATATTTCTCAAGACCTTTGTACATACTTATATTTTGTGACTACCACCTAGGCTTATACTATATCCCACAGCAAAAGACCATTATAAAAACCACAACGAGATTTATAAAACCTCACACCTGTCAGAATGGCTATCAGCAATAAATCAACAAATCAGCGTCAGCGAGGAAGTGAAACAAAAGGAATCCTCCTGCACTGCTGCTGGGAATGTAAATTGGTGCAGCCACTACGGAAAACAGTATGGAGTTTCCTACAAAGATTAAAAATAGAACTACCATACGACCCAGCAATTCCACTTCTGGGTATTTAACAGAAGAAATCTAAAACACTAATTTGAAAAGATATGTGCACCCTTATGTTCATCGCAGCATTATTTATAATAGCCGAGATATGGAAACAGCCTAAGTGTCCATCGACAGACAAATGGATAAAGAAGATCTGCTACATATATACAATGCAATATTACTCAGCCATAAAAAAGAATGAAATTTTGCCATTTTTGACAACATGGATGAACCTAGATGGCATTATGCTAAGTGAAATAAGTCAGAGACAGAAAGACAAATACCATATGATTTCATTTATAAATAGAATCTAAAAAAACAAACAAAATAGAAACAAAGTCATAGATACAGAGAACAAATTGATGGTCACCAGGTTGGGGGGATGGATGAAAAAGGTGAAAGGGATTAAGAAACACATTTTACCAGTTACAAAAAAAATCATGGGGATATAAAGTACAACATAGGGAAGAGAGTCGATAATACTGTAATAACCATGTACGGTGCCAGGTGGGTGCTAGACTTATTAGAAGGATCACTTCGTAAGTTATATAAATGTCTAATCAATGTTGTATACCTGAAATTAATATTGTAATGTCAACTGTAATTGGAAAAAAATTAATTTAAAAAAGGGAGTAATAAGAAGGAAATAAGTAAATGAAGGAAGAAATTATGTTTACTTTTCATTCCATATCTTTATGTGCCTTTCAAGGTTTTTTGACAGTCAACAGGTATTACTGTTTAAGTGAAACTAATAAAAATTTTAAGTTTTAAAAATTAAAATTTAAGCTTTTAATATTTATCAAGATCCATTTAGAGATCCAGAGAAGTAATTATAATTTAGTATAACAGGAAAAAACAGATTACACAATTACTTAGAGGGTGTGCTCTCAACTATTTTAAAAATTATATCTATATATGTATATTATAAAATGCACTGGTAGAAAACAGAACAAATGGTAATAGCAATTACCGCTAGTTACAATGTTATAACTCATTTTGATTCTTTGTAGTTTTTTCAAATTTTCCAAAATTAATATTAAAAATAATCAGATAAAAAATTAATAATCAATTCAAATTTACTAAGCAAATTATTATGCATCCCATATTAGACCAGGAATCCAGAGGAGAAAAAAATGCGGGACATAGTCTCTTCCCTGAGAAAACTTACTGTTTATGTATGGTGCCAGAGGGTACTAGACTTTTTGGGGTGATTACTTTGTAAGGTGTATATACACGTCTAGTCGCCATGTTGTACATGTGAAACTAATATAATATTGTATGTCAACTATAATTGAAAAAATTTTAAAAATACATCGGGAACAACAACTGCGCTGAGCTATTGAGGCTTTGTTATTTGCTTGTCCTATTCGCTCCCACATATGTAACTTGTAGGGGATACATTATCTCAATTCTTCATTCCTAGGCAAAATAATAAATTACTCTAAGCCACCAACCTATGTCACTACTTAAGGAGAAGGGACTTCCAGTTTTAAATCTTGAATGCTAATACCTTGTTGGGCTTCACTACCATGAAGCAGAATTATGAATGGTTATATTAATTATTTCATATTTATTCATGAATAATCACACAGTATAATCCCGCATATGAATGCTAGTATTGTATGAAATTTAGATATCATCCCTTTAAACCTAGTGCAAGAATCTCTGACACAGAATTAATTGATCTTTGTTTAAACATGTACAATATTCTGGGCTTCTGGAACTGCTTGTTCTACTTTGGACTATATGAACATTAAAAAAAAGAAAGCGTAGATATTCACATATGTAGGAAAGAGCTGTGCTAACCAATACAGCATCTATTAGTCACATGTGTCTATTACAAGCACCTGAAATGTGGCTAGTAAGAACTGATATGCATTCTAAGTATAAAATAGACACCTGGTTTGAAAGACTTAGTACAAAAAAGGGATGTAAAATGTCTCATTAATTAGTTTTTACACTAATTACAGACTGATATTATAGTTAGGTCAAATAAAATATAATATTAAGATTAATCTCACCTGTTTCTTTTGTACCTTTTATTACATGTGGTTATTAGAAAATTTTAAATTATATGTGGCTCACATTATATTTTCACTGGACAGCGCTGCTCTAGAGTATCATTCAGAAAAAAGCAATTTGTAAACTATTGTGTTACAACAGTTATGGATAGAGAAAATCAATTTTCTGCATTTAAGTATAAAAATATAGTTTGAATGGATACATATTAAGTGATTACTTATAAGTACTGAAAATTTCCGAGGGTACAAGAAATTATATTTAACTTTATAATATTTAAAAACTTTTTCTTTTAATATACTGGAACTACTTTTTCATTAGAAATCATCTTGAGCATCTGTACTCAACTGATTTTCAACAAGGGCACTAAGACCATTCAATGGGAGAACAGTCTCTGACAAATGGCACTGGGAAAACTGGATGGTCACACCACATATAAAACTTAACATGGATCAAATATCTAAATTTAGGAACTAGGACTATAAAACTACTAACAAAAAAAAAAAAAAAGTAGGGAAAGGTCTCCATGAGCTTGGGTTTGGCCATGAATTAATGAATAGGATACCGAAAAGCAGTCAACTTTACAACATAGATAAACTGGATATCATTGAAATTAAAGACTTTTGTGAATCAAGGGATACCATAAAGAGAATGAAAATCATCCACAGAATGGGAGCTACTCTCTGCATATCATATACTTGATAAGGGTTTACTATCCAGAATAAATTAAAAAAAACACCTACCACTCAACAATAAAAAACCCAATTAAAAAATGGGAAAGATCTGAATAGATATCTCTCCTAAGAGAATGTACGAATGGCAATTAGGTGCGTGAAAAGATGCATCATTGGTCATTAGGGAAATGCAAATCAAAACCACAACAAGATATCACTTCACACTTTTAGGATGGCTAAAATTAAAAACAACACAACAAATAAAAACCAGCCAACCAACAAAAAAGAACTATTGGAGAGGATATGGAGAAACTGGAACCCTTGCCCATTCCTCATGAAAATGTAAAATGGTGCAGCCATTGAGGAAAAACGTTTGGCAGTCCCTTGAAAAGTTAAACATAGAATTACCACATGACTTAGCAAATTCCACTCTTAGGAATACGCCTAAAAGAACGGAAAACAGAGAATCACAAAGATCCTTGTAAGCCAGTGTTAACAGCAGCATTCACAACAGTCAAAAAGTCAAAATAATCCAAGTGCCCATCAAAAGATTAATATAAATAAAATGTGGTTCTCTACACAGAATGCAGTACCATTCGACAATAAAAAAGAATGAAGTTCTGATACATGTTACAACATTTATTACCTTGAAAACATCATGCTAAGCAAAAGACACCAGACATAAAAGACAGATATTGTATGATTCCATTCATATAAGATATTGAGAGTAGGCAAATCATATAGGCAAAAGGTGAATTAGAGGTACCAGAGTCTCAGGGAGAGATATGGGGAACATCTGCTGAGTTGGTATGGAGTTTTTGTTTGGGGTGTTGAAAATTTTGAAAATAAATAACGATGATGGTTATACAACATTGTAAATGTAATTACTGCCACTGAAATGTACACTTGAAGTGGTTAAAATGGAACATTTTCTATTATATATATTTTACACAATAAAAATAAATTAATCAAGTCTTATTAAAGATTCTGTTTTCCTTTTACTCGTGAATTAACTCAATAAGTAATAAATAAATATCTGTACTACGTTCTGGACACTGTGCTAGGTGTGGATGGCATAGTAGTGAGCAAAACAGAAGACTACTGGCAACAGAAAAATACAGTAAACTTTGTTATGCTGTAAATTTGTAGCATAATTTAAATAACATCCATAAAGTGACCTTGGAAAACGTAAGACTGGGTCATCCGTAAGTAGTTTCTCCTTTCAAATAGTTTTAAATAAACATTTTTAATTTAAAATGCTCTCAATAAATGTTAAGTAATTATACTAATAAGACTAAAAAATACTTATTTTCTCCATGTGGTGGAAAGGAATGCTTCAAAAAGAGAGGAAATACTGGACATAATGCTTATTCTAAAAGAAATTCCAATGTTATGGAGAGAGAAAACCATGCCTTTATCACCTATAAGAGCATCCAATTAAAATATGTAAACAGGTATATATATTTACTATTTAGTTACATGTACTTCAACTGCTAAGGGGAATGATGGAGTAATTAGAACCACGTAATAACAAACCAGAAAAGCTTCATAAAAGAAAAGAGTTTGAAATAACTAGGAAGCCATGAAGTAATAGTAATAATTCTGTATTTCAATAGTGGTAGTGGTTACAGCAACATAAGGGATTGAATTGCATTGATCTATACATATACGCAAATGAATGCATGAAAAAAATTGTGAAAGTTAAGTGTCTGTATGTTAACAGTATTGTACCAACATCAATTTCCTGGTTTTGATACTGTGTCACATTTATATGAGATGGCATTACTGGAGGAAACTAGGGGGAGGATACATGGGACTCAAGTACTATGTGGCACTTCTTGAGAGTATATAATTATTTAAAGAACAACAACAAACCAAAAAAAGAAAAAAAACCACAGAAAAAATGACAAGAAAATGTGCAATAAAATAAAAAGAGGACACAGAAAATTTCTTATTACATGATAGCTAATAAAAATAAAGCGTGTCGAAATAAATGACAAAAAGGAAAAGAATCCACCAAAAAGAAGAAGAATGGCTAACAGCAGGACTGTGAAACATATAAGCATTGTTTTCACTCTTTTTCAAAGTTGTTTTAATGTGCCTGAGATGTATGTAATATAAACATGGGGGGGCGGCGGGGAAGAGGAGGAAGACAAACAAACCAAAATAGCAGATGTCGTCGTGGCCAAGCACAGAAAGGGGCTCCAGCTGTGTGTGTGGTGGGGGCAGCCTGTCAGACATCCAGAACACACTACGTTCCTCCTCCACCACGGAAATTACAGCTCTCTGAAGGGTTATTCTACAAGTGGCTGAGGCTTACTGATCTTTCATTCCCATTTTGGTAGAATTAGGGGAATTCAGACATGAGAAAAACTCATTTCTCTTTTTTTTAATATTTTACCCTTTTCACACAGATAAATTTTTGTTCATCCATTCTTTTTCTTCTCTATTTATAATTTGTGGTGAATGTACAAGAAGGAAAGTGTGATATCACGTGTGAGTATCATATATATTATAGGTAGCTTAGGAAAAAAAAATAACATAAAAGTGATTGACTCAAAATGTATTATACCGACTAACTTCTCACATAAATGATGAAAAGTAATTTGAATTACATGTTATTTAAACCTTTGATTACATTTTCATAGAGGGATGCTATGAATACTCGGATAGATAATTGATAGCTGAATCTGCTCTCCCATTGCATTTTCAGTAGGCATTGTCCCCAGATATAATAAATGGACATTTTCTGATTACTTAATATTTATATTCTCTTCCTTCTTCCCTCAAAATGTCTGTTTTTACTATATAATTTCCTCCATATTTCCTAATAATTTAAAATCTTTATTATGACCCAAGTTGACAATAATCTTTATTCATTGCCACATTTTCAATCTACTGCTTAACTTTCATTTATACTTAGGACATACTATAAACCTTCTGGCTAGATAGATGATATAATCATAGCAACTCAAAAAATTTTAAATGCTCAATTTGCCCCTTTAACTTTCCTATGATACAACACCGCAGACGAGAGTTGGGGTCAGGCATGGTCCAGAGAAAAAGGCAGAGCTCTGTTAAATACTCAGAATGAAACAGTAGCTTTATTCCTTCTAAAAACAGAGGCAGAACCTGTAAAGGCAAAAACCATGAAATAGCCAATACTATTCACAAGTTAGTAATTTCTTACCAATTTCACTTCTGTTCTATTAACGCATTACAATATTTTACATCTATATAAAAAAAAATACCCTCGATCATGTAGTGCCTGAAAATGGGTAATTCCCCTCCATAACCAAACAACCTCAAATAAATACAGTCTGGCTACTTAATTTCAGATGTGTTCCCAGGGAGGCTGGTCACTGGCCTGAGCTCCCATTGGGGCCATGCCCCTCTGGATCTCTTTCCTGGGCCTGTATCTCTTTTCCTGCTAATGCTTATGGCAAGTCTGTTAGCTTCAAGGGGCTCATCTTCAGTCCATCTCGACAAAGCCTTCCACGAAATCTTATTCTTGGTTCACAGTATTTGATTATAGTCAATTTAAAATATCATGCCATGATTTTTTATTCTTTATCGATTTCAAATTAAGCTACAGAATGGCCAGCTTTCACAGATGAACATTAGACTCTTTAAAAAATAGAAGGATATAGTAATGAATCTGTAGTAACCGTCTTAATGCTAAAAAAGCAATCACTAAACAATTAAATAAATGTGATATAATTTCATTATAATTAAGATTTCATATTTCTAAAGATGATGAAAAAACATCTAGTCTATCTCTAGTTGGCTTTCACTTATATCTTCATATTACGCTACCAAAAATCCTTTCAATATTGAGTACTCATGAGTGAATATTGTTTAGTAGGCTACTACATTTATTTTATCTATGTCTTTGTATCTCAATCTTAGCTTTATTATAGTTAGAAGAAAAGCATGTCTTTTTGCTTTGTACCATCTGACTAAACTGTATCATACTGAAGAAAAATGAAAAATTTTAATGTTCAAAGACCAAATCATTTGAAAAAGGAAGAGTGTTCTTCAGTTGTGGTTCTTTTGTAAGCACTGTGTTTAAAAGGCCTTGATTGCATCAGTGAAGTCACTAAAGTCCTTTTTATATTTAAGTATATAAAATATTTAGAAAAGAAGAAAGGCAAACAAAACCACAAAATAATTCATGTTAGTAACTTCATAGCAGATCCTAAAGAGACTTGCAAGGCTGACTTCTACTTTATGTCACTTATACATGCTTGGGCTTTTAATGAGAATAAAAATGATTTATTAAGCATACATTTGCTTAATCGGTGCTTCAAGTCACCAAGTACTTAAAAAGCAAGAGACATTATTTTTTACATAAAAGTTTCTCAATTTATAAAATGTTTTCTACTGACAGATAAGGCACAGAAAAATGTAAGTGACATCTGCTAAGCTTTACTTATGAAAACTTAAAGAAATCCTATGGGATAACATCACTCAATTTTTCCTGAAGTACCTCTGATGGAGACTTCCTAAAAAAAATCTGGAAATAATTAGAAACTATTATAGTACCTAAAAAAGTTTACTTGAAAACTAAATCTGCTATTCATCAAAGAACACAATACACTCAGAATAATGTAACGGGAAAATAAGGTACACATATAGAATAATATAAGCACCTCGACCACATCTGATTGCGAAAATATAAAGTAAGTTTGGAGAACAGTATTAGACCTGTGATACTGAAGAACTCTGTAGAAAACATTGTATTTAACTGATTAAACACTGATTTTGTCAAAACAATACATTAATTTTTTACTTCAGTTCATTTTACTTCCAAATGACAGAAAACCATTTTTTAAAGATGCCATGAAGTGCAACTTTAATACAAATTGAAAAGGAAAAAGAATAGTCAATTATTAATATTTACTTTAGAGTCATAAGTTCCACATGAAAAAGTACTCAACATACAGTAAAAGTGTTGTGGGAAAAAATAAATGCGATATAATGATAATACTAACAGCTTCTTAAAGCTTAAAATATGTTGTCTACAGAGACCAAAAATTCCACGGGATGGGGGGGAGGTAGACTGGATGGCATGTCCCTTGGAGTTTAAAAGGCTGTGCATATGAACTGAATTATCCTTGACAAGTACCTTCAGACATCTGTAATACGATCTCATGTAAATTTAGACCATATTTTGCACATAAACCACTGGCAATAGTAAGTTTAATCAGGAGCTCAGATAATAAGAAAAGAAAAGCTGATATCCTTAATAATATAGAGAAGTTAACATGAAATTTCCAAAATGAAAAGCATAAAAATAAAAGCATCTAATGTTGTAGCAAATGGGGGTGGGGGGACCATGCAAGAAATGCTGCATTTTCCTTTTCTTCTTTAACCATTAGCTACCTATTCTCTAAAAACAAAATCTCATCCTTCTATGGTTTACATAAATTTGGAAAGAGAAAAGCACATTTTAAGAAAATGAATAAACTGGAAAATTCCATTTGCATCAAAACTTATTTTAACTGAGAATTAAATCACAGTGTGGATAATACCTTAGTTGTAATTTCCAGTTTGTGGGGGGTGGGGGATACATACATACATACATATATATAAATACACACATCAAGACAGTAGTTACACATTCAGATTTTCAACTATCTAGTTAGTACTAATAACTTCTTATCACAATAACATGGAGCTACCAGTACTTACAAAAGGCTGACTATAAATAAAAAAAAAAGAAAGACAACTCAGAACTCTGCAGCATAAAAGATTCCCTAGGATTGCCTTCTGCCTAGGCAAAGGCAGCCTACAGAACTGCGCTAATGCTACAGGGATCAGCTCCACTGTTGAAGAGATGCATTAGGCCTGTAAGAGAGAACCCAGCTTTGGTGAGTGCTATACCAAGCAAACTCCACAGAAGCACTAACTATATTTATTTCTCTTGATCAGAAGTCTGCTACTGCTGTGGATTCTCTTCTAATGGGTGAAAATAGGATATAAATCATGTTGAATTTGGGCAGTAGAGAAAAACAGTGGAATATTTTTAGAAACTTTGAAGACATGTCCTTTTTTGTGTGTGTCCTTGAAACCAAGGTTTTAGAAATCCATGGAACAATTAATAATCTACAAAGATGGTCTTATAAGATAATTTCAAAGTAGAATATAAATTCCTCCCACCTGACTTGTACTGAAGGAAGATTACTCATTTGCTTCTTTAAAAATATTTTCTGAAAAGCTACATTTCAGTTTAACAGAAATAACAAAACTAGTAGAGCTTTTTTTAACATACATTTTTAAGTCACTTCAAGGAGGTATATTTAATCAATTAACCACCTGAAATATTTAAACACACTCTGAATTATTCAAAAAAATCAACTTAAAAATCAAACCAAGAGACATGTTTATAACATTGCTTTGCTGAAACGCTGAAATAAAGTGCACTGCACAGAGAGCTTGAATTTCTCACTCTTCCTTTCAATCAATATCTGAGGCAAAGTTTCATCTCTAGGGCCCTTAATGGCAGGAATTCCTGGAGCCAGCAAATGAGTAATGTTAAACCTATGATTAGATGATGAGGCCATCAAAGACACTAGACCCTAATGCTACATTCCTCTTTATTTCTCTGAACTGCAGTGAAACCCAGAGCTAAGGAAGAAGACATTTTAAGCTTTTTTTTTTTTTCATAAAAGTATTTTCTTTAAATGTGCATCATCAAGATCCATAAAGGTCCAGAGAGATCTCTCGGAATGTCTCTCGCACTCAGGACTCTATAGCAGTAGGTCACAATTTCAAATGCCTTGAAGAGGAACTCCTGCTAGGGATGCTATTTTCTTTAACATCTTATTAATATTCTTCCTGGCTGAAAAGAGGGAAATGGACCTAATGACTTCCCTATGAACATATTCCTGAAGAATGTAAACCTGGAGACTGGAAATCAATAGGTAAGTCTTTGGTTGCTTTGTTTTTGCTGATGTTTTAAAGGACCAGTTGAAGCCATATTGTTTTTTATTTGGGAGTTAGCTGTGCTTTTAGGCAGACCTCAGGTCAATAACTAGAAACAGTTTAAATGTACTTTTCTTTCTATTGAGGAAACTATGGGTAAATGTAATGACTACCTATTACAAACACACAATCATTTTTTTCATTCTCATATTACAAAATATTTCTACTTAAATGAAAATGAGGATCACGAGGAGACTCGAAAAAGCTAATGAGAAGAAAGACTATTAGGTGCCTATTTTAGTTACCAGGAAAATGTAATACATATATACATATTACATTTATGTAATATATATATATATATTTGTAATATTACAAATATATATATATTTGTTTTATCATTGCTAAAAAGAAACAATATCCAACAATTATAATTCTATTTTTAATTTTGATTACTAAAGAAAAATAAGATAAAATAAGATAAAATTAGAATTTACATTGAAATATGCAAATTCCATTAAAAAAGGGAAAGGGAAGCAGAAAGGGATCATGTCAAAGACCACTCGGTAATGAATTGCATTTGATACTTTGACTATTGCATGGAAAAAAATTAGTTTTCATTATTTTGAATTTAATAGAGAAGAAACCATGTAATTAACAATAAGTATCAAAATTATAACTTCTACTAATGTATCATCTTTAAAAGGTGGGATATAAAGAAGGGTATCGAAAGATCAATAACAACTTTTATATATGTATGTATATTTTTTCAGAGATAAAAAGATAGGGAACAATGGAAGGATAGGGAGGGTTGGAAACAAAGAGACAGCTATAGAATGGAAGAAAGGAGGAAGAAACCAAATTAATATTTGCATGGTAAGAGCATCTTGATAAAAGTACCTATTATTATAAATTATTTTCTTCATCTATGGGATAATAGATGGAAGTTCAAAATATATGTAAACATATTCATATGTTTGCATACATTCTATTGTTAGAGATTAAAAAAAAAAAATCCCCTCGTGTGGTTTAATGTAATTGAGTGAATAAGATTTCATACCTGAGAACATAGCAGCATAACAAGCTCAACCACGGAAGTGCTGGACTTCATACAAACAAGGCCTACGACAAAGAAAGGTTAAAACGAAGTGAAATTGCAGTAGTAGACACCATCATTCCAAGTTCATCCATTATACAGTTTTCACTTATAAAAACTTTCTTCAGAATAGAATTCCTAAAATAACATGAATGGGCACGTTCACTAACATTTTTATAACATTAATTAAGAAATATTCAGATTGTCAAGAAGATGTGAAATATACTAAAAAACTGACTTCACCTTGGGTTATTTGGTCAAGGCATTTCTTAAACTTTTTAAACAAGGTGGGGGGTAGTTACTGAAACTGATGAGCTAGTTAGAGCTGCTGTTCTCACAATGACATTTGTTATGGGGTTATCTCCTGGATCGCAGACCAATGATCACTGAAGAGCTACCGAAATTTTCTTCCAAAAGACAAAATCAAAATAACTTACGAATAGATCGTCACATCAGTTTTTAAAATTTTTAAATATATTTAAATTTGAATTTCACACAATTAACCTATTAAGCAATGTTTATAAAATCTTGCTGTGTTGTGCTTCCAAAGCCTATGAACAGACCTTAGAAGAAATACTAACTAAATGTGACACTATTTACATAATAATGGCTATTATTCATTGATCACTTACTATGTGCTGAGCACAGTGTTAAATGACTTTTGTACATGGTCTCATTTAATTTTCATTTATACTGTGACATATTATTATTGCCATTCTACAGGTAAGGAAATTTTCCTATGAGCAGTTTAAACACTACTTAATCATAAAGACTTTTCTTTTTCCAGTTAAAAGGATGACTGCTGTCTGATATATAAGATAGCAAATCACAAATGCTACTATTTCAAAGTGCCAACATGGAGGGACATAACCAAGAATTAATAATAATTGCTGGATTTAATCATAACGATCTGTTATTAATCATAATGTTTGCTAATTTAAAAAATACTTTTAAAAGTTTGACACTTTTTTTTAAGTTTGACACTTTTAAATTAATAGATTAGATTTTTATGTTTATATGAGGACAAACGTTATTAGTAAAAGCTTCGTATAGTAAGAAATGCCATCGTCTTACATTAGTTGTTGCTAAATGGAGACCTGAAAAGAAACCACTTATTTTTTTTTTTCTTCTTAAGGTGATTGCAATAAATAGTCTCAACTGCATTCTAGACACGAGAATGTATATTTGTTGTAGGTAGTAGATAAATACCCTTCTGTGCCCACTCTGCTAACGACCTTAGAGACAGACAGAACAAGCCGAAAAAAGACACTAGCATTCCATCTTATCAGATCTTTGGCCAGACAGTTAACTAATGAAATAAGAGGCAGATGTGAAAAGCTCATTTAAGAGACAATTGCTGTAATTGATCAGCAATTCTTTTGCTCTGGAGCTAGAGAGTCAGAAAGCTAAATGGGACATTTATCACCTGTTGGCTACACAGCTGTTTGAAATTCTCCAAAGAAAAACTAAGGGCTACAGGACTATGCATAACAAAATGATCATCATTAAGATATGTACTCTATATCGATTTAGATTTTAAACTGTAAGGCTATGTAAAGAATGGTTAGACCACACGGCTATATATAATGACTATATAAAGAATCGTTCACCATATATTCTGTGTATTAGAGTTTTTAAAATACATAACAACTTGAAGTAAAAATTAGAAAAAAACATGCAATTACTTTCATTTCTCAAAGACTATTTTTCATGAACATCCAAAAAAAAAACCCTATGTAACAAGAACATTCATAATTTTTACAAATACTATCATTCCGTCATAAGAAATATATAAACAAATGCTTCATTAATGCCTTGTTCAAAGAAAATGACAACAAATTGATAGGACAGGAAAATTGCAGTTTGTCAACAGAACTCTCGGTATTTTGAAAAAGGCCGCTGTGACTTCGGCTCCATAAACACCTTTACTAACGTGCTTTTTCTCATTAGTTTCGAATAGAATGAACTAACGGATTCTCTTCAAAAGATTTTAAAAACAAAAAAAAAAACAAAAAACCCTAACCTCCACAATGAGAACACAAGTGGAAACAATTTTGGAAGACATATCAACCTTCAAAATCTATGTAACCATTTTGGTTGGAACTGTTTCTAAGGATTAAGACAAATAGGTATTCTCCAATGTTTTTCTAAGGGAATATTGAAAATACAAGCATTGTCTGACGGACACTCTATCCTCATACACTTTCTAAATAAAAAAGCATCCGATTTGAAAATTTAAGATGTAATTATATACATGGCTTAGTATAACTTTAATCATAATTTCAAGATAGTCCAATTTGTCTAATGGTGCCATAAATAACTCAGGATATATACATTTAAGGCAAATATTTTACAAGTGTATGTCTCAAACAGGTATCCTTTTTGTCTGGCAAAAATTTCATAATCAGCTAATTTGATATCTCTTCATATCTGCGAAGTACAGTGTTAGAACTCAGGAATTTACAATAATGAGTAAGACATTATCTATACCTTCCCAAGTGCTCCATATATTAATTCGAATCTAAGATCACCTAACATTTACATAGAGCCTTATCATTTACAAACCCTTTTATATATGCTGTCTCGTTCGGTTCCCTTAACAACTCTTTGAATCAGTTATTATTATTCTCATGTCATAGATTTAAAAAATGAAGAGATTTAGTGACTAGTCCAACGGTGTATCAAGCAGTAAGTGGTGATACTGAGACATGCATTCAAGTCATCCAAATTGAAAGTTCATTTCATGTTTGCTGTGGAGCTATACAAATAATTTGACATTAATAGGATGGCAATATGTGACTATGAGAAAGGTCATAATGCTTAATTTCGACTCGGATGATTTTGACAGTTTTCTTGGAGAAAGTAGCATACATTGGTCAGACATGGGGACAAAAAGCACTGTCTCAAGCACAAAGTACAGAGGAAGCAGAGAACAACGATGACAGAAATCTGGAACATTTTCATCGCTTGGAAGATGAGCGACTTAGGAGGACAGGGGGTGCCTGAAAGTGGACTGGAGGACTAGGGTAAAATCCAGAGAGAGATAAATATTAAAGGAGACAGAATTATAAATGTTTTTGAAAGTTAAGAGGAAAACTTTAGAGCAAGTTATAAAGTGGGAGAAATGACAGTAAGGCTCAATTACAGCACCCCTATTCCCTGATGGCCTGTCCCGTCTTGTCAAATGAGAAGTGTCTCCCAAAGGGGCTGCACATATGCCTCTCTCCAACGTAACCCAATGAGAAGCACTGGCCAACTAATAGAGCCCTAGCACACTTCCACCAGCAGGTACACATTCACCTGAATAAATATTCTGACGAGCAATCCTACCCCAATCCTGGGTCCCGCACTGGATGACCAGTGCAAACTGACCACCGGGAGCATGGACAGCAGACACCAGTGGAGGCGGCCTGCATGCGTGGAAGGGTTCCCGACAGCGAGGAAATCCATCTCGTGCGAGCTTCTGAAGGTATTCTGAACGACACTGCTGAAAGCTAAGGTCGGCTAATGGCGAGGCTGACATACCAGCCCCTGAGAAGATCAATTAGGAGGACATGTCTGAGGTGGTCCAGATCTGGCAGCAAACAGAACAGGTGTAGACGAGTAAACGGTCATCCAAAACATTGGCAGTTCTGGGTTCAAACTCACTACGGGTAAGAAGTCATCTAACGCAGAACTACACTACCTGCCATTAAAAAAAACACACACACAGAAAAAACCCCACTAAATTGTAAAATGAATATAAAGTTAGTTTGATCTTGGGACAAAGCTATCTTTCTTTAATAGCAGGAATACTGAAAGGTATGGTGATATTGTTTTAATACTGAGCTGCCAGACTCTTCGGAGTCAATCTGTGGGTCTGACTTTATGTATCTGTAGGATTAGAAGGTCATGTTAAAAGAGCCCTAAAGCTTTAAAATAGTGTGGACAGATTTCACCTCCAGCAGGATGTTCCTCACGGCGGGAGGTGAAGGGTTCAAGGCATCACAGTAACAAGCAAGGAGTGGTACTCGCAGGTAGAGGTCATCTCCTAAGGAACATCGGCGTTTTCTGTCATCAAGAGCCCTCTTAAAGGCAGACCAACAGACATCCATGACTCAGGCAGTGCTACGAGTATATTCTCAATAAAAATCAGTGATATGAATCAATCTAGAAACCACCATCCACTAACTACCGTAGTCGATAGGGGAAAAAAATAAGACTTTGAAGAAAAACAAGAGAATTTTTTTTAACAAAAGCCCAATTCATTCAAAAAGCATTTATTGAGCATCATGCCTAATGTGCCAGACACCATGCCAGGCACTAAGTATAAAAAGAAGTGAGAAAAGTGGGACAGATGATGTAGACAAAATCATGATACAGAATCCAGGACACAGAGCGCACAGTGTTAGAAGGACAGAAAGAGCAGTGAGCGACTCTGCTGAGGAGAATTTATAGGGAAGGACATTTGAACCGGATGATGCTGAGCTTCTCTACACAAAGAAAGAAAAGAAGAGAAACTCATCTGAGGTGACGGAAATATAAGAGGTGTAAAGAAGCATGAAACCGCTAGTAAAATGGGGTTGGAATGTCCTGTTGTGGGAGAGGTGGGTGGAAATGAAGACAGAGAGGGAAGGAGGAAGCGGAGCCCCACGTCGCATGCTTTTCCTGTTGCCAACGGGAAATCAGTGAAGGATTTCGAGGCGGGTCAGATGGAACCCAATGCATTTTGAGATCACTCTCTGCCAGGGGTATAGGGAGAAACCCGTAACTGCAGTCTAGTCGAGATAACGAAAGCCTGGCAGAAGGCATTGGCGATGCAGGTAGAGACAGATTTGAGACAGAACTGAGAGACATTTTGTCTTGACACAATAAGATATTTCAGACAACGAAATATGAGGTTAAAGGGTAAGGTAAAGGAGTGATCGAAGTGTGAAAGACGAAAGGAAACAAATTGCAGGAGCTTTGTGGAAACGAAGTACTGAGTTTTATTCGGGACAAAATTAGAAATATAGATAGGCAAAAATCTTAATTTTTGGCTTTAGGTTTGTTTGGTTTTTAGGTATAGATGCTATACCTCTGACAAACCAGATGTAAATAAGTCACATTGATAACATGGTGATGAAGAAAATAGAATTGTGAAGTTTTTATTAGTGTCCCGGTAGACTGCCAGTACTAATCGTACGAGGGCAGTTTTAAGATCTAGTTTTCTATTTCTCCTCCAAGTAAAATATACTAATTTACTTTCCATCGAATAGACATGACTATTCTGATCATTTAAATTTTAAAAATCAAGTTTTCCCAGGACTAGTTTTTAAATAACTTTCCAATGATTTTAGCGTTTTAAAATTCTAAAATAAAGACTAATGGCACTGAAATAGTGTCATTTTAGTAATAAATGATGAACAATGGACTCTGAAAGGAATTTGGTATGCTTTGGCATTTATGGTACTTTCAGTGGTGTGCAGATAATTGCTTTGAAATCTTCTGTTCTATGCAGTTTTCACATTGCGTCATGAAGCATTCTAAGATACAGGGGAAAACTATAAATTGCGTATCTTCTAAGATTTCTGCAATGTTTATACATCTCTATGAGTATTTTAGGAATTCCTATGTTTTTTACCATTCTTTTACTTTTTTATCTGAAACATGCAATTTTCCTATTTCATCACTGTGACATGCTCCTGTCCATAAAATATTACTTTCCATGTTAGCATTTAAGTCGTCTGAACTTATCGAGGTCAAAAAACTAAAATTGGCAAACCAAACAATTACTGTGGCTTTCTAATTTAAAATCAAAAGCGAGGAGCAACACCTCTCCTCAAAAAATCAATATCAAATATCCTTTAAAATAACAATGGCTTAAATTTTTATTATTGTTACAATTAATATTCATATGCACATAGGTAGTATTATGTACTACTATTTTGACTGAACATTTCAAGATTTACCCTCATGTTCTTTCAGAGGTTTTACTTTAAAATTGCATTACAAATGAAAAAACTGTAATACTACCTTAAAGAAATTAAAATAACATTAAGTTCAGTTACTATGAAAAAACTTTTTTTAAGGGTAATTAAACCATCACAGCTTTTTATATTTAGATTATAAATTTTAACTGAAAAAAAAAAAACACCTCAAAATACTGTAGACGGTAAGAGTTCATTCATTCATCGGTTTACTTTATTTCACTAAAAACTAAGAGTTAAAGAAGTACAAATTAGTAGCTGATGGATAGTCACGGGGACGGGGAGCACGGCAGAGGGAATGCAGTCAGCATGAATATGATGGCTAGGTGGAGGGCCAGGGGAGGGAGGGAGCAACTAGGAAGATCGTTTTATGAACTATATAGATGTCTAACCAATGTGCTCTATACTTGAAACTAATTTAAATAAATTTTAAAAGTTGCTTTAAAATGAGAACAAAAACAAACAAAAAAGCCACTAAGTCATCACAAACTTAGGGCAGTGCTACTGTCCTTAGAATAGAAATAAAACTGACGTCCCTGGATATATCATATGTATCAGGTCAGCAAACTTTGTCTGTAAAAACCCCAATAAAATATTCTGGCTTTGGTGTTGCTGTAAATGTGCTACACCTGCTTAACTCTGTCCTTGTCATGCAAAAGCAGCCAGCAGTTCATAAACCAATGAGCTAGGCTGTCTTCCAGTAAAATAATTACTCAAGGCATATGTGCACGAGAGCATGTGTGTGTGTGTGAGAGAGAGAACACATGCACACATACTCACACATACATCTACAGATTTTTAAAACTGCAAGGGAAATTATTTTACATGTATGTCTATGATACTTTATAATTCCAAAATCTAAAATGCTCTGTAAAAAGCTTTTTTGTAAGATTGTTGCAAACTCAATTATCAGCAAAATTTCACCTCATGTGATGTAATTAAAATCTTTATTCCACTTAGAATGAATATCTTTATGTATTATTGCAGACATATCATTGGTTCATTAATGAGCTACTGGGAACTCTACTGAAGATGCTACAAAATATACATACAGGCACCCATTACCTTTCTTAAATCCCCAAATATCTGAATTACAAAACTCATCCGGCTTTAAGATTTTGAATAAGGGATTTCAGAAATTTATGTAATTCTCTCACATGAAATATTCTGTAAGATTTATAAAGAAAATATTATTTATATTAATTGAAAATTCAAGTTAATTTGATATTATACCTTTCTCCATGGAAATTCTGTGTTTCAGAAGAACTAAAACTCTTTCTGTATGGACACTGTTGGCTAAATGCTTTTAAATTGTCAATCTAGAACATTTAGATTGCTCAGAAACAAAACTAACTGTAAATGTAGTAACACAATATACAAATAGTCATTTTGACTGATTTATTGAAACCAATTCTCAAAATTGTTTTTTATCATTGCGTTGAGACAGCCTAGGACCCTAGGTGATTACGGATCTTTTTCTTTTTTATAGTCTTTGTTATTCTAAGAATTTTTGCATAACTGTAGAGCTAAAATTCCTAAGACTCCTTCATAGTCTATTCTTCCACAGAATGAGAGATTACGATATAAAATGAAGCTATAGTTAGTGATAGTTCCTACACAGATACTCACTAGTGATCTGATTGTAATATGAGATGAGCTGAAGAGACTATTCTCGTGGCAGTAACACCTATTAAATGTGAAACACTGCAGCAAATTTACTCTTTTGTTCCTTATGCTTTAGAAAACACTTTTGTGCTAGTCCATTAAAAACATCATGTCGGGGGAAACACTCTGGCAAATTGCTGATATCCAATGTCACTCTTTTCTTGTCACCATATGAGTTTAACCTTTTTGCACTTTCCTTTGAAATATGATTTTTCATTTACACATATTAAACAGTAGGTTGCAATTTCCAAATCATTTTGGAATTACTTAAGTTTCGAGCTGGCTAACTCTTGAGACATTATCATTTAAATAATTTATTTAAAGAACTATAAGTAAGCCACTGCTGTACGCAGAGAGATGACAGTCTTTGACCTCCAGAAGTGAACAGCCTAGTCACAAAGATGGTATATTTATGAAGAAGTCTGAATGATATTATATGGGAAAAAATTACAAAGTTATACCTCATATAATTTAAACAACTACTTTTGAGGTTTTCTTTAAATACTTTTATTCATAATATTAGACTCATTTCTACTACAGAAGTGACCGACTTGAGTGTCTTGCCCTTTCCTTGACTTCTGATTTAATCACAGCGGCAATGAATAAGGGAGAAATAATGGAAATAAGAGACATTTTCACAATCGTAAATCATCTGGATTCCTCAATTCTCTTTGGGTTAAATTTAATTATAGAACCAATTGTTATTTCTATATCGCTCCCCTGTACCAACTTTCTTCTCTTCTACTCATGTTCCTTGAAATTCTAAAAGCCTCAATTAAATTCTAAAACTACTAAACTATGTCTGGTTCAAATTTTGACATTGACCAAGAAAGACTCTGGTCCTAAATACTTATTAAGAATGATATATGTGTTTTAACCATGTATTTCACTTCAAGAAATATTAATAATCAAACATATACCAAGTTAAATAGTCATACAATTAAATCAAATGAATACAGTTGAATAAAAATGGCTATACTAATACTTTCAGGTTAAAAATAATTTATATTCTATAAACTATCAGATTCTCCTTTTAAACATAATATGTATAAATATATAATTCATATATAGTTTCAAATTATCCAAATTCTGACTTTCATTTATGTACTTTCTCGAATAAATACATTTAATAATTTTAAGTTCTCAAATTCAAAGAAAGTTGTTTTTGTAGTTATACACATCTTTAAGTTCTTTATTTTTGGTTTTACAAAAACATCAGCTCATTTTCTTTCAAACATTTAATATAATGGAAATACTAGGTATCACTTTTCTTGATCATTCATCCATGAAGTCAAAAATAAAAAAATTAAGACACATAATTGAGAAAAGAAAATTATTTGATAATCATGACTAAGGCACACAGTAAAAATAGTTTTGGGTAAAGGTAAGCTCAGTTATGGGTCAATCAGGTGAACATGGCTTATTTTCATGAGTGCATTAACCTTATGCAATAATTATAGGCTGAAATTGTTGAAGTACTCAGAAAAAAACAAATTAGACCTCACGAAGTTCCTTACCTATGCTCAAAGCAATAAATTCTCCAATTTGAACCAAGCTGAATTTTGTTTACTGAATCCTCCATTTAAGACGAAATATTTAAATAGAGATAATCAGACTAGTTTTATTGTTCTTAGAAATGAAATAGGAATATTAGAATTTCCTTAACTTTTATAACATTGAAGATATTCTCATAAATCCAAGAAATTACTATAAGCAGGTGATTCTATCTAAGAAATAATTTATTGGGGTTACAAGCCATAGATTACATAAATTAAAAAGTACAGTTCATTGAATTAACAAGATTATTTAGCCTACACTGGAAAATCCTATAACCAACTCACACCTATCCGCAACTCAGAGTGATATTTTGGATTCAAATTATATGGTTAGATATCAGAAAATGATCCAATAATGATACAGTAAAGAAATCAGTATGTGAATTGCTTTGCAATTAACAAACACTTCAAACATAAATTATCAGAACTGCTTATAAATTAAAAGCAATGATGCTTTTATTTCTTTTAATTCTTCCTGCAAGAGTAGATCTATTACAAATAACAGTTATCATTTGAAATAATATGAACTGGGAAATTCAAAAAATGGAATCAAATAAACTAAATGGCTATAAAAATGTCCGCTAGAAAGTGAGGAGCTAGTCCTTTGGAAGAATTAAAAACGTTTAATGATTCAGTTCGAAAAACAGTACTGCGTACTTACTATGTGCCAGGGCAAATTATGGAACAGACATATTCTGTGTGCTGGAGAAGCCTGTGTTCTAATGGAGGACACATTACATAAACTGATCAGTCTAATGTGAGGAGGCCAAGCTTAGCTCGGAGCCTTTATAAGATGCTGACCCGGCGAGCGAGATAAATGATGTCATTAAAGTAATTCCTACTGTGATTACAAAAAAATGGTGGAGTTGAGAAATAACAACAAGAAATATTTAACTTGAAGTAATGGACAGTTATTAATTTCTTGGGGAAAATGACTTAGAGACCACTCCAAGATCAGCAACCACAAACGACATTATTCAATTATAAAACAGATTCTGTTTAATTTGACATAAACAACTACTCCTGATGGTATATCTAGCCCTAAGATTTCTCTCTCTATCAAAACAAATACATAAATAATACATTTTATGTGAGAATATTTTCTAGCTTAAATGTCACAATGTACAGCCATTGAAATTACATGTTTAATCTTTTTTAATTAACTGGTTTCAACCAATCTTTGGTTGGATTTAGTTTAAGTAGAACAACTCTATTGAGTACAGAGAGAACAACATTTTCAGCATGGATGACAGCATGTATACCATGCATCAGGGGTCATATTTCCACATAGAGGAAGAAGTAATCCTCTAACAGTAAAAACTGGCATAACAAGTCTAAATTGTAGCTTTCGCAGATTCTATTATGCACAATAGAGTTTATTTTACATACAATCCAGTAAATTCGGTTATCTGGATACCAAGCAAACACTGATTAAAAGTACTTATTCTACATGGAGAGGCAATGTATACGAAAAAGACAGCAGTGAAAAAGCTATACAGGAAAACAACTTTAAAGGAGACACAGGGAGAAAGCTCAGTCCCCTGGGAAAAGTCCACAGAGGAAACAGCTCTGCTAATCTTTGGCTTAAGACTAGTGAAAACTGAAAAATAATATTAGTAAATCAAAATCTCGCTAGGTATGAAAAAACTAACACAATCTTGGTTTGCATTATTATACAGTAGAAAAATTAAAGATGAAATCATTACTCACTGTCCTTTACAATAACAGGACCAGAAATAGTAGGTTTGTAAAGTACTAGAATTTTGGAGGGACATAAAGAAATGAAGTACATCTACAGAAAAATACGAGGATGGCATGAGGTATGACGTGAGGTGTAGGAAAGTTACAGGAAACCAAACATGCTCAACTGGCAAATGAGGTTTGTGGGAAAAGAGTTACTGCAGAAAGCGCTTCTTTCTCTGTGGCCCAGAGTCGACCTAAATTATGGCAACTCTACCTCGTTAAGGAGCATCTGTAATGCGGAAAATTGTTTTGATACCTGAGAAAGACAGGCTGGAGACTGATGGTCAAGGGTGACATGCCCTGGGCCTGACCTCGATCTCTGAAACTAGAGAGAAGGAACAACATATCTGGCTGGCAGAGATGACGGGCCAGGTAGAAATGTGCCTGTGTGTATTCTCTTTAGGTGTTCTGGTGTTTAAAACGCCATGTAGGTGAGTGCTAGTAATCAATTACCTGAATGCTAGTAACAAATCAGTAACAAACCAGTTAGTTCCTATACCTCTTTCTAAATATCTTAATATTTGGGTTTACCCCGAAGTCTCAGAACTAGGTAATTTTATTAGCATTACAGGGTTCTTTAATCTAGACCTCGTTTTTAATTAAGTTAAAGACAGTGAACTAAAAATTGGAAGATCTGATTTTAGTGGACAAACTTAACAGCTGTATAAATGAGCTATGACAGTTGCCTTTCTTGATATTAAAAATCTTTGCTGATAGATTAATGATTGCAAAACTTTTTTTATTACAACCTAAAGCAATACATTTTACATTATGATCTAGCATATGTAACTGAAACAAATGTTTCACGACAGCACTTTCTGTTACTGTGTGCTATACTCTGATCTATGCTGTGCTATGTGATGGCGTGCCATTAAAAACTGTCAGGGCATGCCTTACTGGTGACACCATGCTACCGATGAGTCACAATGTGCAGTCTGAATATCACTAAACTAGACCACTTCCTCTTTTTATATGGCCTGCAAGCTAACAACAGTTTTTATGTTTTGAAATGGTTAAAAAAAGAGAAAAATATTTCATGACACTTGAAATTTACCAAATTGTCAAATTTCAGTGTTTGTAAATAAAGTTTTATTGGAACAGAGCCAAGGTCATTCATTTACCAATTGTGGCTACTTTCTCACTATGGTGGCAAAGTTGAGAAGTTATGACAGAAACTGTATGGCCGCAAAGCCTAAAGTATTTATTTTTTGGTCCCTTGCAGAAAAACGTTGCACTGAAGGACACCGACAGTTCTTTCTGGCTTGCATATCCACGGTTCTAAGTCCTTCCTTCATGTCTTACTGGGCTGGAATTGAGACCAAAGAGTAACTGCATGCTGGTGGGAGGAAACAGTGTGGAAAAGCACGTGTTCTTGGTCATTTCTACAGGCATCAGACTTCTACTTCATTCTGTTCTTGAGAACAAGAATGAGAAGTGGGTAGACAGGCAGTATTTGGTGTAGGATAAAGTTAAAAATTACTTACAGAATCGGAGCTGGTGCGTTCAGAGGGCTACAGGGCTTTTAACTTGCAGTCCTTAAGTGTTTCAGTTTTCAGATGGGCCCAGCAAAGGCTGGTAATTTTTTTAGCAGGGACTAGCTTTGAACATAAAATGATCAATTATGTTATACTGTGTTGGTAAGTGTATGTCAAATTCACAATAATAGGCTTCTCTTCACTTTTACATTCTTTATCTAAGCTGAAACTATCTTTCAACTGTCCTTTTTAAATCTTCCTGTTCATGTTTGACTTGTATTTAAACACTCGATTTGTTCACTAAAATATTATTTGTTCTTTTGCCTCCAGTCTCTTCCACTTAAATCTGCTGTATACAACTGACAGTTTCTTAATCATATTTTCATTTTGTCTCTCCCTGTTCAAAATTCTTCCATGGATGACTAGGATATAGTTTTTATCTCTGGAATATGTGCATTTGTCAAAGACACTTTCCCTGACTTTCCACCATTTTCAACAGTGGTCATGAACAAATCTGTGCTTTTCTGGCCCTGGGTTCTCTGCCAGGTTTAGAGCTGACCACGTGTTATCCACATTGTGTTCTTTTGCGTATTATATTGTTAATTTATAAAATTCTGTTCTAGGAAGATGGTTGGGAATAAAACAGTAACAGGATAAATGTCAATTTTTAAAAATAAAAACAAAGTATTGTACTAAAATATATTATTTTATGGGCATTATTAAAAATTGGTTATTATCATCATCATTCATAAGATTTTCAGACAATGTTGAAATAAAATAATCAAGAAACTTTTGCTTTTAGCTTGTTCCAAGTTAAATATATCATACTCTTCTCTTCTACCATTAAGGCATATTGCTGAAATAAACTTGTCTGTAGGAACTGATTTCAATAGTTCTCCTGTCCACTTATCCAGCCACAAGTGTTTTGGGGGTACATACTTTAAGTCAGATACTCTGGCAGGTCCTGGGTCCCTTGTGGAGCTTAAAGCATGGTAAGTGATAGAGGCTTACCAAGTAATCACACATATACGGGCTACCAACCATACCTTCGATACACACTAGGCAGAAAAGGTACACTGTGCTGTGAAAGGCCACATGAAAGGTCATAACAAGAGCACCTAACTTAGTCTAGACTATCAGTAAGTCTTCTCAGAGGAAGTTTATGATACAAGAATCTAAAGGAGTCAGCCAGGCAAACGTAGGTAAATGAAAAACATTTCATGGTCGTTACAAAAGAATTCGATTATGGAAAGACTTTTCTGAATCCCTCATATTTTTCAATGACTTAGAAACACATCTATTTCATTGAATTCTGTAGCTTTACTGTGCAAACGTACAGATCATCAATAGAAAATTCTTATTTATTTGCTATATATACAAAGAATCACCAAAATCAATGACTTTATGTTTGTTGATTCTATAATTAACAGAAATTAAAGGACTGCATAAGAACTCCAGAAACTGGCTTTTGTTTCATTGCCTGGATCAAGCACTCTACCAACTGGCACATAAGGATGTTTATAAGTGGCAAATACACTGTTTCTGCTATTTTTGTCCCAATCCCAGATGCTGCTATTCCCTGATGTACAACAATAGTCAATTGTTCTTATCTTGTCCCTAACTGGCTGCATTTTACATAAAGGTGTCTCTTATTTTCCTCACATATCCCTGTCACCTGGGGTCAGAGGCATTTTGGTTCCACTGTGACTGATGGGGGTGCATGCTTTCTCTGAACCTGTTAAAGTAGAAGGAAAAACTAAATAACATTCTCAAGTTTTTAAAAGTACATAATTTAGTGAAACATTTAAAAACCATTTTATACTTGAAAACAATCAGAATTTAGTTAAAAATACGAAATTTTCTTAGAACAACATAAAGACACAGAGAACCAGCAGCTACTAAATAAACTCAGGATAAACACTGTGAATTATTCACATTCTACAACTCTATTATGTCCACAGTAAGACTACAAAGTGGCTGGAAACTATAACCACTATAACATGATAGAACTGCTCCGCAATATACTTCCTCTTCTAAATTTTCCAATGTAGTTTTTCTTTCCCAATTGTTTATGTATTTTCCTAATGTGCATAAGTATCTTAAGGGATAAAATAATAAAAGCCTATACTGATTTCCAGCATAGCATGTGGAAGATCCCACATAGTTTACCACAATATACAGACATTATATCCAAATCAGATGCAGGCAATTTCTTCATTATGTAAAAATACTTCTCTGTGTCAATATAAACTACACGTTAAATATATGTAGCCATCAAAAACAGACTTGTTATTCAATGCTGTATGCTTCATGAAATATTTAGACCTCGTCTTCATGATATTAACTGTATTTAGAGCAACCATATGTCCTGATTTGCCAAGACAATCCAAGCTCATACCAATTGCCTGGGTGTCATTCTAAATATGGACCCTTTCTCTTTGGGAATTGTCTTGAGTTGCATGAAAAATTATATGAATACTTTAACTTTATCAGAAAAAAATATTTCCTTTTAAAATTGTTATCATAGAATATATGATACAGGTATTACACTCTAGTATTTTGTGAAACAAAAATATTTTCCAATCACAGTGTCGAAGGAGATGATCCATTTCTTAGTAAGGGACTGATTTATCTGGTGCTAATGATAAATTCTTCATATTCAGTTATTTCTGGAGCAGATAGCTCAGATATGCCATCTACAACTTTAGATGGCCACTGCTGGTCTACTTTGGGTTTATACGTTCTTATTCCCATATCCTGTCTCTGTGAAGAAGATGCATTCCTGTATGCTTTACTTCTAACTTCTCTCTTGGGAGACTAGTAGGTGATGTGTTAGCCTGTATATATTTCTTAAGTAAACTCTTTGGTAAATATGTTTTCTCCGACTTCTCAAAATCAATACTTGATTTGGTATTGCACTGCTGGAATAGAGTCAATGAGTACACAAGAAGAACAATAATAATTTCAGTGAATGAGAAAATATTGGTTTAAGGACTTTAGTAAAACCATTCTTCTTGACGAATTGTGTCTTCCTTGTGTTAATCATTTTCATCGGCCAAAAGGAGATTTCCATAATGAAATACTAAATTGCACAGTGTAAAATGTTTTATTTACGATGAAAGAGTATGATTTCTGCTTTTGGAGGATATTGTTTGCATGACAGAATTGACCTATGATGGAAAAATCCTTGTTAACATCGACATTTAAAAAACATTTGTGTTATTTTCTGAACAACTTAATTTCTACTTACTTATAAGGAAAAAAGTAATTTGGACAAGATGCCAAGCATAGTAAGCCAATTCAAAAAGAGCTATATGCCTTTTAACACAGAATAACTAAAACTATTTTAGAACATCCTTGAAGGTAAATCGAGGAAGTTTAACAGATGTGGAAAATTCCATTTACATTTCTCTCACTCCATGTCTATTCTTATCATATAAAGAATCTTTCCAAGTTTAGAAGTGTCTCTGCTCCCCTCCAAAGCGAACTTCTCTATTTGGTCTGAGCTCCTCTTGACTCATGATGTCCTGTTTACATCATTTCTCTTATCGTTATCAAGCACCTTCATTTTTCATCTCCAATGTTTTTTTTCCTCTGACTCCTAATAGGCATAGATTTCTCTTCCATGAAAAAAGTTGTCAGCAGACCCTTGAACCTCTATTACTTTTCCTCTTTTGTTTCACTGTCAAATTTCTCCAATGAGTGCTCTATGTATAATCAGTTTCTTTCCCCAAAACTTTCCCATAATACAATCTTGTATGTTTCTACTAGTTTTCTGATACGTCTCCAAGGTAACCATAGAATACTTATAAAATCAAATAGTCTGTTTTTAGTCTTCTTCCTCTTGACTTCTGCATAATATTTACCACTGCCATGCATTAAAAATAAACGTGCATCTACCATAGTCAATAAGTTATTTTCTATTTTAATTCAAATTTATTGAAGGATAGTTTACATAAGATAGAATGTGACCATTTTGAATGTATACTTCTTTGAGTGAGCACATATTTATACATCCATGTGGCCACCAATACCATCTGCTCCCTCAAAAGTTCTCTTGTGCCGATTTCCAGTCAATTCTCTCTACACCCCAAGCCCCAGGCAACCAGTGCCCTGCGTTCTATGCTACAAAAAAAATCTGTCGTATTCTAATGTTTCATAAAAATGAAATCACACAATATGAACTCATTTGAGCTAGTTTTCTCTTGGAGAACAGTTCTGAAATTCATGCATTTGCTACAAATATCAGCAGTTCTTTTTTATATTTTTATTGCTGAATAATTATTACATGGAAATACAGCATTTGCTTATTTATTCATTTTTTGATGAACATCTAGTTTGTGGTCATTATTAACGTTGCTACAAAATTTTATGTCTTTATGTGGATAAGTTTTTATCTCCTTTGAATAATAACTACAGAGGAATTGCTGGGTCAAATTTTAATTGTTTAACTAAAAACACTGCCTAATTGTTTTTCAAAGTTGCGCCATTTTACAATCTGACCAGCAATGTACAAAATCCTTAGAATTGTCTATATAAATGACAATTTCATCTGCAATTAAAAAGTTTTACTTCATCACCACCAATGCATACAATTTTTTTTTTTTTATTTCTAGCCTTACTGACTACTTAGATCCTCCAGTAAAATGTTGATTTAGAGTCATGAGAGGCAAAATGCTTTCCTTCTTCTCAATCTCATTTGGTCTTTCACTATTACATATGACATTAGTTGTTGGTTTTCCTTAGATACCAATTTTAGGTTAAGTTGATTCTATTCAGGACCTATTTTTCTTGGAGGTTTTATGATAAATGGGCACTGAATTCTAACAAATGTTTTTTTCTGCACCAAATAAATAACATTTCATATATGTCCACATATTTCTTGCACAATCCTTTATGAATATCTAAGTTTCCATCTGGTATCGTTAACCCTCTGCTCAAAAAATTTCTTTGGACAGTTCTTATAGTACAGATGTGCTGGCAATTGACTTCACCATCTTTTTCTGTCTGAAAAAGTCTTTATTTCCCCTTCATTTTGGAAGAATATTTCCACCGGACTAAGAATTCCAGGTTGGAAGTGTTTTCTATGTACTATTATTTCTGGTTTGCATAATTTTGACTAAAATTTGGTGATCATTTTTATTTTTATAAATAATGTGTTTTTTCCTCTGACAGCTCCTTAAAAATTAATTTAAATTTTAAATTAGCATGCATTAAAATTGACTTTTTTACCTTACACGTAAATTTATGAGTTAACACATGTATTGATTCATGTACAATTCATGTATTCAGAACACAGAATAGTTCCATTACCTCATGAAACCGCCTGTACTGTTACTTGGCAGTGACATCCTCTCCCTACTCATAACCCCTGGCCACCGCTGATCTGTTTTCCATTACTAGCTTTGTCTTTTTGAGAAAGCCCAAAGAAATGGAAACAAAAATACACAAGCCTTTGAGATGAGCTCTTCTCATTCACAATGTCTATAAAATGCACTCAAGTAGTAAGGTTTATCAATAATTTGACCTTTTTTTCTGCTCATAGTCCATTGTCCGAATAGTACCATAGAATTATTTCTTTAGTTAATGTTGTACTGTGATCTCTTGACATTCTGACAACCCAAATAACTTAGGTACCTAAAAGTCTTCAGTAGCTACTTGAAAATTGTAATGTGATCCCTTGATACAACATCATTTAGCTATCTTATTTGTAATAATTCAAGTGATCATCAGTTCATATACCAACAAATAACTTTAAAGAATAATTTAAAAAGATACAAATTTTTAAATCATACATAGAATATTTAACTTGAGTAAAAATGGTTGATATAAATTCCTAAATTTTGAGATTCAGCACGATATGTGAAGTATTTTTTTCCCCTAATATAAAACTGGATATATTCTTTGCAAAAGCTTGGAATCTTACACAAAACATTAATAGTGCAGAATTGTGAAATTTTCTTAAAATGTTAATGGTCATTTTCTTAATATGACATCAGTACAAACAACCCCTAGAACTAAGAATACACACCGGTGCTTAGGCAGAATTATGCAAAGAACAGACAATGGTACCTAAGAGTCAGTTAGCAAAATTTATCAAAAGTAATAATCAAAAATAGGAAGAAAAATGCTTTCTGCAGCCTATCTTAAGTTCAGTCTTAAACAACACAGCATTGAGTTGTGTTGGCTGCTAAATTATGCCAGGTGAGCTTGGTTCTCAGCTAAAAGAAATTAAACATCTTTTTATTTTTTTATTTTTTAAATTACTCTGTTGAATACATGTTTATTGCAAATTAGAAATGAATACATTAATAATTATTACTTAAAATTTTTTTGTAAACCCATTCCATTATTAACCATTTTCTTTTGAAACATCTTTTTAAATAAAGTTTTTAAGGAGAACAGATATATAGGATACCATGTAATAAGTTAAAGAGAGAAAAATAGCTTCCTATAACTAAGGAAAGTCCTTTGAGAGCTTACTACAGAAAGGAACTATTGATACTACGAGACTTTCAAGCTACATCATTATATAGTATAACAATCTCAGCCAACTATATGAAAATAAAGAATATTGCTACTAACAGTATTTAAATTTATTTTTTCTTTTAATGATGCCATTACCTCTTATTCTAGATTGGAGTTGGCAAACTACAGCCAAATCCAGTCGGCACCTTCATTTTGTTGGTCAGTAAGCTAAGAACAGAATTTGCATCGTTAAAATGTAAAAACAAAAGAGCACATACAAAACAAAAACAAAAACAAAGAATATGTAACTGGGGCTGTTTGTTGATTTACAACGCAGACCTTTAAAGAAAATGTCTGCAAACCCTTGCTCCAAATACATCCAAAGATATATTCAGAGAACAAAGAGAAATGCTGAATTCTTTAAAATGAAAATTTGCATTGCATGCAAAATTCATTAGAAATAAAAACATTAAATATAAAAATCTGTAAGAGTTCCGCATAAATCCATTTTAAGAGAGAACAGA
This sequence comes from Pteropus medius, assembly GCF_902729225.1. Taxonomy (NCBI): domain Eukaryota; kingdom Metazoa; phylum Chordata; class Mammalia; order Chiroptera; family Pteropodidae; genus Pteropus; species Pteropus medius. The sequence continues at coordinate 3,650,974 of NW_024344437.1, forward strand.
GTTTCTTATGGATATACTTTACCTAACTTCTTGCATAGGTAATTGGTATTATATTGTTAACTCACAATCTGATGTGAGATCATTATAATTCATTCAAATACAAAAAATTTTAATGTTTTCCTTTTACACGATAGAATTTATTTAAATTTATTTTATTAATCATATCTCTGTGACACAGAGAAAAACAATAATTATCTGTCTTGGCATTCAGTGTCAAATAGCTCAATGGACTATATGAAGTCTGTCACATTTTAAAAAGTAGGAACTACATTTTTTTATTCCTAAAGAATGAGTTTCCACTGTGGTTAACCTGTTACTCACAATTTCTCTCAAAGTGCTGTGGTTGTAGATTACTCATCTGACTCTGCAGTAGGACTTATCTGAGTTTTCTTTCCATTTCCTTCATGTTGCATTAACATCTTGTACATTATTAAAAAACTCAGAGTCAAATTTGTGTAAAAATTTGAAACTTTAATCACATAATGTGATTTTTTAAAAGATGTCTCAGTCGCTAAACATAACTACAGTTGTCATGTCTATTGCTACTCTTAAAATGATATCTTAATGTAAATTTTAAAAGACATAATAAAAGCTGTGTGACTCCTGCACCATGTCAGCTCTCAGAAGTGTTACAGAAATTAATGATATTTTAAATAGATTACAAAATATTGGCAGAACTAGCAAAACTAAAATTGAAAATTCAGAAATGTTAGTGTCAAAATCATATTTTTACATCAGGAATAGTAAACAAGCATTTGACTTATAGAATCTAGTTCATATATTTATTCTTATCTATTTAAAATTCTAGATGTAGCATTGCAAAACCATCTTTTTTTTTTTTTCAGGAAAAAGACATATTTGCCACAACAGTTTTGAAGATTTAAAAATTTTTAAAGAATAGAATTTAAATTTGAAGTAGTATTTCATTAATTATGAGCAAAAGATAATATAAAGATAGTTAAACTGTCATTTCTTTAATCTCAGAAAAATAATTTTTCAGTTCTGATTTTAAGAACAGAAAAAAATAACCTAAGTATTATTTATATTAACAATGCTATCAAAAGTTAATAAATAAAAGGTACAGAAAAGTATATAGTTAAATATTTTTGAAGGATTTACAAAATAATTTTAATTGCTTAAGAGTTTTATAATTAAAATGTTACCCCTGAAGGTTCTGGGTAAAATTGGAATACCAACCAAATGCTTTTATCTAAGGGTAAAGTTCTTATGCACACTATTTTCAACATTTACTCAAAGAGATGGCAAAAATGAGATGATGTTACTTCATTATATTTAACCGATCAGAAATTTAGATAAGGACTTGGTTACAGAACCAAGTAAATAATACAGCATAATTGATGGTGTTAAGGTTTGAATCTGGAAAAACAAAAAGTGTATATGATCTGCCTAATTTTCAGTACCATGTCAAAAACTAAATAACCAAGAATCAATCAATTCTATTCACAAAAATAGCCTTTCTAACTTCATCAGAAGTGTTAACATGTCAACTGAAAAATCCTAATATGTATACCACTTTATTCCTTTTTTCTTAAAGAACACTTCTGATTTACCAAATGGCATAGAGATATAAATCAAGGATCAGCAATTTTTTCCTACAAGTCAGTAAACATCTCAGGCTTTGTGAGCTACACGATCTCTGTTACAACTGATCTACTCTACCATTGCAGCACAAAAGCAGTTTAAATGATATAAAAATATAGTTTATCTGGGTTCCAATAAAGTTTTATTTATAAAACTAGGTTGCTGCCATATTAGTTTCCAGGCATAGTTTTTTGACTCATGGTATGGACCACAATGTAATGATAATCAACACCCAGTTTAAGAAATAAAAACTGTAGACACGAAACACTTGTGTATCTCTCCCTGATCCCATTCCCCTAGAAACAACTACTGTAAATTAATCGTCTCTATTCATATTTCATAATTTTACCACATATGAATGAAATCTCTAAAGAAGATACAGTATTCTTGTCCATGTTAAGCTTTTCTGATCAATATTATTTTTGTTAAATTGGATTTCACTACTGCACAGAACTACACGGTATAACTGCACCATTTTTTGAACACTCCTCTGTTACTGTGCATCCGTGTTGCTTCCAGTCTGTCCTTGGCAAAAACGCTATTGTTATTTCCTCTCTACATCTGCTTGTGTACATATGCAAAAATAACCTCATGTTTTATACAGAAGAATGAAATTGCTGAATCAATGTACCTTTATAAATTCAACTTTATAAGACAGCGCAGAATTGTATTTCAAAGTGTCCGTATCAATTTACACACCCACCAGGCGATTCAACACCCTTCTTACTACATAGAGTTTAAGTACACATTTTGTACCAGTTGGATGAGTTTTAAATATACATTTTGTACCAACTGGATACAAATACACATTCTGTACTATTTACCTAATTACAAATGTGGTTCGACTTTTTTTTTTTTTACATTTTTGAACCACCTGCATTTTCCTCATCTGCAAATCAATGGTTTTGTCTTTTACTCAGTGTTCTATGAAACTGTGTTTTTCTTACTGATAGGTAGTTTTTGTGCAACTTGTGTCAATTATTGGTGTTCAAAATACATCTTTCCATGGATGGGTGAATTTTCACTTTTATTAAAACAGTGGTAAAACACGTAACACAAAAATTATCATCTTAACCATTTTTAAATGTTAAGTATGTTCAAAATGTTGTGCAAACAATCTCTGGCTTGCAAAACTAAAACTCTATGCCCATTAAACGACTCCCCATTTCTCCCTGCCAGCCCCACGCAACTTCCACTCTACTTTTTCCGTTAAGTCTGACTATTCTACATTCCTCAAATAAGGGAAATCATACAATATTTTTGGGACTTGCTTATTTTACTTAGCGTAATATCCTCAAGGGTTGTAGCATGTCTGAATTTTCTTCCTTTTTAAGACTGAATAATATTCCATTCATCTATTTTGAATAATGCTACAATGCACGTGAGTGTACAAATAGTTTTGAGATCTTGCTTTCTTTTAGATATATATTCAAGTGAAAATTGTTGATTGATGTGATAATTCTATTTTTAATTTTGTGAGGACCACCAGACTATTTTCTATACTGGCTACACCATTAGGCATTCCCATCAATAGTGTGCAAGGTTTCCAATTTCTCCACATACTCACCAACATGTTATTTTCTGGTGTTTTGACAGCTGCCATCCTAATGAGTGTGAGGTAATGTCCTGTGGCTGTGATATGCTCATTTTTAAAATTGAGTTACGTTTCTCTTGTTGAACTGTGACATTTCTTCATATATTCTCAATATTAATTCAACACATAAGTGGTTTACAAATATCTTTTCTCTTTCTTTAGGCTGCTTTTTCACTATGTTGTGTTCTTTGATGCAGAAAAGTTTTTTAATTTGATAAAATCCAGTTTATCTCTTTACTTTTGTTGACTGCTTTTGGTGTCAGATCCAAGAAATCATTACCAAATCCAGTGTCATGGAGTATTTCCCTTAGTTTCCTTCTAGAGTTTTATAATTTTAGTTCTTACATTTCTGTCTCTGATGCACTTGAAACTAATTTTCGCATATGGTGTAAGGTTAAATGTTCAACCTCATTCTTTTCCATGTGGAAATCTAGTTTTTGCAACGTGATATATTGACAAGACTATCATTTAACCCACTGAATGGTTTTGGCGCCCATGTCAAAACCAATTGACCATATGTTTGAGAGTTTATTTCTGGGATAGAGATTCTATTCTATTGATCTATATGTCTATGTTTGTTTTAGCACCATACTATTATGATTATTGTAGCTTTACAGTATGTTTTGAAATCAGAAAGTATGAAACCTCCAACTTTGTTCTTTTTTCTCAATATTGTTTTGGCTAATTGGGGTCCCTTGAGATTCCATACAATTTTTAGTATGGATTTTTGCTATCTTCACAATAAACACACAGATTTTGACAGGGATTGCAATAAATCTGCAGATTGCTTTGGACAGTATTCACATTTTAACAAGATTAAGTCTTCCAATCAATGACCACAGAATGTCTTTATAATTATTTGTGTTTTCTTTTATTTCTTTCATTGATGTTTTGTAGTATACCTTGTTCTGTTTTATTCCTAAATATTTTATTCTTTTTTCTTTTGATGCTATTGTAAATACAACTGTTTCCTTAGTTTCCTTCTCCCCTTCTCCCCCACCCCCCAGTTTTAGTATATAGAAATGTAACTGAGTCAGGGGGTGGTAATTCTGTATTCTGCAACACTGCTCGTTACATTGAACAGTTCTTATAGGTATTTAGTAGAATCTGTAGGATTTTCTATATAAGATCATGTCATATGCAAACATAGATTTACTCTTTACAAATTGAACAGCTTTTATTTCTTTTCCTTAAATAATTTCTCTAAGACTTACAGTACTATGCTGAATAGAAGTGGTAAAAGTGGGCATCTTATCTTTTCCTGTTCTTGATTTTAGAGGAAAAGTTTTTTCTCACCATTGTGATGTAGCTGTGGGTTTTTTATATATACCCTTAATTATGTTGAAGTGTTTTCCTTCTGTTCCTAGTTTAATAAGTGTTTTTATTATGAAAGGGCATTGAATATTGTCAAATGCTTTTTCGGAATAGATTAGGATGATCATGTTTTTTCTTCATTGTTAATATGGTATCTTACATTGATAAATTTCAAATGCTGAACAATCTTTGCATTCCAGGAAAAAAAATCCCTCTTGGTCATGAGTATAATTCTTTTAATATGATGCTGAATTTGGTTTGCTAGAATTTTGTTAAAGATTTTTGCATCAATGTTCATAAAAATTTTGTTCTGTATTTTCTTTTTGTGTCTTTGTCTGGTTTTGGTATCGGGGAAATGGTGGCCTCACATAAGGAGTTCAGAAGTGTTCATTTCTCTCTAATTTTTTAGAAGAGCTTCAGGAGGACTGGTGTTAATTATTAAACATTTGGGAAAATGCATCAGTAAAGCCATCTGGTCCCAGGCTTTTATTGATGGAAGATATTCAATTACTGATTCAATCTCTTTACTTGTGTTTATTTGGATTTTCTATTTCTTCATAATTTAGTATGAATAAGTCACATGTTTCTAGGAATTTACCCATTTCATTTAGGTCATAGAATTCTTTTGGCATACAGTTGTTCATAGTGTTCTCTTATATGTCTGTAACATTTAAATTTTAGTCATTTGAATTGCCTCTATTTTGTTCTTAGTTAATCTAGCTAGAGATTGGTCAAATTTTGTTGATCTTTACAAACCAACTCTTGGTTTTGCTAATTTCCTCCATTGTTTTTCTCATCTCTCTTTGTTTATCTTTGCTTTGTAGTCTAATCTAGTCTATTTTGAAAAATGCTCTATGTGCACTTGAGACAAATATCTATTCTATGTTGAGTGGAACATTCTGTAACGTTTGTTAGGTGCAACTGATGTACAGTGTTGTTCAAGTTATCTATTTCCTTACTGGCCTTCTGTCTGGTTGTTCTATCCATTATTGAATGCGGGGCAAATCTTCTACTATTATTGAAGACCATTTCTCTCTCTCTTCAATTTTGTTGATGTCTGTTCTATATATTAGGAACTCTGATGTTTGATGCATATAAATTTATAATTGTTAAGTTTTCCTAGTGAACTGACCCTTTTACCCATATATATTGTCCTCTTTGTCTCTTACGACAGTTCTTTATTTGAAGCCTGTTTTGTCTTATGTTAGTAAAGCCACCCTTGCTCTTTCTGGTTACTATTTGCTTGAATTACTCCCCCTCCTGCCGCCCCGCTCCCCGTCTCACTCTTTCATTTTCTATCTATGAGTGTGCTTAGATTTAAAGTGAGTCTTCTGTAAATAGCATATGGTCAGTTTCTGGGGTTTTGTTTTGTTTTTTGGCAATACGTTCAGCCAATCTACGCCATTTCATTGGAGCATTTAATAATTTAATACATTTAACATTTTAAGTAATTACTGATAGGGAAGAACTTGCCACTTTGTGAATTGTCTTTCTGTATGCTTTATAACATTGTCCCTCATTTCCTCCCTTAGTGCCTTCTTTTGTATTTGATTTTTATAAAAAGTGATATGATTTGGTTACCTTATTTTCTTTTGGGCAAATGCTACAGATATTTTGTAGTTTTATGCAGATTATATAAAACATCTTAAAGTTATAATGACCTATTTTAAATTGAACAAATCCAACTGCATACAAAAACTTTCACATCTCTGCCATTCTCCATGATTTATGTTACTATTGTTGCTAATTACATTTCTATATATTGTGTATCCATTAGCATAAATTTACAGTTGCTTTTATGCTTTTGTCTTTTAAGTCCTATAAAAGAACTGAAAGTGTAGTAATGATAATACAGGCTTTTTTCCACATATATACCTTTAACTGGAAAACTTTATATTTTCTCATATCTTCAAGATACTGTCTCAAATCCTTTTGTTTCCAATGGAATGACTTTCTTTACCAATTCTTCTAGCCTAGGTCTAGTGATAATGAATTCCTTCAGCTTTAATTTATCTTGGAAATTCTTAATTTCTTCTCCATTTCTGAATAACAGTTGTTCTGGATATAGTATTCTTCATTGACAGTTTCATTTTCTTCAAATATATCATCCCACTGCTTAAGGCAGGCAAGCTTTCTGTTGAAAAATCCACCGACAATTTTATAGAAGTTCGCCTGTATTTGACAAATCCTTTTTTCTTCCTGCCTCCAAGATCCTTTCTCTGTTTCTGACTTTCCACAGTCGGATTATAATGTATCTTAGTATGTGTTTGTTTGGATTTATCCTTCCTGGTGTTTTAACATCTTGAAATACTGTCTCTTTTTTTTACTCAAATTTGAGAAGTTTTCCGCCATTATTTCTTCAAATATGCTCTCTGCCCTTTCTTTCTTCTCTTTCTGGGGCTTCCATATGCCTAATGAAGAGCCATAAATTCCTTAGGCTCTGTTCACTTTTCTTCACCCCCACCCGCTCCCTTTTGCTCTTCTCACTTATTAATTCCAAATAACCTGTCTTTAAATACACTGACTGGTCAAGTCGGTCCTTGAACCCTTCTAGTAAAATTTTTCAATTTATCTACTGTATTTTTCAACTCCAGAATTTGTATGGTTCTCTTTTATAATTTCTCTTTGTTGATATTCTCCTTGTATTCAAAAATATTTTTCTGAATTTGTTTAGTTGTCAGCCTGTGTTTTCCTTTTAGCTCAGTCAGTAAGCATATTCAAGACATGTTTTAAAAAATTCATCAAATAAGACAGAGGCCTGCATTTCTTTAGGTTCACTTTGTGGACACTTATTTTGTTTATTTAAATAAACCAGATTTCCCTGTCCTTTGTATGACTTCTGTAATTTTTGCTGATATTTGGGCATCTGAAAAAATCACCTCTGCCGGTCTTTATGGACGTCCTTCAAGTAGGGGAAGACCTTCACTCACTCGCCTGGCTTAAAGGCTCAGGGTCTTCTCAAACCTTTCTGGGAAATGAGCACTCTCTGGGCCTGTTTATGTGCTTTTATTCCTGTTCCCTGTATATGTCACTACTTTTAAATGTCTTAATTTCCCTAAGGGTCTCAATCTGCTGCTTCTCAGAAGCCCTTCATTTTCATTACATCCTGTTTGTATAATTTCTTATCCCCAACTGCACCACAGTCTGCGGACCTCCCGCATCTCTAACAGGCCGTGATGCTCACCACCGCTTTCAGCAGCCTTTAACCTGCCATCCAAACTGTGCCTACATTCCCATCAGTGCTCAAAAGCACGTGACAAAGAAATCAGCCCCTTGTTAGGTCACCAGATAAGCTTGAATGTCAGAAGGGAGTTCCACTCTTTCCCTTCCATCCCAAGGGAGTAGCTGAGAATTGGGTAACTTCCATCTGACCGTGTAGGTCATACCACACTAGGGAACAGACAGGACAAGGGCAAAATATCATAACACCTCCAACTATTTTGAGTATTTTTCTGGTTGCTGCAGGTTCTTAAATGGTTCCTCAAGTTTTAATACAGCTATTCTAGTCTACATATTATTGTTTATTTGGTGTTTCTGTGGGAAATCAGAATCTGACTTGCTAGTTCACCATCTTCCTGATGTCACTTTACACCTTTTAACTTTTTAATGGTGTTTTTTGATAAACCCAAATCATTTTGATATGGTTAAAATTCTCAATTTCTACATTTTATGCTATCGGCATCTAATTAAAGAAATATTTCTTGCCTTTGGCAAGACAGATTTTTTCTATATTTTCTTGTCTATAACATTTGAAGTTTTTCGTTTTCGACCATTTCAGTGGTGACTTTGTGTATTCAGCGAGGAAGGGATTCAATTTCTTTTTTTTTAATTAACAAAGGATATCCAATTACTCTAGCTGCATATTGAATGGTTCATCTCTTTCTGCAAAGGCAGTTCCATCATATAATGTAACTGTATGGATAGGACCTAGTTTTGGATATTTATTCTGACACAGTGATCTATGGGCCACTACCACATTCTTTAAATTATAATAGCTTCTTTATCTTTAAAATGATCCTGGTTATTTTCAACCATTCGTTAAACTATAGAAATTTAAGAGAAAGCTCATCAAATTCTATGAATATAATTTAAGATTTTTTAAATAAAATTTTTATTGAAACTGACGGATTATTATGGACATAGATTACTTCTTTGTGATATCGTCTTCTTACTATTAACAAGATATAGTTCACCATTACTTATGTCTTTAATGTCATTACTTTTTTATAACTCTCTCCATAGAGGACATTAAAGATGCTGTGTAAAAATATAACACAAGTAAGTAAAATGCATAAAACATAGGTTAATAAATTTTTTTAAAGCGAACACCCTGTAACCACTACATAGCCTAAGAAACGTACTTTTGCAAAGTAGCCGAGGAGCCCTCCACATGTCCTGTCCTAATTATAACCTTCTCCATTCTTATAACATACCATCATTCTAACTTTTATGAAAATCGCTTTGCTTTTCTTTAAAGTTTATCACCTAATTGATATTTAAATCTATAAACAACTTAATTTTACCAATTTTTTGACATATCTTTTAAAGCTCTGTTAATTTACAGTTTTCCCTCTCTTTTTTTTTCCTGTTTATTCTGAAGAAACCAAGTCAGTTGTACCATAGAATTTTCACCAATGTTAGTTTTGATGATGAAAATCCCATGGTAGAGTTTAAAATGCTAGGCTTTATTCAGCTTTATTTGAATTCATTCATTCATTCAATCATTTTGTCAGTCAGTCAGGCTTGATGGGTGATGGTATTTCACCCATCTGGTTGTCTAGTTATCTCTTTCTGTGATGTTAACAGCAATTGATGCTAAGATCTATTAATTCCTGAGGGGATGCTAAATGGTAATAATCTAACACAAATATCATTCCATCATTTATCACATCTATTCATATAAAGATAAAGCTTCCCTCATTAATGATTTGATAACACAAATGACATAATTTACAAATGACAGGATACTTCTTTCCTTTATCAGTTTTCAAAATAATGTGTTGGTTCCCTATCATCCTACAAATTCTACAAATCATTTAAAAGTCATCCTTATAACTCACAGATTCCAACACGTGCATATGTTAATGCACTGCAGTAATTATACTTACTGATGCTCAAAATTCTCCATCTTTGGCCAGTAAGAGTGTCTTCAAGTTCCTGAGCCCTTTTGACAGTCTTCCCTGGTTTTTGGTATCACCAAATGTTGCAGGCGAATCATGAACATTTCCCTCCCTGGCCTTGAGATCACCCATTCCTCCAAGAAGCTCTGGTTTCTTTCAGAATGTCAAATGAAATTTTAAGACTTATAACCTGGACTTTAGGTGTGCTCACTGCTACTGACTTGGTCATTGAGTCTCAGCCAAGCAGGAGATGGGGTAGTGTGTGTGTGTGGGGGAGGGGCCGGGGAGGCAGTATGCGTGTGTGCAAGTACATGATAATTTAGCATTTGTAACGTCCAATGCAAATTCAGAAGTAAATGCTTTCACTTAAACTCTTCTATTTTACATCTACATTCCTTTATTTAATAAGAATCCTGATTTTCAAGTACATAGAATAAAATAATTAGAATGTCAATAAATACTAATTAGTTTTATCCAACATGGAACACTTTCATATAAATACCAATAATGCCATTACAAATAGAATTACTGTCCCCCTACTTTTTTCAGTTTTCAAAAAATACAGTCATTCTATTCTATACTCTCTCCCATATAACCACCACTTAGATAGTTTTCCAAATGTATCCATATTGATGGTCAACATGGGTCCGTATGTTTGTATCTTTCCAGTAAGTTTAGTTGCCTGATGCTTGCTGTGCAGCAGATTTTCCAGGAGAGGTGCATGGGAATAACAGTCACTGAATTCTCACTTGTTAACGGTTTATCATTAGTCTCTATACATGAAAGTCAGTTTGACTGACATTTCGTCCCTTCCTACTCCATTTTTTTGTGGTAGAAAATACGTCTCTCAAAATGTATGATGGCAATGTGATTTTCTTTCAATTATAAGATAATTTGTATTTTTATCTAGATGCATGAAATGTTTTTTATTCTTTTTAAAGTCTATTTATTTTAAGAATACGTCTCAATGTTGGTCATCTGATGTACTTTCTCAGATATTCAGTGTACCTTTTAAATAGAATTTTCAAAATCTTTTAATTCTAGGAGTTTCTTTGAATAACTGATCCCATTATTTTTCTGCTCTTTGCTTTGACTTTCTTCTTTGGAAATTCATATGTATGTTGGAATTCTAAATTTGTCCCTCATCTTTTCTAGTCCTTTTAGTCATTATTTTTTTGACATTTAGAATTTCTTTTTATCTTATATTTCTCTTATGCCTTAACTATAAAGTTTATTTTTTTATTTCTTCTAATTTATCCTTCATTTCTAAAATTATTTTTCCCTTTACTTCCAACTCTTTCCTAATTTCTACTACTGCATTTATGAGATTCTCTAAATTCTTATTTAAATTGTTGTTTAATATCTTCTATCATTTTCTAATGTCACTTAGCTAATTTAAAAACCTTTCATCTTTTTTTCTAGCATGTTTTTATGGTCCGGGGGTGTTTTTCTATTCACTCTCATTTTTCTTATTGCAATACATGGGATTAAGATCTTTTTATTGCTAGTTATTAGTTCTGTTCAATCAGTTTACCTGAACTTTTAGATAACTTTTAGATATTTTTTTCCTCTTTCTTCAAGTTCTAGACATGTCTTTTGTTTGTTTTCATGTAGTTTTGAAAAATATGACAGGCTACTTCATGAGATCTACTAGCTCTGTCTTCCTCAGTATTTTTTGGACTTTCTTTTTGTGGCTCTTGCCCTTTTGTTGCTTAGTTTGGATTGTATTCATAGTAGTTTCACCCCGGCATGAGACTTCGTTCTGGAAGGGAACTGTGGATTAATTTTTCATATGCCTAGATGGCTCTAGCCTCTGACAACCTTACTGTGGAACCCTCAGACTCATCTGCTTTTATTGTGTGTAAAAGCTTCCTTGTTTTAGCCCTCTAGGTTTTCCAGGTTGTATTTATAGACCAGGATACTCAGATGCTCTCCTGTGTCCCACCATTTCTTCCATGCATCTGCTGATACTACATATATCTTAACCCTGTAACTGGATCATTCCTGCCCAATCACATTTTGGGGTTCAATGGGACACTCTGTCACCTACTTTCATTGTAGGTATCTACTTGTTGTTATTGTAGTTATTATTTCACTTATTGTTCTGTCTGTTTTTAATGGAGGAATTCAGGGATATTTAAAAACTCTGCCCTGCTCCCATTGCCATCTACCCAGAATTTGTCATGTACAGTTTTTCATATTATCGCAATTTTAAAATAACTTCTGAAATTACATTTAAGGTATTTTTTTTAATTTAAAATAAACATGCAAAAGTTTTTATAACTAGATGGCCATTTTACTATAAATAATCCAAGTGTGATAAGAGCTTCACTGGGTTCATTCCTTTTATAATAATATTTCAAGGATGCTCTCTTTTGGTGAAGGTAGAAATTTCATGCAATATTTAGATACTTTAAAAACATGCTTGTCTTGGAAATGATATTGGTTATATGATTTTAATAAAATATATATTAATGTCACTAAAAGTATAGTAGACAACTTAGTGACATCTCTTATACTGCTACCATCCTTCTCTAATATGTTTCAACTTATATGTAACTTAAGGGGCAGCCTACATGTTTTACACTCAACCTCATCCCTCCCACCCACATCAGTCTGAACTAATATAAAAGGGGTAGACACCTAACCCAAGGTTAAGCCACTCAGATTTTCTTTTGCTAGGTAGTAACTATAGTCAAATGATAAAAGATATTTATATTAAAAGCACGTTCGGAGTCATGAATGGAATTCTACGCTTAATGACTAGGATGGTGACATTAGTCTTAGAAAAAATAAGCTGATACACAGAGAAACAAAAATAGGAGAATATGAGGTTGCCTTGAGAGTCAAAGGGAGTGGCCTTGACTATTGACTCCCCTCGCCCATTTCCAGGCTGCCCAAAGTCTAACTACATTTCATTTTCTGCCCGTAAATGCTTAAGGGGAGAAAGCATTTCTGCTGTTAACCTCATGATAATTAAGTTACCTTTAATATTCTTGTGATTTCTCAAACATAAAATGCTCACAGAATATGAACAGTGATTCACAGGGCCACTCTGTGCCACGGTGAAACCAGACAGAGTGAAGGACCCTGCTGTCACACACAAACACTCACACACTCCTAAGCATCTCCTCTTCTAATTAACTTGGTGACTACTGCTTCTTTATTACTAATTATAACTCTAGGCCTTTATTACTAATTATAACTCTAGGTTCTTAGGCCTCCTCGATAAAAATTATCAAGCTCTAACCCACTTCCTGACAGTTGGCAACGCATCTGCAACTGGCCCTACTTACTTAAATCCAAATTTTAAAATAGGCACCTCTCAACTCCTTTAAGAAAAGCTCCACAGTCCCCTAAAGTACCTTCTCCATTGCTGCGACACGCCAAATAAACACGACGATTTTTCACCAAAGGTTGTTTTGTCATCTCAGGCTGGGAGGGGTTGATACTTGCATACATACCTACTCTAATTTTTATGTATTTATTGATTTACAAATTTATAAGCTAGAAGAAATTTCTTAGAGAAAATTCAGTACGTTCTAAATAACTAGTCTTCAAAAATAATTATTGCCAAGAGAAATGTATAAGCACCAAAAGATATGGGAAAACAGCAACTGTTAATGAGTGACCTTAAAAGATGTGAACTACATTGACTACTCCTGAATTATACAAGAATAAATTTAAGTCAGGTTGCCTAATAAAAGTGAGAAATTTAAAAAATGAAAGAACATTATTTTAGTCTTTAAAGGACATAACAATATAAACTATCGATGATTAATTATTATATAAGAAAAAAATTTAAATGAACACATGCATGGTTAAGAAAAACTAAGTATAAAATAACACACAAAAATGCAATTCAAATACATTTATCATCACTTTTCTTTTTGTAAGACATTAAAATACCTTCAGTAACCTAAATCCACCTTTGTTCCTATCATACGTAATAGGATAAAGTCAAAAGCAATGAGATTTACTCATCACAAGTACTATTTTTTTAAAACAGAACTATTCAATAGCTGGGGTAAAGATATTTTTATCATGTAAATCTAATGAGTTCTTCACAACAGTTTAACATTTTTTTTCTCAGCGGAAGGGAATTATATATCAAATCAGAGATAAAAAGGGAAATGAAAGAGAGGGGAAAAGAAAGAATGATGAAGAGTATACATTCAAGAACGAGAACATGAAAGGACACGTATTTCTGTAGGCTGGGGTGGAGAGCAAGAATTAACCTCGGGTGACTACAGCAGCCAGCTCGTGGGTGTGAATGATCAATACTGGGAATTCTCACACACGACACACAATTTTACCTATCTTCTCTTATTTTCAAAACTTTTCTGAACCAAAAATGATCACTAACAAAAATAATGTTCTATACAAATACAAGGAAAAATACTGAATATTATGTACTAAAATCTAAGTTGGCAATGTTAATATAAACGATAACATACTTCCTAGCTACAAGTGAAAAATATGTTAATTAATACTGTATAAATAAAATGGCACAGGACCACGAAGACAAGGCATTAATTTGGCATAAGAAACCTGAAGCAGGACTCAAGAATAAGAGTAATTCTGGGGAGAGAAAAAAGGAAAAAGATCCAATGCAGAAGGAAGAGTTGTACAAAAACAGGGAAATGTGATAATGCATAACCTGTTTGCAGGTTTAAGGAATGTGTTCTATAGCAAGAGCATGGAGATGAGTCTGAAAAAGAAGATTATAACTAAATTGTAAAGGATACCAAATGTAGTTCTGTTACACAGCAGAGGTTTCTAGATTTTTGGATTATATAAACTGGCAGAAATTTGAAGGACCATATCTTAACAGTTGTCAATTTTATACTTTGCCAAGTAATGGTATTTAAAAATCAAAACTCAAAACCTAAAAGCTACCATTTGCTATCATTTTATTATGAAAAATCATTTTAACAACAACAACGAAAAAGACATATGAACATTATCTCCACAGTCTTAAATACAGGATATATTAAAATTCTTTGGTTGCAAGAAAGTTATAAAATTGTATTCTGTCAGACAACCAAAAAGTGAACTTTCAATATGTAACTTGTTCTAATGTCTCATTTTCAGCATAGTCACTTTTTTAAAAATCCAAGAGGAATATTCTAATGCTCTTTTGACTCAATTCAGAACTTATGAAAGCCCAAGGAAAACAGCTCTCAATTACCCAGCCATTTCTCCTACTTTCTCTTTGCAGTGCTAGGAAGTAAAAGGAGTTGAGATATATGGCTGTAAAAATTTCTGGAAAAGGGGCTAACACGTGGGGTCCTGACTGACCAATAGCAGCAGTTAAAAAGTTATCTGACAGCAATTCCTTACATTTTAAAATTATCGCAAACTGTTACTTAGGGACCAGTAATGTGAGTCTTATAACTTAAATCCTTCAAATCTGGTGCTGAATTTGTGTCCCAGTTTTAATAACAGTACAGGACCCATTACTACCATTGCTACATTACTAAATTTATTCTGTTTATTTTAGTACGTTTTTGGTAACTATGAATTTATTCTGCAAATTTTAGTAAAAGATATACATATATAAAAAAATAAAAGACTTTTAAAGGAATGAGGAAACATTTAAGATTTATTTTTTTCAGTAATAATTACTGAATCTTTTTCTTATTATAAAAGTTACACACACTACAGAATCACGGCACTGATATTCTCTCTGCCTAGAACAATACTGTTCTGGTAAGCTGTACTGCTCGCCTCTTTTAAGGCTTTGCTCAAAGGTAGCTTTTACCATTGGCCTACTTAAAAATCAGTCGTCCTCTTTAAAACTGCAATCTAACCTGCCATTTCCGTAATTCCAAACTCTTGTGTTGTACTTACCCTTTTATATAGCATTTACTAGCTTCTAACATTCTATATAATGTAATTATTTATTACGTTTAATGCTTATTTATTGTCTCTCCTTGCTAGAACGTAGGCTCCACAAGGCAGTGGTCTTTGTCCGTTATTTACTAATATATTCCAAGTGCTTAAACTAGAGCAAGAACTCAATATTTTGTTTTTAAAAAATGGACAGCCTGCCACGTGTCACCGTTTTGAGAGCTTTACTTGCATTGTGGAATTTACCCCTCCCAGGAGCCCTGTGAGAGAGGCACTGTCATTGACTGCTTCTTACAGAGAGGAACTCAGCTACGAAATGGTCAGGTAAGTCTCAAAGGGCATAGAGCTCAGGAAGCAGTGGAGCAAGACTTCAACTCGGTCCAGTTAAGAACTATTACTGTGCCCCGAGCAGAAACAGATTGTGTGAAAGCGGTTGAGACAGTGAAGGAACAGGCTCAGGAAAACTTCTACAGTAAACAGGAAGTGAAAAGCAGAAAGGTACACATGCGGCTGCTAAACCCAAAGAGCAGCAGCTAAAGCCATCGTTCACCCGCAGGAGCATCTGGAGTTTGACTGCCCTTGCTGATGTTCGCTAACAGTTATAAAACAAAACGTTTTACAAAATAAATAAGGCTCCAGATAACATTTTTTTTGAAAGCTGCTCTCCTGTTACAGGTGCATAAATGAAATCTTCATGACAGTTAATTTACCTTCTTTGCCTCCTCACTCCATTGAAGCTGCTGCTGAGTAAAAGACAACAGCTTCATCAACTCCCCGTTAAGAATTTCTTTTCATTTTCTCAGTTAAGCATGCTCATATCACACACGTTACGTGAATAAGAAAAGTTGCTTAACGAAGCCTGGCTCTTAGGGTGAGAAGGAGTTTTTAGAGACCTTTGCTTAGTAAACATGCCATCCTCGTGACAGATATACAGCAGTCCCAAGAGACTGGGATCATGCAAACCAGAACCTCCCATTCCCACACTTTGTCTCAGTTCTTCACTGTGTTATTAGCTGTGCAATAACATTGACTGTGTAAACATGCTATTTGAAAAACAGGAATAAGGAGAAAGCATATATGAATATCTTAAAGTTTGTGGAAACAATGTCTTTGCATTCTTTTGGCAATAAATATTTCTCCAGAATTACAAATTATGCCATGATTAACAGATACATTATAGGAAACTAAAATAATTAGAATATAGAGAGAAATCATACCTTCTATCAATAGCTCTTGTCCATGACTGCCAAGAAGTGTACGAGATAGGAATGGGGCAAAGTCTACAAAAATTTCACGAAGAAGAGGAGCAACTTTTTCTAAAGCTCTTTCAAGTTTTGCAGTGATGCTGTTGAAATTAAGACATAAAGACTAGTAAATATAATTCAAAATAAAAAGTGAAATAAACTTTACTTCTAAATTATTATCTTTGAAAATTATAAAAGTCCAATTCTAACCCACTGAATAATAACAGCTTCATGTAGAAGGGACACGCTGTGCAGTTTCACATTAGTCATGAGGCCACTCAAAAGACTGCAGCTAAAATAGAATGCCTACATGGTGAAAGGAATCGGGGTTCTGGAACCAGCAAGGGCCAGAGACCCTCTTCATAAGGGGCTTCAAGAAAGAAATTCTTGAATGTCTTCTTTGTCTATCCTTCTATCCATCAAGGAAAAATGGTTTTGAACACTGGATCACTGTGCCTATTATTAAGAATTAACTCTTGATCTCAAGAGTCCCCTGGAAATTCTCTGAAAAGCTAAACAAATAAGAGAATAACTGGAATTCAGTGTAATACAGTTGAATTGCTTTGCCAGAGTAGGCAAGTTACCTTTCATAAGCACACTTAATTTTATTTACCAGTCCCTGCATTATAATTTATATTCTTCAGTATTAAGTTGTAAGTTGTAATGACCACACATAAGAACTGTTTGACATTTTTGAAAACACCCTGAATAGTTTGTATAAAAGAAAAAAACATGGGAAAAAAAAATAACTCTGCTCAGGAGAATAAAAAACATGCTTTGGAGTGTGACTGTTTGGCCTGCAGCGCTGGTTCTATCACCTGTGACCTAGGCGACCTTGGGACATTAGATTTCCTAGGCGACCTTGGGACATTAGATTTCCCGTGCCTGCAAAATGAAAATGATCATAGTACCTGCCCCTTGAGGATTAAGTGAGCCCAGCCATGTAAAGTGCACAGAAAAGTGCCTGGACACAGTGACTGCTATTCTGAATAAAATATATCTTTATTTACTCTTATAAAATGTGACTGATACATTTTTAAAAAATCTGTTTAATAATATAATGTTGGATGACAGCTCATTCTACACAGAAGACATGTAAAGGAAGGAATTAAACAATGCTTCAAAATCATAAAAGTTCTGCCGCAATACTAAGTAACATTTTT
Organism: Pteropus medius; assembly: GCF_902729225.1. Classification (NCBI taxonomy): domain Eukaryota; kingdom Metazoa; phylum Chordata; class Mammalia; order Chiroptera; family Pteropodidae; genus Pteropus; species Pteropus medius. The sequence continues at coordinate 3,668,864 of NW_024344437.1, forward strand.
GTTACATATGAGGAAAACATGATGACAAAAAGGTATATTACTAATATTTAAAACTGAATTATTATATTTTTAAGCAATTAAATTATTAACTAGGGATTAGGAAGTAATCTAGGATGCCTTCTGTCCTGAATCCTTTGTATCCACAAACCTCACCGTTAGCACGCTGCCTTTGCTATCTGCCTTTGTCTCCTCTTACGTGGGTAAATAACTTTAGAGAAAGGAGAACTGAGGAGGGACCTCAGATCTGGGCACTTCCACAAACACTTAAAGAGACTATTCTGGAGGAACAACTTTAGGCAGGAAAAATAGACGTGGGTGAGACTTCCCAGACTTGCCCAAGATAAAGTCTTCAATGTTCTCCCTACTCTTTTCTTCCCGATGCAAGCACCTCTCTACGATGCTGGCTCTCAGGCTTCGATGTAGATCAGAACCACCTGCAAGGCCTATTTGAACATGGGCTCCCAGAACTCCACCCCAGTTTCTGATCGGGCAGGCCTCTGGGTGTACTGTGAATCGGCACTCCTAACAAATTCCCAGGTGGCCTAAGACTGCTGATCCAGGAAGCACACTTTGAGGATAACTTTTGATGAGAGTATTTGCTACTAGTAACTGGTAATAAAACAGCTAGCAAAGGAACGGTTACCTAACATCACAGAATGATAATAATAAAAAGCTATTCTGACTTTTCGTGAATGCAGACAGAACTTCCTTTTGGGCTCTACTATTTCATTCATTCAGTCGAATCTCCAGGATCATGTCCTATGACTGTTCTCAGCTAAAGCGATCACACTAAGGAAAGCTAAGTAGGAACGGGAAGTGTGAACCTACGAAGAGGAGAAAAATCTAGATATAATTAACGTTCTTCGTTTCTGCAGCTGAATTCTGAGTGAAGCGTGAATATTTATTTTTACTTAAGATTAATTTATGAGAGTAAAATTACTTCAGAAAAATTCTAGATTTACAGAGGTTGACATCATAGTTATATTATTGGATCATAACGTACGACTTTCTCATTAAAGCCAGGAACAGTTTTAGTCCTTAGTTTAAGACTTTTTTCCCAAATTTTACAGGTTTTTGTGTGATTTAGAGGCTTCGGCATTGCAAAAATACTGTTCTTGGTGATTAAGTTAAATATCACATGGAAACTAAACAACTAAATACATGTGCGTGTAATAATATATTCTTATATATTAATATAGTAATTACCTTGGTTTAAGGATAATGGATAAAAACAGACATTTCTCAGTGAATGAATCCCTATAAAATATTTTGCAACTATTTTCTCATAAAATTTAATAGAATATTATATGATGCTTATACTTATCATCCTGCAACCATAATTTTAATTTTCTATTAGGGGCCAAACAATGTAACAATTTACCCAGCAAGAGATCAAAGCTTTTAAATACAGAAAAATCATTATCAAATAATACTGCCAGATTTCTCTATGAACAACAACAAAATCTAAATGGAAAAGTTTCACCTTAAAGAAAATGGACAGGTTTTTGTTGATAATATTTAAAGATTCCTCACGATGTCCTTTAAAGGAAAGTAAACACTGTATGGGATCTTTGTCCTTACATAATTTAAATTCTCAAAGGAAACGGTATAAACATGAATCTCAGCTTTATACCTTCCTCTATCACCTAGCAAATAATCACCCATTATAAAGAAAAACAAAAACAAAACATATTGTGCTTCTATTGCTATTTGAATTCCCATCTAAGAGAAACACACAATGAAAAATTTTTTCCCAACTGCAAGGCATATATGAAAAATTTATCCGTTAACATGTAAAAAAAGAAATTAAAAAAAATTTTTAATAAGGCAGAACTTATTAAAAACTCCTTGTTTTATTTTAAAAATAGAAATAACATTTAATTACCAGAAGAAAACAAGGTTCCGTGGAAAATTACTTTGTAAGAAAAACTGGCATATTTTAATTAATTTAGGGAAAAGACTAGACTAAGTAGTAACTTTTCCATTTTATTTGAAAGTTTATTTTTCATTTATTCAAAAAACATCTAGTTAGTCGCAGGCATTTTTTATGCAGAAATAATACAGAAGTGCACTAGATGCAGAATTTGCCCTCCACAGTCTTGAGTGACGTTTCTAATCTTAATGCTCTTGTAACTTCTTAATATCTGCATATGTTCTTGGGCCCTACACAGAGAATCTTCGACTCCAGGCTGAAATGCATTCTCTCTGGCTATCCTTCCATCTCTCCCTGCTCTATTCTTTTTTATTCCCTTCAGGTCACACGAATGATGCTTGTGATGCTATTTTGACTGTGGCTATTTTTCTGTATAGTAAGTGCAAATTCTTTTAAGAAAGAGAATTACTGATTTCCATGAAGAAAATTACTGTTGTAGCTTGGAAAATTTATCAACTATTCTAGCAAAATTACCAACTATAGGAAAACAAAACATTCAAAGAAAATAATAATGCTTTACATGAAATTCTATAGCCTGGATTAAAACACTATGACTTAAAACATTAAGGGATTATTATTACAGTTTTAAAAACCACAATTATGCATTGGTCTTTATCTGAATTAGGAAACCTTGTTTACAGAGGTTTATAAATTCTGAGAAATTTATTTGAATAAAAATATAATTAACTTATGGGAGAAAAAAGGTTAAGAAAACTCGTGGCTGCAAATTATCAAATCTTACCAAATGTAACTGGCCTGGAAACACATCTAAGGCCAAGGTAACTGTAAATACATGAATCAGCAAAAAAAAAAAGAATCAGCAAAAAAAGCATCTCGTTTCTAAATAAATCCCCTTTATAAATATGCTGCACAACAAAGTGTTGATTATTTTCAAATGTTATATGTTTTAGAATTCTAGCAAAACATGCTACTTTTATTTAGGACACTGCTTATATCGTGAGTTGTATTTTAATAAACTACCTTGTGTTTGTGCCAATTTATAGTTATAATTTTCACTTACTTTTGATTTCAATTTTTTGTATTCTCCTAGGTCCTTAGCATAATGTCAAAAATACAATAAACACTTAATATTTTAGTTTGGCATATTAAAGTTCTTAAACTTCTTTATTCATTTCTTAAAACATATAAAATGGATATGCATAATAATAAATCAAGAATGAAAATAATTATGTACCCTTCAGCAATGTACTTAAAAGATATTGCCCAAATATAAAGGAAATTATTATATAAGTAAATTCCACAGTAGATTTTATTAATCAATTATTCCTATGTAAATTAGAAAATGCAGGCAGTGGCTAAGTGAACCGATTTCCTTAAGTAAAATTAGGTGCAAGATTAGGAGAGTGTTAATGATAGCAAAATATTACATGCTGCCAAGTTAAATTCTTAATGAGCTACACATTATGACTAGTAATTGACAAACACTGACTTTAAGTATTTTGTCTGTATTTCACTAATCTTCTAGTATGTAATATAAATAGAGTAGATAGCTGGTGAGTAAAAACTTCCTAGATCTCAGAAACTGTGACACTGTAAGCTATGGAAAAACAGTTTCTTTAAACTATAACTTTTCAGGGCTGCAGTCACTAAGCAAAACATGAAGCTGAAAAAAACTCTTGCTCATTTCATTTTCCCATGATCTTTTAAATTGAAAACTGGCATCTTCTTCTCATTCTTCCTTAACGCAATCATATACATTTTCAAATGCATGATGTACTGATTAAGAAAGTAGATAAAATTACAAGGACACCAAAAAATTAAACCCAACTAGAATTCTTTTGTATGCAAGAGGTTCACTCCTTTATGTGGTAAACTATATTTGAAGCACACATTTTTCAAGTTTCAAGAAATGTAATGCTGGAATGTCTTTACATAATTATAAAAGCTTCTTTGGAGTGAAGTTTTAGAAATCGTTAAATCCATGTTTTGTAGGCGGAAAGAAAATGAAAAAAAAACTGAAAGGGAACAATTCCTTCATTTCTAGTTGCTAGTCAAATAAAACAGCATAAAAATTAACTATACTGAAATAAAAATATAAAGTCCAGAATATGTTATTTAACAGAGACAAAAGAACAAACCTAGTAATATAAAGAGTAAGGCTAATTGTGCTTTATATAAGTGATGTAAAATTGAAGTAATAAAACTTTTCTTACTAAATAACAATGTTGATATATTATAAAAGAGATTTCAGAGTAGTAGATACTGCAGTGGATCAGCAAACCCCCTTTAGGACAGAGATCCTCACTCCCTGGAAAGTTCAAAGGAGGACCACTGGGTTATGGCTCACGCAAATCCCTCCCAGAAGGAACTTGTCTCACCCAGAGTTAAGTCTTCTCATTGAGAGCAATCTGCATTCAAACGCTAGTGGTATGGGCAACAAAAGGCCCAGGTCCCTTGACTCAGTTGAGGACATCCCTAAGAGTCATTCCACCTTCAGAGCTTTCCCATGGAATGGCCTTGGGCCTCCCTTACAACGGCATCACTTTCTTCCTGACTAACTCTCCCTTCCCACTTCCTTATGGGGGTGTGATCAAAAGCACACCTCGCTAAGCCACCTGTGCACGATGCTCTATCTACGAATTAGTTTCCTGGGGTAGTGGTCAGTTCATGAGTATTTTTTTTAGCGTAGTACCTGGTTCACATCATATTTTTTAAAAATATAAACTGAAAAATCATCGATTAGGAATAGGAACTTCCATTTAGTCATAGAAAGCTGGAAAGGGTCGCTCCCACACTGATGACAACAGAAAGCCAGACAATCTACAGGCTCTTAGATGCAGCTGTTAGAACCTCTGAGAGCTGAGGTTTCAGGCCAACCAACTAGCCTTGAAATCTAAAGACAGGAGCCTTGAAGGAGACATGGGAGGGATGCAAGAACTTGCTTGGGTACCATATAAGCTGGTAAGAAGTCAGCTAAAACTTTTAATAAATTGCTGAAGTTCAAGTGTGAGCTAATGCAAGAGAATAAAACTGTCAGAGCTGCAGACACAAAGGGAGTTGGCAGTAATTTGCAGGCTCTTCTCCACAAACCTCGCCAATACTCCTGAGGAAGGCTGGGACAGCATGGAGCATGAGGAAGTCCCTCGCTGCTGGGGGCTGAAGGAGGGAAGCAGTAACTGCTACAGAAAAGACACGAAGCCCATCTCATCCCTACATCCTCTATGAAACGAAGTTTACATCTATGAAAAGGACAGCAAAGCCATTCATTTGCAGGGCACGGGAGAGCCTACTGAAGCTGAGAAAGAGAATAAAAAACAAAACTCTTGTGAGAGGGGCAGGAGTTCATCCTGAGTCCTGATATTTAGATATTCTGCAACCACTTGGGAATGGGTGGGATCAATGGGAAAGCCTGACTTCCAAGACCCTGGGCAGCACCTGCCTGAAACCAAGTCTGAACCAGAATAACATAAAACAACCACATGTCCCCCAAACAGCAGACCTGCAAGTATCCAATAACAAATAACAGCAGACTACTGTTGCAGAGGGGGCCACAGTGTAGAGAACCCCTTTGAAGTGCAGGATCAAAGGAAAGCCTAAAGATGAGGTTAAAATAGGAACACTGAGTAAAACATTTTGACAAACGAGCCCCCAGATTACCACAGGAAAAGGTAGATAAACTAAAAGCAGTGAGAGTAACTAAAAAGAAAACACAAACCTCGCTTAACTCCTGAGTAGAATGATTGAACTCCCAACAGTAGAGGCTCAGCATAAGAAGAGGCAGATGCATATCTGGCATAAACACTACAAATGTCAACCACTACTGTCCTATATCTGATATTCAGTTTTCATACAAAAAAAAAATAAGATAAACAAATCAGAAAAATCGATGTAATCAGAATCACAAACCAAACAGAATCAGAATCACAGACAAACGAGATGTTGGAACTATCAGACACAGATTTTAAAATAACTATGATTACATGTTAAGAGTTAATTAATAGTTGAAAAGATAGTCAACATGCATAAATGGATGGGGAATTTCAGCACAAACTAAGAAAATGTAAAAAAGAAACAATGCTACAAATGAAAAATACAGTGGAGACAATAATGCCTTTAATGGGCTTATCAACAGACTTACTAGCATCAAGGAAAGAATCAGTGAATTAGAAGATAAGCCAAAGAAAAAAAGACATTGAAACAAAAAGAGAAAATGTATGAAAACAGTGGGATGTTTTTATGTGTACACATGGGACTGCCCACCTGGAAAGGGTGTGGAACTAGCAAAGTGTGGTGGTACACAGGGCTGCCCCATCCAGGGAAAGTACAAAGCTAGTAGGGCACTGCAAAGAGCACAAAGAGGCCCAGTCCAGACCCAGCTCAGGTAGCACATAATTAAAGCAATAAGACATACCTCATTCACACCAGGCAGCCAAACCCACAATGGCAGCCCCACATAGATCAAAAGGACAAGGAAGCACTCAAACACCAGGATGCTCCACCTAGAACCCACTCCTGCTGGCCAGGTTGCCTACCAGGCAATACACACCCCTGCCCCAACGACAACTGGCCTGCTAAAACCATCTGGCAGAAAGTATATTTGAAGAAATAATGGTTGAAGACTTTCTGAATCTGGGGGAAGGAAATGACAACCAGGTCCAGGAAGCACAGAGTTCCAAACAAGATGAACCCAAAGAGACCCACGCCAAGACATACTATAATTGATATGGCAAGAGTTAAAGATAAAGAGACAATCTCGAAAATAGCAAGAAGGAAACAAGTCATGTATAAGTGAAACCCCACGAGGCTATCGGCTTATTTCTCAGCAGCAAATTTACAAGCCAGAAGGGACAGGAAGGAAATATTTAAGGTGCTGAAAGAAAGGAACAGCCTAGAATACTATATCCTGCAAGACTATACCCTGCAAGGTTATCATTCAGAATTGGAGGAAAGGGAGTTTTCCAGACAAGCAAAAACTAAAGGAGTTTGTCACACTAAACCAATTCACAAGAAATGTTAAAGGGTCTTCTTTACACAGAAGAGAAAAGGTCATAACCAGAAATAAGATACAGGAAAGAAAAAAACTCACTTGTAAATTCAAATATATAATAAACACGGTGAATCGACCACTTAAAAACTAATATGAAGGTTAAAAGGACAAAAGTAGCAAAATTGACTGTAACTAAAATAAAGTCAGGGATACACAAAACAAAGAGATATAAAACATGACATGAAAAAAAAGTGTGTGGGGGGGGAAAAGTATAACACTTCATAAATGCATTGGAAATTATCTGACTATCAGCTTAAAACAGGTTGTTATAGATATAGATGGATATGTATGAACCTGATGGTAACCACAAACCAAAATCTACCAAAACTACAGAAGAATAAAGATAGGAACTCAATCAAGACACTAAAGAAAACCAGTAAATAAAAAAGAAATAGATCAAGAGAATAAGAAAGGAACAGAGAACAACAAACAATCAAAAACAATGAAGAAAATGGCAATAATTACTCTAAATGTAAATGGACTAAATGCTCCAATCAAAAGACACTGGGTAGCAGAATGGGTAAAAAAAAAAAACAAGACTCATCTACATGCTGCCTACAAGGGTCTGACTTTTAATCAAAAGACACACACAGACTGAAAGTGAAGGGATGGAAAAAGATATTCCATGCAAACAGAAACAAACAAAAAAATCTCAGGCAGTGATACTCAGATTAGACAAAATAGACTTTTAAACAAAGAATGTAAAAAGAGACCAAAATGTACATTATATAGTGATGAAGGGGTCAATCCAAGAAAAGTATATAACAACTATAAATATCTATGCACCCAATATAGGAGCACCCAAGTATATAAAACAAAGTTTAACAGACATAAAGTCAGAAGGAACAATCATACAATAATAGTTGGGGACTTCAATACCTCACTCAACTCAATGGGTAGATCATCTAGAAAGAAAATTAATAAGGAAATAATGGTCTTAAGTGCCACCTTAGGCCAGATCGACTTAGTAAACACTTATGGAACACTTCATCCCCCAACTGCAAATGACACATTTTTCTCAAGTGCACATAGACTATTTTCCAGGATACACTACATATTGGGCCAAAACACAAGCCTCAAAAAAATTCAAAAAGACTAAAGTTATATCAAGAATATTTCCTGACTGCAAATGCATGAAACTAGAAATCTAAAACTGCAGAAACTGGAAAAAACATACATATACACACAAATACATGGAGATTAAACAACATGCTACTAAACAACAAATGGATCAAAGAGGAAATCAAACAGGAAACAAAAACTACCTTGAGACAAATGAAAATGAAAACACAACTTAACAAAATTTATGGGCTACAAGACAAGTAGTTATAAGAAAGTTTGTAACTATACAGTTCTACCTCAAGAAGCAAGAAAAATTGCAAGTGAATAATCTAACTTTACTCCTAAAGAACTATAGAAAGAATAAATCCCAAAGTAAATAGAAAAAATATTAAAGATCAGAGTAAAAATAAATGAAACAGACACTAAAAAGTGTAACGGAAAAGATAATTGAAACTAAGAGCTGGTTCTTTGAAAGGATAAATGAATTTGACAAACCTCTAGCAAGACCTTCAAGGAAAAAAAAAAGCCAAAATAGATAAAATTAGAAATGAAAGAAGAGAGATTATGACTGATACTATATAAATACAAAAGATCATTAAAGAATACTATGAACAGTTCTGTGTTAACAAATTCAAAAATTTAGAAGCGGATAAATTTCTAGAAACACACAACTTTCCAAGACTAAACCAGAAAGAAACAGAGAATCTGAACAGATGATTACTTGCAAAGAAATTGAAACAGTAATCAAAAACCTTCCCCAAAATAAAAGTAGAGGACTCCGTAGTTTAACAGCTGAATTCTATCATACAGTTAAAGAATTAGCACCTGTTCTTCTCAAACTATTTCAAAAATTTGAAGACAAGGAACACTTCTAAACTCATTCTACAAAGAATTACCCTGATTCCAAAACCAGACAAAGACACTGCAAAAAAGGAGGGAATTACAGATCAATATTCTAATGAACACAGATGCAGAAATTCTCAACAAAATACTAGCAAACGAATTCAACAATACATTAATAGGATTATACAACATGATCAAGTGAGATTTATACCAAGGAAGCAAAGATGATTCAAATATCCACAAAAGAATTAATGTGATTGATCACATCAGCAAAACCAAGGATTAAAATCAAAAGATCATTTCAATAGATGTAGAAAAATCATTTAACAGAATTCAATATCCATTTATGATAAAAACTGAAAATAAAGTGGTTATAGAAAAAACTTACCTAAACAAGATAAAGGCTGTACACAAACAAACCCACAGCTAACACCATAGTCAATGGTGAAAAGCTGAAAGCTTTTCTTTTAAGATCAGGAACAAGACAACAGTGGCTACTCTCATCACTAATATTCAATATAGTTTTGGAAGACCTAGCCACAGCAATAAGACAAAGGAAAAAAAAGGCATCTGTATTGGAAGAGAAGAAGTAAAACTGTCACTATTTCCAGATGGCAAGGTAACACATATTTTTAAAATAACCCTAAAGAATCCATCAAGAAATTAATAGAATTAGTAAATGAATTCAGTAAAGCAGCAGAATACAAAATTAATGTAAAGAAATCCATTACATTTAGAATGATCAGAAGGAGAAATTATGAAAACAATCCAATTTATGGCTGCATCAAAAAAATAATAAAATACGTAGAAATAAATATAACCAAGGAGGTGAAAGACCTATACTCTGAAAACTGTAAGACATTGAAAAAAGAAACTGAAGAGGACACAAATAAATGGAAGGATATACCATGCTCATGGACTAGAAGGATTAGTATCTTTAAAATGACCATATTACCCAAATCAATCTACAGATTCAATGCAGTCCCTACCCAAATACCAGTCTTTATTTTCATTCTAGAACAAAAAATCCTAAAATTTATATAGAATCACAAAAGACCACAAATAGTCAAAACAATCTTGAGAAAGAACAAAGTTGAAGGTATCACGCTCCCTGATTTCAAACTATACTATAAAGCTATAATAATTAGAACAGTATGGTACTGGCACAAAAACAGACAAATAGATCAATGGAACAGAATAGAAACAGAAATAGACCCTTACTTATATGGTCAATTAATCTATGAAAAAGGGGGCAAAAATATGCCTTGGAGAAAGGACAGTCTCTTTAACAAATGGCGTGGGGAAAACCAGACAGATAACACATAAAAAAGAGAAACTAGACTGTACAGAAATAAACTAAAAAATGACTAAAGACTTAAATGTAAGATCTGAAACAATATAACTCCTAGAAGAAAACATGGGTAATAAATTATTTGACATCAGTCTCAGTAGTTTCTTTTTGGGTGTTTCCTCCATCAAGGAAAACAAAGGGAAGAATAAACAAATGGGTCTTCGTCAAACTAAAAACGTCCTGTCCAAAAAAACAAAAAGACAACCTACTAAATGAGAGAATACATTTGCAAATGATATATAAAATAAGGGGCTGCTATCCAAAATATATAAGAAACGAACATGATTTAATAACAAAAATATAAACAATTCAATCAAATAATGGGTAGAAGACATGAAAACAAATTTCTCCAAAGAAGATATACAGATGGCCAACAGATACATGAAAAATCAACAAAGAAATGCAAATCAAAACCACAGCAAGATACTAGGATGGTTGTTATCAAAAAGTCAAGAAACAACATGTAGAGAAAAGAGAACCATTTGTGCAGTGTTAGTGGATCTTCGAATTGCTGCAGCCACAGGAAAAAGAATGGACATTCCTCAAAAAAGTTAGAAATTGATCTACCAATTCCTCTTCTGCATATTTATCTTTAAGAAGAAGAAAAACAGAAAAAAAAGATAAAAAATATGAATAATAAAATAATAACTACATGTCTATCAACAATTACTTTACATGTAAATGGATGAAATGCTCCAATCTAAAGACATAGGGTAGCTGAATTGATAAGAAAACAAGACCATTATATATGCTGCCTACCAGAGACTCATTTCAGATCATAAAGACACACATAGACTGATAAAGATATTTCATGAAAATGGAAACAAATGAAAAACCTAGGGTAGCAATACTTATACCAGACAAAATAGACATTGAAATAAAGGCTATCAAAGAGAAAAAAAGGGGCTCAGTAATCCCACTTCTGGATATTTATCCAAAGAAACTCAAAACACTAATTTGAAGAAATATATACACCCATATGTTCACTGCAGTGCAATTTACAACAGTGAAGATATGGAAATAATCTAAGTGCCCATCAGTAGACCACTGGATAAAGAAGAAATGGTACATATATGCAATACAATATTAGTTGGTCATAAAAAAACCAAAATATTACCATTTGTAACAACATGCATGGATCTAGAGAGTATTAAGATAAGTGAAATAAGTCAAGGAAAGACAAATATCATATGATCTCACTTATATATGAAATCTAAAAAACAAAATAAATGAGCAAACAAAACAGAAATAGACTTATAGATACAAAGAACAAACTGATGATTGCCATATGGGAGGGGGTCTGGGAGGCGGCTGAAAAAGGAAAAGGGATTAAGAATTATAAATTGGTAATTACAAAATAATAACAGGGATGTGAACATAGAGAATATAATCGGTAACACTGCAATAACTATGGATAGTACCAGGTGGGTACTAGACTAATTGGGGGACTGAATGTAAACTCTAATTGAAAAACAAAAATTAAAAAAAGAAACCAAAGACTATAATAAGAGACAAAGAAGAACTCAGTAATTCCACTTCTGTATATTTATCCAAAGAAACCTAAAACACTACTTCCAAGGGACATGTGCATCCATACGGTCAAGTATTATTTACAATATCCAAGAAGACAACCTGGGTGTCCATAAATGGATAAAGAAGAAATTTTATATATATATTTATATATATATATGTTAATTATATATATGTATATATGTTTATATATATGTATATATAAACATATATACATATAGAGAGAGAGATAGGGAGAGAGACACACACTATATATAGAGAGAAAGAGACAGAGAGACAGATACACACAGACAATATATATATATATATATATATATAGAGAGAGAGAGAGAGAGAGAGAGAGAGAGAGAGAGACACACACACACACACGCACGCGCAATGGAATATTACTCTGCCATAAAAAAGAATGAAATCTTGCCACCTGCAACAACATGGGGTCCTAGAGGGTATATACTTAGTGGAGTAAATCATACAGAAAGTCAAATTGATAGTTACAAAATAGTCATGGGGACATAGGATTTAGCATAAGGAACATAGTCAATAATACTGTTATAACTATGGTGTCAGATGAGCAGCAGATTTTTCAGGGTGATCACTTCATAAGTTATATAAATGTCTAATCACTATGAAACTAATATAATATTGTATGTAAACTGTAATTGAAAAATAAAAAAAATAAAAATAAAAATATAGATAAGTTTAAAGAAAATGAAGCAGAAAGAATTGCCATTAAAAGCCTAATACAAAGAAAGTTAAGGAGTTGAAAGATTTAATTAGATGAGATATTAAACTTATATCATACTTGACTAATTTTTTTATAAGTTAAAAATTACAAGAAAATTTAATTTTCATATGATATAATTAAGGAATAGAATAAATGGATCTAACATAACCCAGTGGAAAAAAGTAACTAAAAAAAACTAAGCCATTCAATGTTTATACTCAATCTAATTTGTAATGATAAACAAACTAGCTACATGAAAAGAATTTGAATTTCCACCTTTAGTAACAATCTGATCCCCCTGCTTAGAGTGACTAGGAAAGCTGGATAAAAACCAAAACAAAATCAAACAAACTCTTGAGGGCAATGGAAAGTTAAGACAGGCACCCATTATTTGACCATGATCCTAAAAAGAAGAAACTCGAAAGAGGTAATTTTGGTATCTGAGCCACTGTTCTCACATGCATATGTTTTTGGAAGAAGCTGTTCCAATAGTTCAGCAGTTGAACAAAATTTTTAACAAGTGTATGGAAAAAATCTGAAGTTCAGGGCCTACCAAAAGGGAGGAAGCCCTTAGAAGAACCCTATGATTCAAAGGGGACTCTGTAAATTATACCCTAGAGTCGTAGTGGACAGGACATGACTAGCCCTAGTCTGTATTATGTCATGTAGGATTGCTGGTGCCTATCAAAAGCAAATGTAACTTTTTTTCTAGGAGAAAAAACAAACCCCAACATTTTGTACTTTCCTAATTTCTCTTTACAATCTTTCATATACTAGCTTCTTCACAATATAATGAAAACAAAAGACATTAAAGTAGACAAGAAGATATTATTGAATAGCAGGAGAAACACAAAATCACAGAGAAAGGTCCAGGAGAAGCCAAATAATGGCTTTAATGAATTAAAGCCAGACAACTGGAAGAGAATATTAAACTATAAAAAATAAAATGAAAATTCTAATACAAAAAAATGAAATTAAGAACTCAGAAGATTAGAAACAGCTAAAGAGAGAATTAGTAAAATGCACTATGAGTCAAAGAAAAAATTCAGAATAATGGAGTGGCGGGGAAGAAGGGAATGAGAATATACACAGGTGATAAGTAAAGAAAATGTCGAGTATATATACAATTTAAGTCTTGGAAAGATATTGAGTGAGAGGCATATTTAAAGAAGTAATGGCTAAGAATTTTCCAGCCACTGATGAAAGTCACCAAATTTCAGATCTGAGGAGCACTATATGCTATATTTATCCCAAGCTGGATAAATACAAAGAAACCACACAGAGCCTGAGTATATCACAGTAAAAGTGCTACATACCAAAGAAAGAGAAAACCTTAAAAGCAGACAGCAGGGGTGAGAAAGAGTAAGGACATGAGCAGAGAAGCAGCAATAAGACTGAAAGTTAACCTTTAAAAAAAAAAAAAGGCAAAACGGTGAAGAAAACAAAGAAATGAAAACCAACAGACAGTTGAATAATATCATCAAAGCACTCAAAAAACAAATAAACAAAAACAAAAAAAGTCTGCCAACCTAGAATCTATGATGGTCCAAAATATCCTTTAAAAAAAAGAGGTTAATTTCAAAGATTTTTAGTCAAATAAGAACTGAGAGACTTCATGAGTGGCAGGCCTGCATTAAATGAAATACTAAGGAGGTGGAGTATTCTTCAAGAAGGAGGAAAATGAGGCCAGAGGAAATCAAGTATTCGGAAAGGAATGATAAGCAACAAAAAATGATAAACACTTGAGTAAATCTAAACAGATGCATACACACATACATATACATACATGTAGAAGTGTGTTAGAAAAATTAGGGGCAAATAAAGTTATACTAAGATGCATTGTCTGGGAAGAGAACTTAGACAAATCGAGAATTAACCTTGCACTCTGGAGGATGATCACTTAAAACACTGGTTCTCAAAATGTGTTCTTAGAACAGAGTAGCATCAAGATCATTTAGTGTAATGACTAATTTTGTGTGTCAATTGACTGGCTTCCGGGGTACAGATATTTTGTTAAATATTGTTCTGAGTTTATCTGTGAGGGTGTCTCTGGATGAGATTAATATTTGAATGGGCAGACCGAGTAAAGCAGATTATTCTTAATGTGAATGGGCATCATCCATTCAACTGAAGAAGTGAACAGAATAAAAATGTTAAGAGGGAACTCTTTCTGTCTGACAGTTGGAGCTGCGACATTGGTCTTTTCTGGCCTTCGAAATTGGACTGAAAAGTTAGCTCTTCTTGGGTCTTGAGCCTGACAACTTTTAGACTAGAATTTATACCACTGGCTTTCCTGAGTCACCAGCTTCCTAACAGCATATCCTGGAACTTCTCAGACTTTGGGGATCCACTGAATCAGAATCTTAGGGGTAGGACACAGCAATCTGTTTTAATAAGCCTTCCACGTAACTCTGTTGCATGCTGATGATGTCTGCATGTTGATGTCTACATGCTGAGCTAAGGGGAAAATACTACTATATAATCCTCAACCTAATGGTTTCTTGTTACTTCCCTCTTAGTAAACGTTTCTTTGGCAATATGAATAAAATTGATCAATCACTGCACAAAGACATGGAAGGAAGGAAGGGAGAAAAGGAAGGAAGGAAGGAAGGAAGGAAGGAAGGAAGGAAGAAGGGAAGGAAGGAAGGAAGGCAGGAGAGGGAGGAGGGACGGAGGAGGGAGGGAGGGGAGGAGAGAAGGAAGAAAAGGAGGGAGGAAGGAAGTTAGCAAATGCAAATAATAAGTATCAGAAATAAAAAGAAAAAATTATCATAGAATATATGAATGTTAAAAGAATAATAAGAGAATACTATGAATTGCATTATGCCAATAGACTCTACCAAAACTGATACTAGGCAAAAGAGAAAATCTGGGGAGACTTGTAACTATTAAATTAAAAATTTAATTTAAAAACTTTCCCAAAAAGGAAGATCCAGGATCAGATGTCTTTATTTGTGAAGTACACCAAATATTTCAGAAAAACCAACAAAAACAAAGAAAAAACACCAATCATTCTTCAACATCAAAAATTCACCAAAATATGTTCAAAAACACCAAAAATTCTTCAAGAGAGAAAACAGATTTTACATCACAAAGAAACTGGATTCCTTCCAGGAATTCAAGATTTGTTTAACATTTAAAAAATAAATCAATAGACCATATTAGCTGAAAAAGGAGAAAAACTACATGGTCATCTCAGGGTATGCAAAAAAATCAATAAATCAGAAAATAAAATTCAGTACACATAATGACAGCAACTCTTGGTTAATTATAAACACAAAAGACTTCTTATATTTGATGAAAAGTATTTATCATAAATAGAGAGGACACATCAAAATTAATGACGACACGTTCAAAGCTTTCCTTCTGAGATGAAGAAAAGAACGCCGGCTCTAACCAGTTCTATAGAAAACTGCAGCAAAGGTACTGCAACCACACAGGAACTGCTTTTCTTTAGTAAGACTTTTTCCCTGACTCACGCTACCTTTGTTCAGTCTAATAGGGCTTTAACTTGCTTCCTTTCAACTAGATTCTTCCACCTTCAGGCATATGGTACGTCCACTCCCTTAACCACTAAGCCCTTAGGACATCAGGTTCTATTCAGCATCAGAGTCTCTAAGGATTAAAGCCTCAGGTCTATAGGCCCTGAATATAGCAGAGTTTCAGTAAAACTAAAGATAACATCTTGACCTCTGTTGCATTTCAGCCTGGGACCCATGGAGACAGAAAGACCCTACTGGCCACGTCCCGTTAAAACCAGACAAAACGATGCCATGACTGACATCAGGGCCTGATGGAATGATTACCTGCCTCCTACCCTAGCCTTGATCAATCAGTAGAGCCCAGGACCCCAACTCCCTTATCTACCATGACTGATTTTTTCCCTATATCACCATTGGGGAGCCATGTGTTTGAGTACTAGCTCACCTGTGTCTCTGGGCTTGGTACCATTTCCTTAAATAAACCCTTACTTTCTTTCCTGAAAACTCCTGTCCGTGTCTTATTGGGCTTTGATGTGTGCGAACAAACCCCTTTAGTTTGGTAACAGTACTAGGTGGTACTACAAGCCGAGAAAAGCAAAAAGGTGTAAGGACTGTAAGTTGGGCTAAACTGCCAGGACTCACAGACAAAATGACTGTATATACATATTTATTTAGAAAGAATTCTAAATAAATAATTAGGACTAATAAGTGAAGGTTTCAGGATACTAGTTCAATATACTGAAATGGATTATACACAAGCAAACTAAAACAAAATTAATAAAAGAAATAATTAAAACAAAAAAATCAAATTTCATTTTTCACCTTGAAGGAGTAAGATGGTCTAGAATTACTTTCCATACCAACTAGAAAATTGTACAAAATACAGAGAACAACTATTTTCAGACAAACCAAGCAGCACAAAACCATAAATCCAGAAGAAAGAGAAACAAGTGAGGTGAGTCCCACCACTATCCAGGTTTCCTGCACGGCAGTATTTCCCTCATTAGAGAATATCCAGAACCCAGGAAGCTGAGGTAACAAGACTAAAACCGCATTTCAGGAAGGCCAAGGTGACTAGAATCTGGAGGACAGAGTACCCAAGAGGCAGGAGTTATAAACAGAAATAACTGTGAGTCTTTGGCTGAATAACACCTGAAAGTTCTCAAGGTTAGAACAGCTTCTGAGGAAAGAACAATCAGGAAGGAGCTGCAATACAAACATCTCACAGAAGGGTGAGAGTTGCCTGTGTTCCCTCTGGCCGGAAACAAGGTGCCTCATTAAATACGCTGAGTGTTAAGGAGAAATCCCAGCGCATGATCTGTGTGTGGCACTATTAGTCCAAGACTAACAGCCACCCTAGCCCAGCTCTGCCTTAAAAGGTCCTAAAAAACAGGCTGTATGAGGAAAGAAAGCCTTTTGAACAAATGCTGGCCATTCATAGGCAAAAATACAAACCTTGACGTAAACCTCACACCCTACACAAACTTTGCTCAAAATGGATCATGGACTCAAAACTAAAACTATTTATAAAACCACAAAACTTTGAGAAAATCTTCAGGACTTAGGGCTAAGTGAAGACTTCTTAGACATGACACCATGATAAGTTAGACTACAACAAAAATGCAATTTTCTTCTGCCAAAGACCCTATTAAAAGAATGAAACAAACTACAGTCTGGGAAAAAATACTTGCAAGCCACATTTCTGAAAAAGGACTTGTACTGAAAATAAAAAAAGAACTCTAAAAGCTCAAAAGTAAAAAAAAAACAGTACAATTACCAAATGGGAAAAAGACATGCACAGACATTTCACTGAAGAGGACATATCGGTGGCAAACAAGCACATGGAAAGATGTTCAAATCATCCATTAGGAAAATGCAAATTAAGACCACGATATCACTACATACCTAAGAGAATGACTAAAAAAAGGCAACACCAAAATGCTGATGAAAATAAACTGGACGATCATACACTGTTGGTGAGACTAATCATGTACTTACCATATAAACCCAGTAATCTCACCTTTGGGGACTTATCACCAGAGAAATGAAAACTTATGTTCACAAAAAAAACACACAAATGTTCATTTCCACTTTTTTCATAATAGCCCCAAACTGGAAAAAACCTAAATGTCCTTTAGTGGGTAAATGGTTAAAAAAACTGTCATACAACCGTATCATAAAATACTACTCAGAAATACAAAGTAATGACCTATTAATACAGCTTGGATGGATCTCACGGAATTATGTTGACTGAGCAAATGTCAATCTCAAAATGCACCTCTGAAATTTGTAAGTCAGAGAAGAAATCATAAAGTCAGAAAAAATGTAGAATAAAAATGAAAACAACATAAAGAAATTTGTGAAATACAGCTAAATCCGTGCCTAGAGGAAAAGGTAAGGCTTTAAATGCTCATATTAGAAAAGAATAATTATCTAAAATAAAAAATATAAGCAAAGGGTCAGCAAACATTTTCAGTAAAGGGTAAGACAGTAAATATTTTAAGCTTTTAGGACATATTATCTTTGTTGCAACCATTAACTCTACCACTGTAATGTGAAAGCTGTCACAGGCAATATATAAACAAATGATGCGACTATATTCCAATAAAAGTTGATTTACAAAAACTGGTGGCAAGCAGATTGGGCACATGAGATGTAGTTTGTATACTCCTGATCTAAGTTTCCATCCTAAGAATGTAGAAAAAACAATGTGAGTAAACCTGCAATAACTAAAAGGAAGTAATAAGAGTGAAATTCAATGTAATAGAAAATAGAAAAAAAATGAATCTAATAGCTAATTTCTAGGGGGGAAATCACAATGTTAAAAAATCAACAGCTATTCTAAAATGGTCAAAAAAACTAAAATTAAGAATATCAGGAATGAAAGAGGGAATGTCATTAGAGATCCCACAAATATTTAAAAGTAACAAAATAATTTTAAAAGTTGTGAAAAACTCTATGGGAATAAATCAAACAACTTAGATAACATGGCTAATTTCCTGAAAGTAACAAATGACCAAAACTGATACACAAAACGAAACAAAAAACACCCAGAAATTCTGAATAGTTACTTCTTCATTAAAGAAATTAAATTCGTAATTTAAAACTTTCTCAGAAAATAATTCAAGGCAAAGACGGCAGGACTGGTGAACTCTCAAACATTAGCTATTAGTATAAATAACACTAAAACTACAGGTGACATTGCTTTATACATAGAAAATAATAAAGAAACTACAAATAGTATTAGAAATACTAAATGAGTTGAAAAAGTCTAAACGATCTACCAAAGGATACTAAAATTAAGTGGATTAAGCAAAGTTGCAGGATACAAAGTCAATTTTTAAAAGTAAGTGGTCTTTCTATATAAGACTGACACACAATTAAAATTTTCTTCCCTTTTTTCTCAGCTCTAAAGAGGTATAACGAACATAGTTAATCATCGATTTGCTCTCTATTAGATTATTTGCATTTTCTATAATTTTTAAAAGGAAACACATAGTATTTGTTATTTTTTGTTTGGCTTCTAACTAAAAATTGGAAGTTTAAAGTAAAAAATTTAATTTAAAATATCATCAAAGCCATGAAAAATAATTAAAAAGATAAAAATAAGTATAAAACCTTTACAATGAAAAACTACAATAAGTTGCTGAGAGAAATTAACGATCTCAAGGAATGGCGTTCTAGAGAAGTTCATAGACTGAAAAACTCAGTATTGTTAAGATAACAATTCTCCCTAAATTTAATTAAAAACTGAAAAAAATCCTAATTAAAATTTCAGCAGATTTTTTTAAAAAAAATTGGCAAGCCAATTTTAAAATTTACATGAAAATACAAATAACCAAAAAAAGTCAAATCAATTGTAAAAAAAAAAAAGATTTACACTACCTGATTTCAAGATTTGCTTTAGCTACTGGAATGAAGACAGTAAGATACTGACATAAGGGTAACCATATAGGTGACAGAATAGTATGGAGTCCAGAAATAGATCCAGATATATGTGGTCAATTGATTTTAAACCAATATGCCAAGGTAATTCAGTGGTACCGAAACATTGATATACATATGGATGATTAAAAAAAAAAAAAAAGCCAACCTTTAAATTGTCACACACAAGTTAGTGAAAATGGATCATATACCTAATCATAAAAGCTACAACTACAAACTTTCAGAAGAAAGTATCGGAGAATATCTCATGACTGTGGAGTAGGTAAAGATTTCTTAAAACAACGGACTTTATCAAAATTAGAAACTTCTTGTTCTTAAGACATTTAACAGAAGGGAAATATAAGCCACAGAATAGAAAAACATTTTTTTTGCAATATATATATATCTGAGAAGTGATACATATTCAGAATAAAGGACTCTGACATTTCAATAACAAAAACAGCCCAATTTTAAAAAATAGCACATTTCAAGGGCCCATAAACACATGAGAAAAAAAAAAACTTATCATTAATCATTAGGAGAATGAAAAACAAAACCGAACGAGATATGATTACCCAGCCATTATAAAGTCTTAAAAAGATTGTCAATAGCAAGTATTGACAAGAATATGAAACGAATGGAATTTTTACACATCATTGACAGAAATATAAAATGAAACAACCATACTGCAAAACGGCTCAAAAGTTTCTTAGGAAGACAAGCACCTACGGATCCTCTTCCACTTACAGTGGGGTCACATCCTGATAAATCCATCTTAAGCTGAAAATATCTTAACCCACCAAGCATCAAAGCTTAGCCTAACCTACCTTAAACGTACTCAGAACGCTTACCTTATCCTATGGTTGGCAAAATCATCTAATACAAAGTCTATTTTATGATAAAGTGTTGAATATTTCAGGTAATTTATTATGCGTATTGCTTTCTCACCATGGTAAAGTCGAAAATCTAAGTCTAACCATTGTAAATCTAGGATACTTTCTCTTTAACTATAACAGCACCAAACTGGAAAAAAAAACAGATATCTACCAACAAGTGAATAGATAAATTGTGGGATAGCAACATAATACTATTCAGGAATATAAAGGAATGGACCACTCATATAAACAAAAAGACATGGATGAATCTTAAAATCTCAAAAGCTGAGTGAAAGAAGATAGAAACAAGAAAGTATATTCTGTATAATTTCATCTGCATGGAACCCTAGAAAAGACGAATTTAAGTTAGAATGTTAAAAATTACGTAAGTGTTTGCCTTGGGCAGGGATGGGGTAAATCAAATATAGGCACAAGGGAATTATCTGGGGAAATGGGTATACTCTGTGTATTGATTGTGGTGATGGTTATATGGACATAAAAATTAATCAAAAGTCATTAAAATATACACTCAAAATGAGTATTTTTATTGCATTTAAACAATATAAATAGTCTCCATAAAGTCGATTCAAAAACTACAAGAAAGAACATACAAGTAGAAAATATTAAAATATTAAAATCAAAAAAGAAACATGTAAAACTTCTACATAAAAAATCTAAAAATTGTTACTGGGAACTTTTAAGAAAAACTGAAAAAATGCAAAGATTATATGATGTTCATAGTTTGGAAGTCACCATCTTAAGAGGTTAACTGATGCAATATAACCCCAGTTGCAATAGATCTATATATTCCATTCCTTGCAAAAACCCCAGCAAAGTTGTTTTTCCTTCAGATATTGTCAAAGTAATTCTAAAATCTAAATGAAAATGCAAAGAATCAAGAATAGCTTAGATTTTCTTGCAAAAAAGGACAAGGTGGGAAGACCTCACTCAACAAGATACTGATCTTTATTACACTAAAGCTAATTATGACAGTATGGCACAAGGATAGTCAGACAAATGAGGTGGAACTGATTGCCAAACCAGAACGCAGTACATAGGAACACTTGATCTGGGACAAACATGTCAGAGCATGAGGGAAAGAGAGTTTTTCAAATAAATGATGCTGAGTCATCTTGACATCCATTATTACACTCTATCTCATTAAATTCACAAAACTCAATTCCAGATGAATAATACTCCTAAGTATAAAAAGCAAAGAATAAAGCAAGCAGAAGATAAGGGAAAAAAAATGGAGGCGAAGATATTGCCCACCACTGAAGAAGCACAAATAAAACTTGATAAACTGAGTTTCATTAAAATTTATAACTTCTGTTGATCAAAAGATCATCTAGACAATGATAAAAAAAAGCTAAGAATGGGAGAAGATATATATACATATAGAACTTATAATCATCAGAGAGCTCGATTTCAAAATGCATAAAGAACCTTTACAAATTAATAAGAAGACAAACAACTAAATGTTTTTAAATGGGCAGGAGATTTCAACAAGGAAATCATAAAAGAGGAAAACCAAAAGACCAATAAAGTATTTTAAGAATGTGATCAACTTCATTACTCATCAGGAAAATGCAAACTAAAAACACAACTGAACACACCATACTTCTACCGAAACAGCTAAAATGTAAGAATGACAATACTAGGTACTGTTAAAGATACGAAGAAACAGGAACTATCATATGCTGCTGCTGAGTTAGTAAACTTACATAACCACTTTGATAAACCAATTAGCATTATCTAGTAAAAGTGAACTTAGATAAACACTATGAATCAGCAATTCTACTCCAAGTTATTTACTCAACAGATATGCAGAGCAATGTGCAGTACACTCAAGAGTAATGTACAAGCAGCATTACTATGTAAAAGGCAGCATTATTTGTAACAGCCCCAAACTGGAAAATTCCAATGACCACCATCAGTAAGACAGATTAATAAATTGTAATGTATACCCAGAAAGAAATAAAATTGAAATAAAATAAACAAACTATTGCTATTGCAACACATGGATAAATCTCATAAATATAATGTTGAACAAAAGAAGTCAGAGACAAAAGAAATGCAATTCCATTTAAACAAAATTCAAAAAAGACAAAATTAACCTAATGTTAAGAGTCAAGGTGGTGAATTTGAAGAGAAGCAAGAACAGTGATAGGAAAAAGAGCACAGTGTCGGGGCTTCTGGGCCACATGTAACATTCAGCTTCTTGACTTGTGTGACATGAGTGTGTGTTTTTTTTTTTCATTGAGCTTATACATCCTGCATCTGTGATACTTACAAACATATACATGTGTGGGTACATGTGTGTCAATTTAACTCCAAGAATGAGGGCCAGTCTCTTCTAGGAATGCTCTTATATGCTACTAAAAACCACTTTTATCAATTAATTACAATAAAAAAGATAATGTTCCGTTATTCAAGTTCCAATCACAACTTACATATGTTACATATAGCTTTTATTTATTTTGAAAGTCTGTATTTTAAACTTTTCATCACTGCCTCAAAGATGCCCAATTTTATCATGTTACCATCTGTGCATGTTTTTTACTTTATTGGAAGGAAGTAATGTATGCTATATGACAATGGATTATAGCTTCAGCAGAATCAATGTCTGAAAATCATTAAAGATGCCTGTTTGGACTTTAAAATATAACAGATTTTTATATAATGAATAACTAGCTAAAATACTGAAACAACAAATACATAATTAACCATTTTCAAGAATTCTTAACATTATCTTTGTGTTCACTGTGTACTGTTTCACTATGTTTGAGACAGCAGGAGGAAGTAAACTGAGTAAAAAAAACAAAACAAACAGTAATGTATACCTCATGTTTTCAGCCGAGTCTTCTGGCATGGGAGCCACAGTTTGCACGGCTGGAAGGTTTTTGCTGGTAGCACCATTCACAAAACTAGAAGAGGAGGAAGAGGAGGAGGACCCTGAATCCACGGCACCTGTTTCCAAAATAATAATTTTTAGCCTTAAACATAAATTTATTTAACAAAATTTTCATTACATTACTATCTGATTTTGAAGAATTACTCATCTGAATTTCAAAACAAAATTTAACAATTAAAAAATCATTTGGCCATTAGTACACTAATAACTCTTTATAATTATTAATAGTGCTGCATAAAATCTAGTTGATTAACTTATATTAATCTAAGAAAACTACATATCACAAATGGGGTATAAATAAAAGACATCAACAAATGAAAATAATTTTAGATAAAATGAGGTTGATAAAACAATGCAAATTTAGATGTGAAAAATTTGTTTTACTGCTATGCTGCAATATTTTTAGTTTTCATCATTTGAGATATAATTTACAATGAGTTGAGCATTTATGACACTGCAGCATCAAATGCTTATTTTGATAAAATGATTGCTTAAGAAGGGCTATAATGAATATAATTGTACCTGATTTCAAAATAATGAGTTCTCCTCAACGATATGAAGATGCCATTTTAGAACAGACTTTTCTATAATACACCATGTAAGTATATGAAACAGCTGTGGAGTTGAGAGACATCTAGTGTTCTGAAATATAATCTTATCTTACACTAATTCTCACAAAACTGAATTGATTACTAGGATTTCCACTCTAACACACAGCATCCATGTGCCAAAATCTAAACTGGAAAAAAGGCCAGTTTAGATGTTGGCCCACAACATGTTTTTGTGTGTGTGTGTGTGTGTGTGTGTGTGTGTGTGTTTGTATGTCTGTATGTGCACGTGTATGTATATACTTCTGAGGAGGTTTATTACTTACATTTTATTTATCACTGTAACATTATGTACTTTACGTCATTAGAACTGCTACTATCACTTCCCATGTCTATTATTAATTCATAAAATGGAAATTAGAAAAAAAATAACTTATTTCACATAAAGATAAAAAAGAGGTGATTTAACTTTTCATTTACCTATCTTTTAAAAATAAAGATTTATTCAATAAATACCAATGCAGATTTTTTTCTACTGCATTTGCATATTTTAAAAACCTTAATATTTTCTCTCGTATATATTTTGGTAAATAAGAAACATTTATGTTCCTACTTCTAGAATGCAAAATGAGTATAAAGAGTAAGATTATAAAGTGAATACAAAAACTTTATAAAGTCTTTGGAAAAGTCAGATATAAATATTTATTTATAATATAGATAAATCAAAGATGTTATATGTTCTTTAACACAATGCCATTAATTATGTTTATTTGCTCACAAAAATATGCTTGATAAAAATACATTCTACTTACTACAACCCCATAAATGTGTTGTTCATGATATGTCAGACTCAGTGGTATGATAAACAAGATAGATACAGAAAGCACGAAGAGCTATGAAATTAATAAAGATGGGAAGAATCTAAGTAATGACAATAGATGGAAAAGTTCAAGGCTATACAGTTTGGAGAAGAGAAGACTACTATAGTCAGGGAAGAAAAGTCAGGGATCATCTTGCGTTGTATAAATACCTAAAATGGAATCACAAAGATTTGGGTAAGGATTTATTTAGCTATTAATCAACAGGAACATTTCTGGAAATTTACAAAAAAAAAAAAAAAAAAAAAGGCTATTTTAGGCAGGCTTTTAAAATTTGTAGTGACTGGAATTTTCTGTTCCTAGAATCATTAGAAAAATGTTGGACAATGAACTGGAGACAACTGTAATCTAAGTACATAAATTAATTCAATGTCAAACAATGGCTCTTATTCACATGCATTTTTTATTCAACTGAAGCTCTCGCATATCATCAAGTTTCTTAGGGGAGCTCTGCCTTCCCTTAGAGGATACACATTAGGATTCAACCAGTAAGTGTCACTAAATCTATTTTCCATCACTAACACATTAGTATACTAATTTTTACAAACTTCAGCATTCAAATTATCTTTGGTTTTATTCCCCAAATACCTTTCAGCAATCTGATTTCACTCTGAAAGGAAACAGCATTGTGTTTTGAGAAGACTCAAAACAAAAACTAAGTGTCCTTCAAAGGAACCAATAAAAAACACACCCTGGAACTACAGACAAATTCTGAAAGGTAGGAACATAAAGTGGAAACTTCTTAAAGATTAAGATAACCTTAAATGATCAGGGTATTTTATATTTAAGATCAAATAAGCAGGAAAATGAAGATATAGAAAACAGAAAGAAAAAGATGAGGTATCACAAAAATATATAAGGACAATACCTGTTGTATTAATCATACTTTTTGGTGTAGCTCCAGTAGCAGCAAATATATTAGAGGTACTGCCTGCCGGCAGCCCACTCCCAGCCGCGGTGGCTCCCACAGTGGTTACAGCTAAACTACCTGGAGGTGGCTTCTTCACAGGCACCACGACACTCCTGCACAGAAGGAAACGATGGAAAATAAGGAGCAGCACAAGGTCGAGGATGAATTCTACTCCTACCATGGCAGATACATATAGTAGCCATAAAATTTTCTTTTCTTCCTTCTGCCTGTTTTTCTGTTTTTTCATTCCTGAGCACCATTTCATCGGTGAAAAGAATATGAGTATTAAGAATATATTGTAAAGTGTGTTGACTACTGTAATTCATGTGGTAAACATTTATGTAGAATTTGAAATTGGCAAACCTTTCTCAAGATGGTATGTGGGTTATAATCATGAATTGGGGAAAACTGGGAAAACGTGTACTCAAGTTAGAATATTTTTCACATGCACACAGGGCTTTTTTTGCAAGACAGATATAAAATGTCCATCTTACCTACATTATAGTCTCCATGCATAAAATGGTCATAAAAACTTTGAAAGATACATTCTAAAACTTCTTCATAATAAAGCGAAAAATTAAAGGAACACTGATAACACCTAATGGTGTAATACGTTACACTTTCGACAAATTTCTAAGATGATAAACTAGACATGTGATGAAAAATCTATTTAGCTCTTAGCCTTGACTTTTTGAACATAGAGATTGAGTATTTTCTCCCATATTTCTTTAGCATATTTAAATGACTTTCATTAAAAAGTCTGACTATGACACTGCATTAATCTTAAATTATAATAAATGAATATGAGTATGAGTCAACTTAAACGATAAAGAAACCATTTCTCTAACATAAATATCTTCACGTCTCTGGAGGGAAGCGCCATTCTTCTCAAAGTTTACACACTGTGACTTCATTTAACGCATCCTTTCCAGCACTGCTCACCCATCACTGAACTTATCTATCTAGAAAGTAGATGTATGAGATATTTTAAGTTCAAATGTAATGCTTGAAAACTGATAACCAACAATGCAAAAATATCCAGCCTAAACTAGGTCTTTACATGTACCTATATTTTATCATTTTCCCATTAAAAAGCTCTTCTTCAAGGGATCTCTATCAATGGCTCATCCTCAAATAAATCTATAAGGCTTAAAACACCTTAATCCAAATATATTTTATCTTCGATGACTTCCTTAATGTCAAAATCTAAATTTGTAAGAATTATTATTCTCAATTTTAGGAGTACTTAAATTTTTTTTTTAACAAAAGGTATCATAACCTCAATAATTTTACTTGTACCAAAAAATTTTTTTTTTCATTTTCTCTGGGTACTTTCTTCTTTTCTCTTCATGGATATGGTCAAATTCATTATACTCAACTTTGAACTCTCAACTATTTATTAAATTACCAAAAGCACACAGTATGTTTTTAATCCCTTAAATAGCCATTCCTTATCC
This sequence comes from Pteropus medius, assembly GCF_902729225.1. Taxonomy (NCBI): domain Eukaryota; kingdom Metazoa; phylum Chordata; class Mammalia; order Chiroptera; family Pteropodidae; genus Pteropus; species Pteropus medius. The sequence goes on from NW_024344437.1 coordinate 3,696,303, forward strand.
AATGACTTCATTTATTTCATTGAGAGGCAGTGTGATGTTATGGAAAGGATATAGTATATGGAGTTAGAAGTCTAAGTCGTGAGATGTAAGTCATTCTCAAGCTGTGTGATCTTAAATGTTTCTCCCTGTAAAAATGGCAGGATGAATGCCACTTATTCCACATGTAAGTGGGAAGATTAAATGAGACTGTATTTAAAAGGACTTGGTCTATTATAAGATATCTTATAAATGTTAATAACTGTTACCACTGCCTAAAGTGAAATATTTCTCTGCCTATAAGATATAAGGTATCTAGTTATAGTGATCAACATAAAGAGCAATTAAACAAAAGAACAAACTATAAATTTGGGTTTATCACCAAAACTCTTCTCTAAACTTCTAAACCAGTGTTGAGATACACTATTTCACTGGCTATCTAGCAAGAAAAAAAAAAAGTATCTATACTTACTTGTAAAGAAGTCATTAATGAAACTATAATGCTTTTTTTCTACATCGCTCATTAAAATCCATGGATAAAATAAAAAAAAAAAACACAGACTTATTGCTAGTACTGTGAGGTGAATTGGAAAATGGTAGCAAAACAGATAAACAGATTCCTGATTAGCAGATCATTGCCCACTTCTTGTAAAAAATCTCGGTCAAATGTTGAGGCTAAGAGAAATATAATATGAAACACTAATAATATGGGAGAAAATACTTTAATCTCAATAACCTATAACAATGGCTTGTAAATAAATGCGAAGATTACATGCTTATATACTAAAGAACTGAAAGTATCTGCTTTAACAGCAACTGATGTGAAAGCCTCCAGACTGTTCACTGACAGCTAAGTCAGCACAGGCTGATAGAGTGCCATGGTATATAAACACAGCAGCACAGCGACTAAAAGCCCAATTATTAATGTCGGGAAGACTTGAGTTAGAATTCCACCTCCGACAATTACTAGACATGTGGTGTTAGGCAAGTAAATCTCTCTGAGCTCCATATTCCTCACCTTTAAAATGAGACTCATAATAGTTTGTACCTCATAAGAGTGTTATAAAGATTAAAGGACAGAATGCATATAAAGTGCTTAGCGCTTTACCTGGAATAATGTAAATGGTCGACACGTTTTAAATATCATTGGTATTTTTATGGCTCCCGAAAGTGCTGATACAGTGTGGGTCTACATCAGTACCCAGACTGAAAGAAGCATTAAACCTGATACACTTCATGATTGTCAGACCTCATAAACAAAATCCTATGTGTGGGATTAGGCACAGTATTTCAAGAATAATGACAAACAACATCACATCCATAAGGGAACAGTTAGGATGACAGCAGATCTGGAAAACGAGTCGTTTGAGGAAAGGCTGAGAGACTAAGATATTAAAATTTTCAAAAATCTGAAGGTATATGATAAGGAAATAAGATGAAACCTCCATGTATCTCCAAATATCAAATTAGGACCAACAAGAGGAAGAAATCGCTAATGATTTTTATGAGCTCCGGTTTCCAACCACGTGGCATGTTCACGTGACTAAGATGCTCGCGTCCCAAGGGTTGTGTCGAGAGGTGGGAAGCTGGATTTGACAGATTTCTCAGATTCTTTCACAGTCTACAACTTTATGCATTTATAAGAACTATTATTTCCTCTTCGATTATTACGGCCAAATTGTTTATCTGGAGCGAGAGGACTATACATTCTCGTCTTTAATATCATTTCTTCACTAACGTTATCTCTTCCTTAACACCTCAAACCATTCTCTGTCCTACGTAATCTATTTTACAAATAATTTGAAAGTTTACACTTATCAGTATGTGTTGAAAACATTCATTTTCTTTGGAATGTTATTATGTATTTTCAACTACTTATATATGAAAGCAAAAATTTTCAACTCTTACAAAATCTTCTACCAAGTTGTTGCTCAGCATTCCCCACCTGGTTACCTAGAAGACTTACCCCGGAGTCTGGGTACCCCCGCGGGGTGCACAGACACCTCGGAATACACACAAGTTTCTGGAGTACGTACACTTCTTCTAGGGTCGGCATGTAATTTTTATCAGGATTTCCAAATATAGGCACACAAAAGTGAAGTCTCCAATCTAAACTATGAACATATTCCGTGCTTCTCAATCCGCTGTTTACACTGATGGCATCCTAGAATCCACTATGCTACACACAATTTACCAAATGCATTTGTCTGTCTAAGAACAGTCCTTCCATGTTTTCTTACACAACTTCACGCTTCCGTCCCGCACCTTTAAGACTGCGAACTATAAAGCAATGGATATTTCTCTTATATACACATAACTCTCACATACTCCAAGGCTCTAAAGGTTGTAATTAAAATAGCGCAAGCCAGGAAGTTATACTTCCTAATTCACTTCGACATGTTCCATTGAGTGATTAATTATGTTTTGTAATACATTCAGTGATATATAAGTACAAATTCCTCCATAATTGAATTTATTCTATCTCAAAGCCAGAGATTTGGGGTGTGATCTAAGATTCACGGATTCATTTAATAAATATGGAGCACTATGATGTTTGAGAAACTGTTCTAAGTTATTATGCATAGCAATGTACAGGACACACAAAATCTCTGCCCTCGTGGAATTTAATTCCAATAGAGAGAGACAGGAAACACAAGTGCTATGAGAAAAATAAAGCGTAAGGAGTATTAATGGGAAGATGCCTAAGAGAAGACTCACTAAAAAGGCTGCATCTGAGGAAACACTGAAGGAGGTGAAGGAATAGCCATAACGATATTATCTAGGAAAGAGTCACAGGCAGAGGGAACAGGAGGCTAGTGTGACTCGAGAATACCGAGTGACGTGGAGAGTTGCGAGGTGAGATGAGAGGAGAATGAGGCTCGGATCACGAGGCCTTGTGCTCCAGCGGCTTCTTCTCAGAGTGGGATCAGAAGCTGTTAACAGCTATGAACAGGGGAGGAACATGACCTTAGGCTACAACAGGGTCACCCTGGCTGCCCTATTAAGGACAAACTTAAGGAGGATGAGAGACTGGTTAGGAAAATACAATAATCCAGGCAAGAAAAGATGGTAGTTTGGATTGGAAAGGCAAAGTGAAGTGGTGAAAACTGGATCAAATTCTGAATATATCAAGAAGGCAGAGCAAACAGGATTTGCAAAAGAATGGACATAGGCGTGAAAGAAAAGTCAAAAATGATGTAATACAGATTTCGCCTTAAGCAACTGAAGAGCAGAGCTGCCATTAATTAAGACAAAGATAACTATGGTTGGAGCAGGTTTTTTTTGTTTTTTTGTTTTTTTTAAATAACTTAAGTTATTAATCTTCCAAGTAGCAAAGCTGAGTAAGCAATTGGATAGATGAGCCTCTAGTTCAGGAGAGGAATTGAGGCTGAGACACGCTTGGAAGCCATCAGCCTATATGCTGGTTAGTGCTAGGAAACTGGATGAAATCAAAGTGGGAGCAAAGAGCAGGCAGTCCAAGGAGAAAGCCTAGGGGGTTCTCCATTAATAAGTTCTGTGAATTTTGTAAAAAGGATAATACTTTATTCATACACCTCAAGATCTGTCCTAAGTATAAAGTGAGATACTGAAGATAAGAAAGGGCTTTTCAATAATGACTCATTAAGGCCATTGAGTTTCATAATTATTCATGGTACCGTGTAAGAATCCCTTTTTCTTTCTGTTCCCTCCCTCTTTGCTGTAACACTTATTGAACACTGACAGGTCAAAGGAGTGCTTAGAGACAACCAAGAAATAACCATGCCTCAGAGATACTTGAAGGAAATATAAGAGACAAACAAATCAACTGTGCAATATATTCCAATAACTGCTCTGATCAGAGTTATGCACAAGGAATACAAAGGAACACAAAGGATGTGTATTATCAGGAAGAGTGAGCTGAATCTAAAAAGATCGACAGGAATGAGGCAAGAGGAGAAAAGCTCAATCCTAAAACTTAGGCAAAGAGATATGAAAAACTCCAGCAGACTGAAGAAACTGCAAATAAATCCTTAAAACTTTCCATTCCAACTAATAAGTTCATCACTGACTGTGTAATAACAAGAAATTATTTCAGAATCTTCATCACTTTGTATTTAAGAAAAATGGCACAAATGTGGAAGGAAGATGCATTTGCAAGGAGGGAGCATCCAGAAATAGGGACAGAACAAGGAATCCACTAGAGATGCTGAGGCCTCCAGTACGACAGCTTTGGGAATGGACGTGGTACAGCTTTTCTGGGATTCAGGTCTTTGATTCAAGTTCAAAACTAGCCATCTATTCCTTGTTTTAGACTAATTACAAGGCCATTTCAGTTATCATAGAATTTTGAAACTTTACGGAACTTTATAGAAATAATGCATTATTCTGAATGTTGGGAATCTGAGTCCCAAAGAATCAAAGAGAATCGACAAAAGGTCATACAACTAAGTACAGAGACTCATTATTAATAGCCACTTCTCCTAATTTCCAGATTATCACTCTCCCCTAATAAGGCTTATAGATGTTAAGCATTGATCTTGAAAGAAAAAATTGAAATTCTGGAGAATAACAATCCATTATTGATTTTAGGGCAACATTACAATTTACTGACACTCATGAGAAATCACAAGGTTATTGCTATGATGTTTCCATGTTTTCTGAGTCCCTATTTTATAAAACATTTAGAACATCCATAGAAAAAATCTATGTAAAGAAATAACTGAGTATTTTATTAATCTGCCCTTTAAAGAGATATACTTTTTTTTTTTTTTAGCTGACTGTGTAAATGCCAGGGGAGACAAAGGCAACAAAACTGGGAAAATTAGGGTACCACCAAAATTGCATCTTCTGACGACTGGCCTTAAAAGACACCTGGAGCATAATAAAAGCTGGGATTTCATTGGCTAGATATCATAGAAACTTTGAAATGTGAAGGAAAGCAGATTTTTATTAAATTGGCTTCCATTTACTTGTTCATCCTTTAATATAATCAAAACATTTAAAAAAAAATAGAAAACTACAAGAATAGAAATTGAAGTCCTCAGCAGTAATTAAAATTTTTTACAATCTCACTTAATTCTAAGTTTAAAGAAATCAATGTATGAGGATTCCATCAAATCTATGAAACATTTCTTTAATTATGTGCTCTGTAGTCCTTGGCATTATGTTAAAAATGTTAATGTTAAAAAGTAGAGAGAAAATACATAGCCTAAACTTGTATTTTAGGCTTAATAATATGTAAGCTATTTATATTGCTTTTTCAGTCCTGTAATATTTATAAAATATATTTTATTTTAGAGATCTTCTTTCTCAGAGAATGAAACAGAAGCACAAATATTAAAATTTGGGGGAAAAATTCACACTACGTTGCCTGAACGTATTGAACCCAGCAATTCATATATAAGCAGGTTTGCAAAATTCTAAGGGATGAAGTATATACCATGTAAGGTCCATGTTGGCCAGAGAAGCAACACAATTATAAGCTTTCTGTGTTGTTCCAGACTTAAAACAATTTTCTAAATGTGATGACAGTTAAAATGTATGGAGAGGCATACTGTCCACTGCTTTTTTTCATCTTTTGTCCAAACTAAACGGGCATCTTAGGAATTCCTGGGGAATTAAGACTGAGTTAATGCGTGCACGCGCGCGCGTGTGTGTTTGTGTGTGTGTGTGTGTGTGTACCAAGTTCTCAAAAGATTAAAAACATGAGGATATACAGAATTAAAATTTTAGTGGAAAAGATAGGGTAAGGCTTAATTGGTAATTTAGGAGAAAAGCATTACCCTATCCTAAATGCTACAAGGTTACTAACACAAAAAATATAACTCAGCTAGAATATTTTATAAACCACAGAAATCTAGCAAAAGAGAGTATTTAGGGAAACTTTGCAACTTGATTTATGAGTTCTATGGTGAGATTATTAACTGCTTCTCTTAGAAATAAAACCATGATAAATATCTGTCTTTGCTTTACAGTAATAAAACATTAGAAAAGCTATTATAATTTTATAATTGTAGTTCCTCTATACATATAGTGTTTTCTCACTATACAACAGTACTAGAGGATCTCTAGCATTTTCGGTGCTTTACATTCATAAATATATATTCATTAGGGCCACTCAGTTTCATCAGAGACATATACGTAAATCTGCACAGACAGGAAGAAATGAAAGAAAAAGAATCAGCACTTTCTCTATATACAGTTAAGAATGTATATGTATTTCATAATACGATTTGATAAAAGATTTGATACTAAAAGAAAAAAAGTTTATTTTAGTTAAGTCTCAGCGTTTCTAAAATTTGACGGTGCAGTTTACCGAATAAAAATGAACTGCAAAAAATACAAAATAAACTTCAAAACACTGAAATTCATCAATCCTTTATCCTAAGTGATGAGAAACAGCCTACGCAGAACCGAAATTAACATAACTCAAATCATAACAGTTTTTTTTAGGAAGTTATTTCCAAATTTACAATGAATATAAAGAATGAATATAAAGAATACATTGCTAGCATGTTTGCAATAGAACCAATAAACTGCTAAAACCCTAGGTGATTTCCATGGGGATTGTACAATATTATTAAGAAGTATAATTTAGTTAGAAAGAAATGATCAACTGAGTTTGTAGCTATTTTTCAACTAAAGATAAAAATATTAACTATATTATCGGTAGAGTAAGACTCCTGATAATTCTGTGTTTGAAACTGGCAGTATTCAAGACTTTGCGTCTAAAGCCTGTCATCTTGAATCCTATTTTCAAGGAATTCAACTTGATGTTAAAAGATATGTCATAACTTGGGTTTCAGACTTTAGTGCTTCAGAAATATGTTTATATATGTCATAATGTAATTATAGCTACCTTAAGACAGATAAGGCAAATGGTAGCAATATTTTGGAATTATGATTGAAAAACGCAATTGTCCAGAAGCACTTGTGGGGATGATGTCTCTGAAAACCTGCTCAACGCTCCAGAGTTTGAAGTTAAATTTTTGATGTTGTCACTCTCTATCTATTGAATGGCTGACAGACAATCAAACCCGTCTGGCTGGCTGGCAGCTCATTTTGCTGGCAGGTGGCAAACAATTAGACACACCAATTTGTGCCTCCTGATGACATTAAAGCATGAAACTAAGTTGTATGCAGGGCCTAGTGATTTGTGTGAAAGCATTTCAAAAATAATACTCTTTGCCGTGGCAACTCATTTCAGACTGCCACCTCCCATTATGGCTTTGAGCAGTGAAGACGACAGACTTGAGTTACGTGCAGTGCAAGGCCGCTTCTGTTCAATCCGTCATCAGCGCCCCCTGAGACCTCAATCCCCTCCTTTCATCAATATCACCTCATCATTTACATTTGATAGTACTTGAGCTGCTGCATATATTAACTACACTGGAGACCCCTTTCCTAAAAAGAATTGAAATATGCTTTGTGCATCTTGATTTCATTTCTACGTATACAATTTAGAATAATGATTTCACTCCCATTGCATTTTGCACAAATGCTACCGAGAACAAATAGAGTTCTATTTTTTAAAAAGCAATATCCTCCAAAGTGTAATAAATTTTGAGTAGCTAAGAAGACTGACATTCAGGTGATTGCTCTGTTAAGTTTTAATGAAAAAAACTGTCCTAACAATATAATCAAAATTAAAACAAAATGTTTTAATCTGTATTTCATCATTCTCTTATGTAAATCGCAATAATCTTCTGTATTTTGTTCTGTATTTTAACAAAATTTAAATATATAATTTAAAATTAAATGGAAAACAGAACTTCCATGACCCTAAATTCAATGATTATATCATTTATTCATATAGATTAATAGGTCTCTATAATTATAGATACTTATACGCATATGTTTTTATAGGCCCATAAACAGAGATACACAGAAACTGGTGAGATCAATATGAAAAAGGAATATCCAAAGAACCACACGAACGCACATCCAACTGTAATAACACAAACTATTAAAAATATATATTTTCCTACATTTATAGACCCTCTTTTATTAGTTTTTAAAATTTTTGACACAACGCAGTTTATCTTATATGACAATTATCTGCAAACATTTTATCTCCTTTACTACTCTAAGCTCATTGAAGACAAAAGTAATTTTATCCATCTATATATCTGACATGATGACTACTGCCATTTATATTTTCAGAATACATTTTCAAGAAATATGGTTAAATGTGTACAAAGTTTAAATTATATTTATATGTAAAAAAGATAGTTCATCCTAACTAAAAATGATTTTATTGTCATACTTTTAACCCTAAACACTGAAAATTACTGTCTCGAATTTAGACAAAGTAGTTTTCGACTATTTTATAAAGAGCAATATGGAAGAGATATTATATTTTGATGATATATATTTTGACATTCCAGTTTAAGAAACATTTGATTTCCTAACTTAATCTTTTCTCTTTAACACAAAATAACTGCTTGCCAGTCACCTCGCACATGCATACAAATTTTTGGTAGGAAAAAGAATTTTAAATATTCAGAAGGTAAAAAAGACAGAAGCCAAAGAGTTTATGTGTTAATATGCAAAAATAATTTGGAATATACATCAATCTCAGTATCAAAGTTAAGTACTGTTGTTAGTAATTAGTGACTTCTTAAAGTATTTTTTCTAATGCTGCATATGTTTTTAAATAGTAGGCTATATTATGTGGACAAGTTCGCTGGTCCTAAAATATTTTACTCTGTTAACTATCATTTTTACTGCAGGTACACCGGAACAGAAAAAAAATTCTTGGTTCTAAATTAAAAGTTCCTTATTTGATTAACATTTGAATGTAGATAAATCATTAGAACTCTAAAATGTCTCCCAGCAATATTTACTTTCAAATATACATCTCAAAATGTGGCTTTTACACTGATAATGAAAATTCCATAAGGAAGACGATCACAGAGGCAAAAAAAAAAGTTTCCATATACTTGCATTTAAAACTCAAATTTGAATTTTATTACTTAAAACAGGCTATTTGGTCTCAAACAACAAAGCCAGAGTAGACTTTGAAGAGATTTAGCCTATTCCCCTCCCCCACTTTATCCATGAAACAATTAAGTTCCAAAAAGATAAAAATGACTTCTTCAATGCAGTGTGGTCACTCGATGATGGATTAAAATCAGAATCTGAGTTTCTCGATTTCCAATTCAGTGTGCTATCCTCCATGTCGCATTAAAACCCCCTTTTTGAGCTGTTTTATTAAAACGCCTTACTATGAGATCAATCGGATTGGTCTGTCAGATATTCTTTGTAATGAGAATCTACATTAATAAATATAATGTTTTTGAGACCCCCATTTTTAAATTAAGAGACTCAAATTTCCGTCCATGTAGAGAACACTGTAAACAATCAGTTAAGTACCTACCTGTCAAAGGAATGAAACTGCATAGGAAGAATAGCTTGCGCTTCTCTCTTCAGTGCTGGATCTGGGTATGGCACAGGTTCAGGGCCACATTCTGCGATTTCAACCGGGGCAGCCACGAGACTTTTCAATATTTCCTTGACATTGATGCCTTTGGTTTGACTAATGCTAGATATGGACGGTGCAGGCTTTAATATTTCACCGGGGTTTTCAGTTAAGCTTTCCTGCGATTTTTTCACTTCAGATGACAAAGTAGATAACAGTTCACTCATGGCATCAGGGCCTGCGCTAGGCTCCAGGTCTGCCCCATTCAAGATGCTCGCCACTTGCTCCTCTCCGATTCCCGAATCTGTATGAGGAATGGAACTTTCTAGCTGAATATCTTCACCAGGGGCTGCTGTTTCTTTTTCTTTCATAGTGTCTGGAAACGCAGCAGGTGTTTCTGTAATGAAAAAAAATGGTTTAAATAAAAAGCTTAACAAGCGGAAACCCGGTAGTATTAATAAAATATTCTCATATATTAGAATAAAGGACATAAAAGCTGTAATAAAAAAAAGTCTGCTAACTGGATGTGTATGATACACAACTGGGTTAAAACATTGATATGTACCTGTCATTTTGTTCAGTAACCATCAACAGAACCCCATTTCCTTTATAAATCATCTGGCATTTCAAAACTGATGCCTTAAAAATATGGAGGAATAGTTCCTATAAAATTTTTCTAGCAGCTCAATAATGACTATTATATGAACTTCCCTTTTTATCCTTTCATTCTTAGCTAAAATCAAATAAGAGAATTCTTATACTTCTCTAATACTGTCCTTAAAAATATGTCAGTTTTTATAACTTTTACAGTACTTCAATAACCAATAATGGTATGTTTGAAATATTTAAACTATTTGAAGATATTTTAAAGTTACCTGCACATAATACATAAAATTCCCAAGTTAACTGCAACAAGCATGTCAAATGACTAATTCGAATTGATAATTAGTTTAATAAGAGAATAATGCTCAAGAATTTAGCCAATATGTCTTTCTCTAATAATAATTATTTTAGAATACTAATTTTGTGAATAAATATCAATTGCAATTTATGAAAACTTACTCTGAAAAAACATATATGTATGAAATACACATATTACCAATTAAAGTAGAAAGAAAATCTTTAAATTTTAAATTCATATCAAATCTCATTATACAAAGGTTAAAATAATAAACTTCTCCATATAATAAAATATTATCAAATTCTGAATGGTGACCTTAAAAAGTATCTAATCTACAGTATAATGGAAATAATAGCTTTTAACTTAAGTCATGTTGAAGAATAAGACACTACATGTAAACTATTTATAGTTCCTGCGTAAAGTGGATACAAAAGTAAATGTTAGCTATTTAGAAATAAATAACATCTCCTTATTCAACATTCCTAATATATAGTAAATTAACTAAAAATATACATCTCTCACAATTCAGTGTTGTATTGTAGTTTTTTGCATATTAATTAAATAGGCTTCGGTTTTGCTTGTTTGGATGTTATAATTGAAAGATTAATTAGTATAACATGATATTAGTTTTCAAACACTGAATGACTAACATGAAAAATAGAGTAGACCTATTCTTTGTTGATCCCAAGACTAAAAACTAAAATAACCACACGAAAGTTTTAGAAAGACAATTTCACTACTATTGGCAAAGCACACAGAAGGAAAAAGAGGTAAAGATAACAGTTTGGCTTTTTAATAAAACCTTGTGAGAGAAGATTAAGACTTAGAATATAAGCAGGAAGGGAATGAATGGAGATGCTTCTGCAAGAGCCAGCTTAAGAAAAAAAAAAAACTGTGCTGCGCTACTGAGGAAGGAAGCTACAGAGGAGTGTGTTTATACAAGAAAATAATGAATTAAGTTTTGAATCAAATAAGGCTGTAGAATCTCTGAGATACTTGTATCTGTAGGTCAAGATAAGTATAGCCATATATTTTGGGATTATTTAAACTGAGGTGATAAAACTTTGGATGTTTGGAAATAACCTTAGGGATATAAAATGAGAAGATAAGATGGCTAAGGCAGTTATTTCCACTATTAAGAGATACCACTGAATTTATTCAATACATGTGTTAATCTATAGGTTATATATTTTTGAAGAGAAACAACTGTCATAGAAAAATCAGGAAAGAATAAGTAGCAGTAGTGTTATTATTATGACAAGAGAACAGGGAATGTAGAATTAAGAACTCTAACATCAAGAAAAAGAATGTAGAATTAAGAACTCTAACATCAGGAAAAAAAATAGTGTCATGGTTACTAGCACTGGCTAACTTTTCCTACAGCATTTAATTACCAAAAGGCATATAGTCAGGTCTAGCACTTCTGAATTTAGCTGATTTATAGATTTGGCCTAGAGTTCTGGTTTACCCTAATATGATGGCTCAGTATATTTATGGTGTGTTTTACATCATGAGCTATGCAAAAAAAATGTAAACTTTTCAAGTTATATTAGTCTGAAATAGAAATGTTAACCTCTTGATTATAAAACACAATTAAAAGCTTATTAAAATTGAACATTAAAAAACTTTCATGTGAATCATCAAAATATTTACCCAGTAATAAATATCTTAGGTTTATTTTTTCTGTGACCAATAAAATGATTTCAGAAATGAAGCAGAAGTCTGACATTTAAATAAGAAGTCTATTCAAATAGGTTTTGTAAATCATACCTTGTGATCATGTTACATAGAAATAAAAATAAACACCAACGGAACATTTTATAATAGTAATTACAAATAAAAAACAGATCAGTAGTCAAAAAGCCTACTTTAATTTCTCATTATGCATTAACATCTTTTACAGAACATGCTCTCAGTTGATAGCATAAACCTGAACTTAGATCACATATATGCTTGTTTGTGACACTAAAGTACTTTGAGGATTTAATAAAGTTCAATAGGAAGTTAAGCATGAACAGCAGAGAAAGTATAAATGACTGCATACTTGTATCAATGACAAGTACACTTGTAACTTTTCAGTAGTTGAGTTTCTGTAGCGATACATGTGAGTACACAAAGCAGAAGCATTACTTGCCTGAGTGATCTTAACTTTGTCAGAAACAGGCAGTTGGATGCCAGATGCCTCTTTTTCTTATAGTGTTTCATTGAACCTAACGAGTTCCTCTAATAAATTTTGGAAAAATTATGGGGTTAAGTTCAGCAAATGACATGATTTCGACATGGTGACCTCATTTATCACATTCCTTCCTCCAAAAATCTTGTTTAACAGTGATTTATGAAGTGTTTAAATATGTCCTACGTATTAAATTATTTAAATTGCTATTTTCCAAACTAAATAAAGAATAACATGAAAAAACATACATTTGTCTAGTAAGTCCAATAGTTCCTTGTTAATATAGCACTAAAAATTATATAAGATTAATTATATGCTCTTCAAATACTAATAATACTAAGCAAACTAAACCACTTAGAGTGATTTAAAATAAAACAGGAAACCCTGTATATAATTAGGATGTATATTTACATATTAATCTAAAAAAGCCAAATTAAATTATATAAAAAGTAACCTGAACTCCAAAGGAGAAAAAAATACATACATAAAAGATATGAAAATCATTATTAAAGTTCGTTTTACACAACAAAAGACTGCAATGCACTGAGTAATTATTTGCAATTATTTATATATGATTTACTTTTTTTGCCACACCAAATGTATAAAAAGAATACAACTTCAGGAATTTGATATTATTTCCAAAGAAATATGCCCCAAATACACAAAATTATAATTCAGAAGAAATAATTAAGAGCCAAGACGACACTTCCAATGGATGTTTTGACTATGATTTGTAAATCTGTGGGAATTATCCTACAGTGAACTGAAGTTTTTGCATGTGCGTAGTAATGAGTTTCATCAAATTTGGGATGTTTTCAGGACAATATTTCTTCAAATATTCTTTCTGCCCCTTTCTCTCTCCTCTCCTCTGGGATCCCCAAATATGTATATTGGTTCACTTGATGGTGTCTCACAGGTCTCTCAGGCCCTCCTCACGTTTCTTCATTCTTTTTCCATTCTGTACTTCAGAATAAGATAACTTCAATGAACTTTTCTTCAAGTATGCTGATTCTTTCTTCTGTCAACTCAAATCTTCTGTAGAGACCCTCTAATGAACTTTACATTTTAATTATTAAATTTTCAACTCCAGAATTTCTATTTGGTTCTTTTCTGTGTTTCTTATATTCTCTTTGGTGAGACATCACCCTCACACTTTTCTTTAAAAAGGTCTCCTCTAATTATTTGGGCATATGTATAATAGCTGGTTTAAAGCGTTTGTCTAGTAAGTTCAATATCGGGGCTTCCTCAGGGGCAGTTTCTACTGATGGTTTTTATTCTCTACGTGTGTTGCCATACTTTCCTGTTTCTTTGCATGGTTCACATTTTGTTTTTGTTGAAAACTAGACATTTAAAACACATGTGCCAATCCTGGAAATCCCACCCCTCACATGGGGGATCACTGTTTCTGTTTACTGACTCTCCTGAACTAATTCTACAAAATCTGTATTCCTGGTCACCTGCAGCCACCGAAATCTCTGCTCAGTAAGCACAGTGGTCAGCTAATAACTGAACAGAGATTTCCCTTACTGTCTTCAACCAGTAAATCTTTTACTCATTTCTAGAGGTTTTGTGTTTGTGTCAGGGCATGCTTTTAACACTTGTACTGTTTACAACTCTCATTTACCCTTCATTTCCTGCGTGCCCAGAACCTAAAGGTCAGACAGAGGTAAGTGATTAGAGCCTTCTCGGATCACTCCTGTACCTGAGTATAGGCCCAGGAATACGGACATCTCATTCTTAGATCTTCCTTTTAAGCTTTTTGGTAAGGCTGTTGTTGCCATCTTAGTTGGCTGCAATGCTAAAAAAAAAATATTAATAAAGCTCTGATCAGATCGAATAATAACAAGTCCAGTGAATGGAGCTTTACCAGAGGGAGATGCTAGACCTGTTAAATAGTGACAATGCTCTAAAATGGGACTTTCTAAAAACTCTAAACCTCGTTGGCCTCATTCCAGTGGCTGCTAGGCTGCTGGTTTTCACAGCTACCACGGTTGTCTGGCTGCTGGTTTTCAAGGCTATTGCAGAGCTGGGGAGAAGTGAATGGCAATGGGCAAGTTAAGTCGTCACAAAGTTTGGTATTCGCATGAAGATTCTACAGTTTTTCTTGATTTAATAATCTTTGGATTGTTGCAAGCCTTTGATCACTTTCCAGAGAACTAAAAAAATGGTTTTGACCATTCTGTCACTGTTCTCATTGCTTTCATGGAGAGGCAGTTGTGGGAAGGTCCTTACTCCACTCTTCCAGAAGTCCTTCCTCTAAGTGATGTTTAAGATCCAAATTTTAGTATAGTTCCAATTTGTACATTTTAAATATCAAAAAGAAATGAAAAATATTCATATAGTTTGCTTTTCTCTTGCCTTAGCTTGTTTGCATTCTTTTTCTCTTTTCTTCTCAAAGAAACAAAAACACTTTTCCTATTGAAATATGTCATGCATTTCTGTAATGTAATGGAGGCAATCATTAACACTAATAATAAAATGTTAACATATGGGTCTAAACTTCTCGAGCTGCAAAAAAATGAAAACAACCAAACATCAATTAGATAAGCCACAAATTGCATATTATATATGATTGAGAGTTCAGCTTTGAAATTAGGCTGTTTGACTTTCAATCAAGACTTATTCATGCTTTGTGATGTAGCATGAGCCATTTAACTTTTCTTGGCCTCATTCTTTTATCCTTAAAGTGAGCATAATAACTGTACATACATTATACAGTTTCGGGGATGATTAAAGAACAAAATTCATGAATTGTGCCTAGCATAGAATAATCTCATTATAAGTTTTGGACCTTGCTGCTGCCATTATAGATTTTACTGTTATTGTTATCATCACCATCATCATATCCTAGAAGAAAATACAGAGCCCAACCATTCCCTCTAGTCACTTCAATTCATGTCTCTCTTCCCTAGCTTTTGCCCCCTTTATCTGTAGACCAATATATCCTACTCTAAAAGAACAACCTTTGATCCCCACCTCCCTTTATATATCTAGCCCTTAAGCTATTCTGGGTATTTCTCCTTCCTTTCTGAAGGAAATATGTCATAATGGAAAGACCTTAGGAATATAATCAAATTGATCAAAGTTCCATTTCTGGCTCCACAACTTACTAGTTTTCCATATTACCTGGACAAATTAGTTATACCGTCGGAGTTGCAGAAACTACTTTTGAAATATGTAGATCTTACATATGCTATGAGGATTAAGAAACTTGTCAGGCTGTCACCTGTATTGTCCTTGTAGATTCAGCTTTCCCAAGACTTAGAAGATGTGCATGGACAGCTCACAATTAACATATTTAGATGTCTGTTTCCTTCCCCAGGTTAGTAAAGTTTTCGGCCATTGCTTTTTCAAATAAGAGTTCTACTCATTTCTTTTTCTCTTCTTCTGGGAGCCCTATAATGCAAAATGTTATTTGGCTTGGTGCTGTTCCATAAGTCCCTAATGCTATCTTCATGTTTTTTTCATTCATTTTTCTTTTTGCTGCTCTGATTGGGTTAGTTCCACTGCCTTGTCTTCAAGTTAACTGATCCTTTCTTCTGCTTCATATACTGATATTGAACTCCTCTACTGTATCCTTCAAGTCAATTATTGTATTCTTCAACTCTATGACTTCTATTGGGTAGTTTCTTATATTTTTATTTTCTTTGTTGAAGTTCTCACTGTGTTCATCCATTCTTCTCCCCAATTTGGTGAGCATTTTTATGAGCATTACTTTGAACTCTTTATCAGGTAAATCACTTATCTCCAATTCCTTAAGTTTTGTTTTTGACTGTTTTATCTTGTTCTTTCATTTGGAATATATTCCTCCCTTTCTTCATTTTGCTTGATTCTCTGTGTTGGTTTCTGTACAACAGATAAAACAACTACCTCTCCCAGTCTTGAAGAAGTGGCCTCATGTAGGAGACACACATTGTCCTTCAACCCTGCCCCAGCTCTCTGTCATCTCTCAAACCTTTGTGCTTGTCTAAGCAGTTTGTTTTATTTTTAATGGCTCCCAGTAGTTGAGGATGTGACAAAATTTGTCAGCCCCACCTCCACTTACAATTATAGCCCTTAAGCTATTTGGGGTATTTTCTCCTTCCTTCCTGAAGGCAATATATCGTAATGTAAAGAGCATGGGACTATAATCAAATAGACCAGAGTTCTAGTTCCACAACTGCTGGATTCTAGAAGGATTTTTAGCATCAGGCTATTAGAAGCCAGAAGCTGAGGCGGCAGCTTTTAAAAGTGTGAGACTACAAGTGTAAGCCATGCTGGCCACTAGATCCAGACAATCTGGTGGTGCCCCCAAAAGTCACAAAAATCGGGGCTCCTTATATGAGGTGTATAAGCTCATTTCTGGGAGATACTGGTGAGCCGAAGAAAGGCAGAGGGATAGTGCCAAGAAGGAATCCGTAGCCTATGTTCCTGGAGAGCAGGTCTGCAGACCACTGGACGTGTGCAAAATCCAGGCCAAAGCACAAAGACAACTAGTCCTCCTTCACAGAAGCTCTGTGAGGTGTGCCTCAGTCTGCTGTCTCTACAGTGCCCTGGGGAGTGGTAGCCTGCCAAGAGCTGCCTCGCTGATTCCCACAGTCCTGTAGGACCTAGAAATGTAAGCCTCCCTGGCTATCAGAGCCAGGCAATCAAGGGGCATCCCCAAGGCAGCAGACAAAATTAAAGTGGAAGCAGATGTTAAAACCAGGGTGCCAGATATGTGTAAAGCTTCCCTCCAGGAGACACTGGCACTCTGGAGAATGGCAGAGGGAGAGCCAGAAGTTAGTGCCACCCTAGGAGGTCTCTGGAAAAAATTAGTTAGCTCCTGAATGCATGTTTAATTAGAAGTCTGCCCCTCAGGGTGCAGCCATGATGATTAGCTAATAGGCCTCCTTCACAGAAATACAGAGTTCCTGGATCTGTTGCTTTTACTGTGTCTTGGCAGTGGTAACTGCTTAAGAAGTCTTTCTCCATTGTTTAAAGTCCTGTAGGACTGACAAGTGTAAGCCTCACTGGCCACCAGAGCCAGGAGATGTAGCGGCATCCCTTGCATGGAAGCCTCAAAAATCAGGGCACCGGACAGAATGGACAAATTTCTCCAATTAAAAGATATAGAATGGATGAATGGGTAATAAAACAAAACCTACATATATGCTGTCTACAAGAGACACACATTAGATGAAAGAACAGACACAGACTTAAAGTGAAGGGATGGAAAAATTTAATACATGCAAATGGAAACTAAAAGAAAGCTAGAGAATAACTATAACTGCATGATACAAATAGACATTAAAACAAAGACTACAATAAAAGAAGGGCACTACATAATGATAGTGGGGTCGATCCATAAGAGGATATAACATTTGTAAATATATATGCACCCAAATAAAAGAACCTAATATGTTAGGCAAATATTAACAAACCTAAATAGAGACAGAGACAGCAATCCATTAATAGTAGGGGATTTTAATACTCCAATTATATCGGTGGATAGATCGTCCAGACAGAAAATCAGTAAGAAAACATGGCATTAAATGACACATCATCCCATACAGACTTAATAGATATATACATGACATCCCATCCAAATGCAACAAAATACACATTATTCTCAAGTGTACATAGAACTTTTCCCAGAATAGATCATGTGTTAGAGCAAAAAAAAAAAAAAAAGTAAATGTAAGAGGCTTGAAAACATTTCTGACCACAGTGGTTTATATAAAAAGAAAAATTAATTACATTAAGAAAACTGGAAAATTCACAAAACTGTGGAGATTAAACATCATGCTACTGAACAATGGATCAAAGATGGAATCAAAAGAAATTTAAAAAAAACCTTGAGAAAAACAAAAATAAAAATTTAACATGCCCAAATTTGAGTATGCAGCGAAAGCAGTTCTAAGAGGTAAGTTCATAGCAATTAAGGCCTACATTAAGAAAAAAATCTCAGATAAACAACCTAACTTAACACCTCAAGAAACAAAAAGAAAATAAGAACGAAGCCCAAAGTTGGAAGAAAGGCAATAATAAAGATAACAGCAAAAATAAAAGAAATAGACTAAAATGACAGTAGAAAAAAGAGTAATAAAACTAAGAGCTGTTTGAAAAGATAAAATTGACAAGCTTTAGCTAGACTCACCAAGAAAAAAGGAGAGAGAACACAAATAAAATCATAAATAAAGGAGATGTTAAAACTGATAGGATCATAAGAGACTACTATAAACAATTTTCAGCCAATAAATTAAATAATCTAGAAGAAATGGATAATTTCTAAAAATATACACTCTACCAAGACTGAATCAGGATGAAATAAAAAATATGAACAGACTGTTTCCTAGTAATAAGATTGAATAAGTAATCAAAAACCTCCCGACAAACAAAAGTCCGGGGCTAGATAACTTTACTGGTGAATTCTATCAAACATTTAAAAAAGAATTAGTACCAATTCTTCTCAAACTCTTCCAAAGAATGTAAAAGGAGGGACCTCTTTCAAAACCATTTTATGAGGCCGGCATTAGGCTAAAACAAAACCAGATAAGGATGCCACAAGAAACGAAAATTACGGGTCAATATCCCTATTAAATGTAGATGCGTAAATCTAATATTAGCAAATTGAATTCAACAATACATGAAAAAGATCATATACCATGGTCAAGTGGGATTTATTCCAGGGATGAAAGGATGGTTCAATCTGATAAACCACATTAACAAACTGAAGAATAAAAATCATATGATCATCTGAATAGATGCAGAAAAAGCAACTGACGAAACTCAATATCTATTTCTGATAAAAACTCTCAACAAAGAGAGAATAGAGGAAATATACCTCAACATAATAAAGGCCATAGATGACATGCCCATGCCTAACATGCCTAACATTTTAAATCAGGAACAAGACCAACAAGCCCACTCTTACCACCATCATTTGACATACTATAGGATGTTCTAGCCAGAGTAATCAGGCAAGAAAAAGAAATAAAAGGCAGCCAAAATTGAAAAGGAAGCAATAAAATTGTTACCATTTGAAGATGACACTACTATAAGTAATATTATTTACATTATAATATAAATAATATATACATGTAAGATATAAAAACCCTAAAGATTCCCATCAAAAATCTTTTAGAATAAACAAATTCAGTAAAGTTGCAGGATACAAAATCAACATGCAAACATCTGCTGTGTTTCTACATACTGATAATGAACTATTAGAAAAGAAATTTAAAAAACAATCCTATTTTCAATATTAAAGAAAATAAATACCTAGAAGTACATTTAATCAAGGAGGTGAAAGGCTTATACGATGAAAACTATAAGATATTAATGAAAAAAACTGAAGAACACATAAATAAATAAAAAACTATTCCATGCTCATGGATCAGAATCAATATTGTTAAAGTGTCCATACTACTCAAAGCAATGTATAGATTCAATGCGATCCCTACAAAAATTCCAATGGCGTTTTTGACAGAAATAAAATGAATAATCTGAAACTTTGTATAAAACCACAAAAGACCCTGGAAGAACAAAGCTGGAGGTATCATATTCTCTGATTTCAAACTGTATTACAAAGCTTCAGTAATTAAAGCAGGATAGTATTGCCACAAAAACAGATATACAGATCAATGGAACAGAATAAGGACCTCAGAATTAAATGCACACACGTATGGTCAATTAGTTTACGACAAAGGAACCAAAAACATGCATTGAGGAAAAGACAGTGTCTTCAATAAATTGTGTTTGGAAAACTGGACAGCCACATGGAAAAGAATGAAACTGTCCACTCTCTTATATCATACACAAAAAGTAACTTAAAATAAAAATTTGAACATAAGACTTGAAACATTAAAAATCCTAGAAAAAAACCACAGGTGGTAAGCTCCTTGGCATAAGTCTTGGCAATAATTTTTTTAAATCTGACACTAAAAGTAAAAGCAACAAAAGCAAAAATAAACCGGTGAGACTATATCAAACATTAAAAAAAAATACACAGCTAAAGAAATCTTCAACAAAATGAAAAGGCATTCTACTAAATGGGAGAAAATATCTGCAAATCATATATTTGATGAGGGGCTAATATCTAAAATATATAAGAACTCATACAACTCAAAATAAAAAACGCAAACAATCTGATTACAAAATGGCCAGATCTGAACAGACATTTTTCCAAAGAAGACATACAGATGTCCAACAAGTACATGAAAAGCTGTTCAACATCATTAATAATCAGGAAAATGGAAACGAAAACCACAATAAGATATCGCCTCCCATCTGCTAGAATGACCATCATCAGAAAGACAAAAAGTAAGTGTTGGCGAGGACGAAGGGAAAAGGGAGCCTGTGCACTGCTGGTGCAAATGTGAATTGGTGCCAGAACTACAACGTGATCCAGAAATGCTACTTCTGGGTTTGTATCTGAAGAAAACAAAAACACTAATAAAAAAAATCTGCACCCTTTATTCACCGAAGCATTATTTACAGTAGCCGAAATACGGAAACAACCTAAGTGTCTATCAGCAAATAAATGGATAAAGAAATGACAATAGATAGAGATATAACTATTTACAGATATAGATAGATAGAAAGAAAGATCTCTCTATATATCTATATCTACATACACACACACAATGGAATATCACTTAGCCATAAAAAAGAATGAACTCTTGCCATTTGCAACAACCTGGACTGACCTCAAGGGCATTATGCTAAGTGAGATAAGTCAGACAGAGAAAGATAAATACTGTAAGATCTTTCTTACATGTGGAATCTGAAAACAAAACAAATAAACACACACAAGCTTATGGATACAGAGAACAGACTGCAGGTTGTCAAAGGCGGGGTGGGTAGGAAGTGAGAGAAATGCATGAAGGGAGTCAAAAGGTAAAAGAAATAAAAGTAACACATCTAAAATGGAAGTCTTGGCTATTGTCTTCCTCCACTCTTGTTTACTTTGATAAATGGCCATTTCATCATTTCAGTGTTTCACACCAGGCAGCCAGGTGCCATCCTTGAAAACTTTGCATACCCCACGCTCTATATCTAATCTTTACCACATCCTGTCAATTTTATCTTCAAAATATGTCCCTAATTTACCTTTCTCTTTGATCTCCACTGCCAACACACCTTAGTCCTAAGCAACAGCATCTCTACCTAGACAGCAACAGCCTTCAATTGGTTTATCCAGTTTCCCTAGAAGTCCCCTCCAATCTACTCCCCCTCACTGTATCCAGATTATAAACCGGATTATGATACTTGTAGTAGGCAGAATAATGCCCCCCTCCAAAAAGTCTATATCCTAATTCCCAAAACCTGTGAATGCCGCTTTACAGGGCCAAAAGGACATAAATGTAAGGGCTCTGATAGGGGGAAGACTATCCTGAATTATCCAGGTGGGCTCAATCTTACCTCATGAATCCTTAGAAGCAGAATTCCTTTCCTAGCTCTATTCAGAGAAAGATGTGACTACAAAAGAATAGTCTAAGAGATGCACTGTTCCTTGTTTTAAAGATGGAGGAAGGAGGAAGAAGGCCACAAGCTCAAGAATATGGGTGGCCTTTAAAGCAGAAAAGGCAAGGGCAATAGATTCTCCTTGAGAGCCTCTAGAAAGGAATGTAACCTTGACGATGCCTTAATTTTAGCCCAGCAAAATCCATGTTAGACTTCTGATCTACAGAGCTGTAAGATATTAAATTTCTGTTGTTTTAGGCCAATAACTCTGTGGTAATTTGATATGGCAGCAATTAAACACTAATATAATACTCCTCTGCTTAATTTAAAAATCTGATCCTTAATACAGTTTACAGGCCCTATGTGACTGGTTCCTGCCTACCTATCTAACTCATGGAATGCTTGCTTCACTTCCCCTTGGTTCCTCTGTTCACCCACAAATGTTCCCAAAATATGCCAAGGGTATTCTCGGGACATGTGGCTAACTTTTCAGAAATGTGCCTCTACTGTCACCATTCTTTTTCTCAAACTAACTAAATCCATCCTTTGGTTCCCAGCTTAAATCACTTCTGTGATGCCTTTCTTGATCCCAAATTAAATTAGGTTTCTTCTTTTGTACGTTCTCATAATAATCTGTAATTTAATTTCTTAGAATGTGACATAACTTCTAGTTATAAATTTAAGTGTGCGGTTTCTAAAAGAGTATCACCCTTGCTAAAATGTTAGTTTCATAAGGAAAGGACTCTTTGCTCACTATTATATATAGTGATGTAATATGAAGGATATAACAGGAAGCAAGGACGCAAGGACACAAGGGAGGGACGGAGGGAGGGAGGTTTTTGTTGGTACCCTTAATAATACTAAAAGTGGATATTTAAGAGTTAAAGTTCTTAAAAATATTTGCTAGGAATAACTGGGAATGATTTTTACCTGTAAATAACTGAAATATATAACATATTCAACATCACTATCCAATATTAATTCTATAAATTTTATATTAACAATATTGTAAAATAGATTATACTGCATTCGCATTATAGATTACAAAGGACCCAGTAAAAAGGATTCCAAAAGCAAAATAAAATAACAAATTTGCAATATTAAAAATCTAAATGTTAGATTATATGAATGTAGCAACTATTTAATATTCATTTAATATTTTCAAGTATGCAATAAAAAACTGAGCAGTAAAAATATTTGTATGTGAATTATTGGCATATCATTGTTTCCTTAAGTACAATTCTCAAAGTAGAATTACTGGTCCAGGATTATGGATATTTTTATGCTATGGAAAGTATACAGATTTAAACTCTCACTTTTTAAAAATTTTCCCAATTTTCAAATTATGGTACATTTTTGTTTGAATATAAATTTATTTGATTATTACTTTTAAATATATTTTCCTTATTTGTAACATTACAATTTGCCTTTTGTTAGTTGTTTGGTGTTTTCTATCTTTCTCCATTATTGTGATATATTATTTTAATAGATCTGTAAGAGCTTTTTGTTCATTAAGTCTATTAACTTTTACTAAATATGTATTTTTTGTTTCTATTTCTTTTTAATGTTGTAAATATATTCAGATATGCAGCTATATAAAACTTTAGTCATATATTTTACTTTATAATTTCAGCCTTTGATGTTATGATTTAAACATCTCTCTTTATACTAATTAATATTAATTTTAATTTTCTTGATTTATGTTGTTTCATTTTTATCTTTAAATTTAATACATATGAAATGATTTGGTATAATGAGAGGATGTAAATTAATTCTTTTCAAATGGTTACTCCATTTGATAATCTCCATATCATTTGTCAAATTATATTTCCTCTTCCATTTGATTAAATAAGTTATAAGATATAAAATGCTTGTGCAAACTCCAGCCTATTTATAGACTGCTTATCCCATATTCTATTCTTGTACCAGTATTGCATTCTCTTAATTATTTTATTTTCTGTGTTAATTTTTTCCCCTGATTATAAACTGTTAGAGAAAAATATAACATTTATTTGTAAGTGCACCTACATAGCTACTTTCTTCTTCTTAAATCGAAAGTGAAATAATTAACATAAAACTCCTACAGCTTTCAGAACAAGTTATCAATAAAAGTTTTTCCTAGTTCCAGTTTTCACATGTTTATAATGAAATGCATTTATAGCTAACATCGACGCTCAGCTTTTTAAAAAATTGTTCGACTTTCTCACTGGCTTATTTATTTAGTTACAAATATTTACCGTATTTACTCTTAAGTGCCATGCAAGGTGGCAGGAACTACCTTCTCAAAGTATACATTCTAATAAACAAACAAATAAATTGCGTTAGTGCAAGAAGAGAAATAAAGAGAATGCTGTGATAGAGAGCCGGGTGGAGGAGGGAGCTGCTCAGCCGCAGGGGTTGGGGGCCCTCTGTGAGGAGGTGATCTTTAAGCAGACACCTGAAAAGTAAGCACTAATCATACAAAAAACAGGGAAAAGAAAGAGCCAAAACCAGAAACAAAATACAAACATCATGATACGGGAAACTGCTTAGAATGATTAAAGAACTAAAAGGTAGTTTGTAGCATAGTGAGCAAATGGAAAAATAATACAAGATAAAGTTGGAAAAGCAGTCAGCAGTCAGATTATCAGAGACCCATGTGATAATTTACTCTAAATGCTACCAGAAAAATTTAAGTCCAAATGGGGCACAATCTCATTTAAATTTTAAGACAAATTTAGGTAAAACTGCAAAAAAAAAAAAAAAAAAAACAGAATAAATATCAGTAAGAGGTGAGAAAAGCACTTTGGAAGCATCTGTAGTATTCTAAGTAAATAAGAACTCTAGTAGTCTTCTCACTGTAAGTTTAGACATTTTAACTTTGTCGCCAAAATTATAGGAAGCCTTTACAAATTTTTAAATAGAAAAATTATTATATTTGTTATAAAACATACACTTGTTATTATATATGTTATAAAACATTTACTGCATGAATGTATTATATCAAATGTAAATTTTTCATTACATTAATTTTTATATTATATATTAATGTTATTTAAAATTTCTTCATCAGTAATAAATTAAAT
Source organism: Pteropus medius (assembly GCF_902729225.1). NCBI lineage: Eukaryota > Metazoa > Chordata > Mammalia > Chiroptera > Pteropodidae > Pteropus > Pteropus medius. The sequence goes on from NW_024344437.1 coordinate 3,721,244, forward strand.
GACTAGAGAGACAAGAAGCCCAATGAAGAAATTATGGCAATATGCTAGGAAGGGGTAAGACCTTGAACTGAGGGACTGTCAAAGACTATAAAGAAGAGAGGGGTCAGAGCACTACTTCAGAAATTTTTAAAAAGCTCAGGGAGCTGAAAGAAAGGAATGAACAAAATCCAGTTCATTCTTCAAGATCAACATGCAAGATCAACAACTGATAATTATTATTAAGTAATTATTATTATATAATGAAATGTGTCGAGAACTGTGCACTTTCAGGTTTCTTTTATTTTTGTAATTTGATATTTTCTGCCAATAAAAAAAAAAAATCACAATCCTTCTGTGTCTGGGAGCGCTGCATTCTTTAAAAATACTTTACATGTCTGACAAAGAAGCCAGTTCCATAAGTCTTTAAAGAGTGGACTCTAACTGTTTCTTATCCGGTGAAAACACTAAGAGTTGACTTTGCATTTCTAATTATCAACAGAATTTTCCTCTAAATAACCATTGCACCCCCATTTCTACATAATGAAGAGAATAATGGTAAATTTACCACAAGAGCCTTAAAGTAATTTAACATTTTATCATACCACTAAGACCACCATGTACTTCAGCTAAAACCGTCTTCCTGACAAAGCTCCCTTGATGAAGAAAGCCATTTCACTGATGGTCGGACGCAGGCTCGTGACCTGGACGACTGCCCCAGATACCCTGCAGTCACTGCGGCTAAGCCTTTGGGACTTGCGCCTACACAACACCAACTCCAAGGGCATTTAATCTAATTTAATCTTATCCTCAGTTTACACACTTTGGAGCTAGATATGTTTGTAAAGAATAAAGCTGAAAAGAAATTTTTCCTTCATTTTATCATGATGTTCAAAGGTTGTACATTTGTAAAGAATATATCTGAGTATTTATCAAGTTGTAATGAAAAAAATACTTTGCTGCTTTGTTTGTTCTATAATTGATCTTCCATATCAGTGCATTGGGCACTCTGAACTATGGTGTCATCTGGAGCTCAGGGTCCTCCCCAAACTCACTCCAGTTACTGGCCGAACTCTGTTCTTTGCTGTCACAGGCTGAAGCCCCTGAGTCCCAGCTTTCTCACTGACTGTCAGCCAGGCAAGTGCTCTCAGGTCTTAGAGAGCGATGTTAGGTCTTTAACCTGTGGTCATCTCCATCTTGGCAAAGTCAAATCCCTCTCACACTTCCAGTTTCTCTGACTTTGTTCTGCAACCAGCCAGAGGAAACTCTCTGCCTATACAGGGCTCCTGTGTTTGGGTCGGGACTGTCTGCATAACCACCTTTTCTTAAAAGCAATTGCCCTGCAGGACACAACCTAACCACAGGAGTAAAATGCATCACATTCAGTGTCCCGGGAATTCTCCGGGGCATGCGCATGGGACATCTTGGGGAGGGGGCAGTGAGGGTGCAGGGTGTGACCCACACAATCCTGTGTTCTGCAGACACTACTCTCCTGTGAACTGTCCAGGAGACATCACTTCAGCTATTTAACTTTTCATCTCTAAAACTTCCAATTGGTTCTTTTAAAAAAATCTTCCATTTTTCATTATGTTCCTTTTTTCTTTCAGATTGAAAAACATCTTGTACATACTTATAACAGCTGTCTGAATGTCCTTATCCGATACATCTGCCACGTCTGTCCTTTCTGAATCAGTTTCTATTGATTAATTTTTATCTCCTGCTTACGCATCACACTTTCCTGCTTCTTTTCACGTTTAATAAATTTTTACTGGATGCTTAATTTTGAATTTTAGGTTGTTTGGTAGAGAAAGTTTTGCATTCCTTCAAAGAGAGGCAGAATATTGTTCTGATAGTAAGTTAAATAACTTATAGATCGGTTTGATGCTTTCAAGGCTTGTTTTTAATAGTTTTTCTTATGCGTCTGGAGTCGCCTTCGTTTTGGGCTAATTCATTCCCACTACGAAGGGGTAACTCTTCGGCTATCTCCAGTGCACGTCACCACGGTGCACAGTACCACACATGTGAGTAGGTATACTTAACTTGCAGATGACATATAAAGAAATGTGATGGAATACAAATATAAAAGCTACATTTTGTTCTCATTAGCCAGGTATAAATACAACATATCATATCTCCATGAAACCTGAGGTGTATACTTGTTTATGAACAATGGGATTATGGATATTTATTGTATAACACGATGAAATAAGAATACCCAAACAGGTCAGGAGATGAGGTCGATATTACCTTTGTAAAATGAGTGGGCAAAGCTCTGCTCAGGAATTAACTTGGCAAGGAATCCATGGTTCAAACTTGGATGAGGGATAGATGGTATGACCACAACTGTGGAGAAAATCATGGGATCAAATTTGAGCAAGCATGAAACAATCTGAAACACGGTCCACTGAAGGTACATGACAATTCTAATCACTGCAACATGCAAACAGTACTAGCAATAAAGACTGCATCTCTTGGGGAAAGAAAGTGGTTATGCATTAAGAGAAAAGAAATAATATACTTGTTAAGTAATTTTAGCAACATACACAGAGTCATACAAACACACAAGAAAGTCAGAACTGGCTTTAGTGAACTGGCAATTCAGTAAAATATTGCTCATTTTATACATATATAACTGATATGAGTGCATTAAAATGAAGAAAAAAGAGTTGATTAAGATAATAGAATTTTAGTGTCATGTTTTAAATGGTCAAAAGACATAAACCGGAATGGTAGGATAATGTTTACTCTGAAGAATAAAGTTAAAAGTATACTACAATGAATTATCATGTTTATGTGTTCACAGTAAATAGAGCATGCAACAGCAAAGTATTATAGCTAAAACATAATCCATATTTCCACAACAGCAAAAAGCTAAATGACATACGATATGCTTATGGAAAACAAAATGCAGAGATTTGACCACTAATTTCTATTCACTTTTAAAAATATCAATTTTATTTATAGACCATATGTATTTATTTAGGAAAGGCAATTTCAAATATAAATTAATCCAATGGTACATGAAATAATCACTGGGTTATCAAGGTTATGCTGCAAAAAACAGAGACACAACCTTGATATAAACACGTGGCAGGAAATGCAACTGACAGAAGGCATCCCGTGATATTACAATATTAGTTGCCAGAAAATGTGTGTATCATTTTCAAGCAGGGTAGGCAAAGCTGATAATGCAAGAACTCCTACAACACGAGCATCTTCTGTAGATAAGAAAGATAACGTGGCCCAAGATGGTACATTGTTGTCTACAAGTCTTTGATTTTAGTTGAAGCAACTCTGGTATAAAGTTTAGAATATATGTTTGCATATTATGAATCTCTGATAGAATATTGATATTGAGTATTTAATATAGAATATTTTAAATACAGAATATGTTGAATATAGACATTGATAATTAGATATTGAAATAACTACACAGCAGAAGAAAGAAAGAAGAAGAAAAGAAAAGGAAGGGGATGGGAAGGGAAGGAAAAAAAAAGAAAGAAAAAAAGGAATGCTGTCTTTGAACCTAGCTATAAAGATTTACATTTTGACTTATACTTAGTCTTGACCTACTCTATAAGGACCTCCCAATTTCATGTTTTTAAAGGTTAAAAAGCATTATATATAAAATGAGTTGTTTACATATTATAGTACAGATGACTTTTATTACTAGATAAAAAACATTAAAAACAAATCTGCACTGATAAAATGAGAATACGACAATTATTATGGAAATACCATTCATATATTTCTGAGGAATTAAAGAATATTAAACTGGCATGTATATATCACATACTTGTAAATATTTGAGGTGATTATGAACAGGACTAGTTTAAATCGGACTGTAAAAGTCAAATAAAAAGGAGGGAAATGATGATGGAAATTCAAATAGTTTGCGAAGTATTAAGTACCTGTACTTGTCGGTGAATTTATTTCTTGTCTAATGTTTCTCCCCGGCTGGCTCCCAGTTCTCGCAGTCTCTCGCTGGGGTTCTAAGATGTCACGATACTTGGAAACCATCAGAACCGAAATGAAGTAAACTACAGCTAGGGCTAAGAACTGCGCCTGCTTGCTGTCATCCTGTGGAAAACAAAAGGCAGTTCTGACACTTAAAAAACTTTCAGTGAAAGTTCGCAGAGCACAAGCAACTACTCCTACGTCATTTTCTTTACAGAGGCAAAATCTGACATTTAACTTTTATTAAAACTTGCTAAATATACATATTGTAATTCAATAAGTATCATTTAAGTATAAATACAAAACTCCAGGAATATATCATCTGAGTTATAAGTTGAAATGCAATTTCAAAAAACAAGAATGTTGAAATTTTGATGAACGTGCCACAAAATTTTATTCTTTGTCCCCTTCACCATTACTGTCCATTACACTTCCATAACTGAACATATGCAGATGGCACAGGCTGAAGAGAATAATTTAATGTGTCAATTAAAAAAACATAAGAGTTTTAAGTGTTATAACTAAAAAATGAATAGAATAAAATTACAATTGGAATACATATACAACTCTACCATATTATTACCTGAGTAGGACTATATATGAGTACAAAATAGGAAAGATATAAACAATGGAAGAGCAGAAAGCATAAATTTTATACAAGCCTAATATGAGCTAGAAGGATGATTGGTAACTTAAGAAAAAACTAATGCAATCTCTGTCTGCGCAACAGATTAAGAAGTGCAAGTCTCGATATTCTGCACTGGGAAAATAGCCACTAAAACTGCCAATATTTGAGCCTCCTAATTTCAAAAGCTCAAGGACAAATGGAGTTTTTCCAGAGGAAAACAGCAAAATGGTAAAAGGTCTAAAAGAGATCCTCCTCCTTAGGCTAAAGATATCAGTTTTTAAAAAGTAGCTTGCAGTCTACCAAAGAAGATAACTTTATAATAAATATACTTTGCAAAAAATACAATGTGCTACATATTACATGACAGCTCTATCCAAAAAGCCTAGATAACCATCTTATAGGGAAAAACTGTTAAGAAGGCAAATTTATATGAGCTCTAGTACCACTTCCAAATTAGACCCTATCTAGGAATCAAGTGGAAATGATTATAAAGGCATTTTCTAAGCTAAGTAAAAGTGATACTTCAAACAAAAACTGCAAGTAATTACTGTGCCCTACAAATAACAGGTAAAATTTAGTATCAGAGAAATAAAGAAAACAAACATGCATTAAAGTCTAGTAACTCCATTAATGGTGCACTTTATATTTATTATTTCATTTAAACACAATGTGAAGAAAGTTCAGAATTTATATGCATTTGTCAGAAAAGAAAGCAAACAAATATTTACTGATGACTTAATACTATGAAACAATTAGTACAGCTAATGGAGAAAATAAAATAAATTAAATATTATGAAATATGAATTTAGTATTTCATACTCTGTGGGTGATAGCTTTTCTAAAGATAGTTTCTTATCTTTAGATGTTTGAAATGCATACTCCTTTTTACAATGCCGATGGAATAAATATATAGAGAGAAGGGACAAAATCAAATACTTAAACAGTTATTATAAAGGAAATGAGGACAATCAGACTAACAAAAGAGACTGACCAACGAATTCAAACACAGCTCAAGCTGCAACAGCCCACAATATCCCACTGCACTTTTATTTCCACCAGTGGAAACTTCGTACCAGGCAATCAGAAGGCATTCAACAAGTATGTGTAGAATGAGTGAATGCCAGCTACGAAGTTGCAGAGCTGCATATAATAGACACTGTGAATTGTCCTAGCCAAGTTAAAATCTCCCTTATAAATGCAATGAAAACAGCTGCCTTTTCTCTTCAAATCCAAATATGTAAACTAATTGTGATGCTTGTTCCCAGTATTGTCTTTGAAAACGAAAATGAACAATATACAGAAGCTAAACATCTGGAGAACAACTAAATTTTACACAAATTAATTGCCTTGCCTAGGTATTTTATTGTTATGAAAACAAGAACTTTATTATGTTTCTCCCATCTGCTTAAGAAATGGGACTTTCCACTATTCAATCTTGAAACAGTAACATAATTAATTTATTTCAAAATGCTTTAAAAATTTTAATGCTTCAACCAGGATGTTGAAAAACTTTCCAATTCAGTTTCTAAGAATTAAAATTACTTCTGTTTCTATAATTTTGGATAGAAAGGTGACCTAGGATAATCCTAGGTCAGGCTCTCGAGAAAGAGAGAAGCATAATGAATTTACTTTCAAATTTTGGCTTACTGGGGAACACTGAAAACAAAGTTAGAGTTTTTGTTTTTTAAAGCTGTTTTTTTTTTTAACCACATAGCAAACTGTGCCACAAATCTTCTACCGGAAATTACAGTTCATATGCATTTAAATCAGCAATGTCTTCATCACAGAAAACAAATGAGAGCAAGAAAAGAATTCATTCTTTGATGTTTTATCAAATTTTCCTCCTGCCACTACAGCTAGTATGTACTTTCTTACGGTGTCAGCAAAACTCAAAAATCATTGAAAACCATTAAAATCCTCAATCTCTAAATTTAAGAATATGGTATATGAGCTTGTATGTGTGTCTGTGTATGTGTGTGGGCTCATACCAAGAAAATTATAGACTTAAAAGGTAAAACAGCTGACAAAGACTATAGAGAAAAAAAGAAACAACTTTACACTCCAAGGTTATATTCTATTAATATACCTCCACACATATATACAGGTATATTACATATTATATATAATGTACATACACTTTTCCTTAAGAACCTAATTTTAACCCATTTGTTTTTGAAATCAAGGAAACTAAAAATGACTTGATTCATGAAAACTTCAAAAGTCAAGTACAATTCTTAGCATAACATCTACAATTAACTCTATAAAACATGTCATTTGTAAAGCCTTTTCAAATTTCAAAAATTATTGAAAACTGATGAAAAAAGTGTTTTGAAAAAAGTGTTTCTTACAATCTATGAAATTTGGTGATAGAAACAGAATGCTTTCGAAAGATCTACTCTCCCTTATACTAGGGGTGTGATCTTAATGTTTCTGAGTTCTGACTCTCCCTTATACTAGGGGTGTGATCTTAATGTTTCTGAGTCTTAACTACCTTTTAACCTTTAACTGGAAGCTAAGGGTAATATACATTAAGTGTCTGATACACACTATAACTCAATGAACACAAGTTATGTTGTCTTGATGACATTTGTAAGATATACCTGGGATCACTTAATTCCCCACAGGACAAAAGGTTAGCACCACTGCTTGGTTCTCCAATATATTTACAAAACATCTATAAATCTTAGAAAAATTATAATCCACCATAATAACCTAATGTAGAATTTACTAACAATTTAAACACTGTCACAATTAACATAAACCTCTTATATATCATGTCCGACTCTTGGAGATAAAAATATGTTCCATGTTTTAATCATTCTTTATTAGAAAAATTCTTTCGACAACACATTTTTTAAGGATGAATAATTCCTATTTCTAAATGGTTAAATTGTTAGTATGTGATTTTTTTTCCAAGTCTGGATTACAGATTGTAATGGCCTGCTGAAATGTGAAAGGGTTAAAGAATAATTAAAACCTGAAACTGGACAAAGGAAGTCCATAACTTAGGCCTAGTTTCTGGAACCCCTAACCACACTCTGTTAATCATGAAACTTGTAACAATGAGCTCATACGCTAACTGCCAATTTTAGCCTGTGTAACCCTGCTTGCTTGCGTGGCATGAAAAATAATCAATTGTATATAAGCTGAAAATTACTATTTGGCCATCGCCCATGGGAACACCGGCTATTGTCCATGGGAACATAGGCAATCACCCATAGGAACATAACATTCTAACACAAGCTTTCTGCTTCTGTACTTCCCACTTGCACACCTGACCAGTGGGTTGACAGGTAGTGAATAGGAGAAAGATGGACCTTTGTGTTTAAGACAGAATGAGGAATGGGATTTGGGGCTTAAAAACCTTGTATCTTGGCATTTCGGTGCTGCTCCTTTGCAAGGACAGCCGCCGGCTAATAAACTGTCTCCTGGTTAAGAGCACTCAAGTTGGGTCTGGTTATTCTGGACACAACACAGATCAGATTATGGTGAGATTCTTACATCATGGTTTTTATACTATCAGGTGTTTTATCTCCTATTTTTAAAAATTCCTTTTTCATTTATTAATCACAAAAGCAATATGGCTTTCTTAAAGAAAATTTGAAAATATAAAAAAGTACAAAAGATTGAAGCACAAAATAAAAACTGTTTATCTAGAGAGAATCATTGGTGATATTTTGCTATGTTTTTTCCAGTCATTTTTTTTTAAATAAAGATGAACTTATGCATTTACATACTCTCAGCTTACAAATGTAGTATTTATCTAATATGAGCACTTTTCCATACTGCTGCTTTCCCTTAAAGTATATGAGTGTTTTTCCATGTCACTAAATTTCCCTCAAAACTATGATTTTAATGGCTGCAGAGTTACCCGTTGAATGAATATACTACAATTCACTAGGCTGAAACTCTATTGTTGGATATTTATAACGTTGCCAGTTTTCTTGTAGGCAGTTCTGATCAGCACATAAGGTTAAATATCGTCTGAGAAGGACCAATGGATCATAAAGCATCGATAGTTGTAAGAGTTTTAACACATATTAGTAAAAAGCTATTCAAAAAGCCTATCCAATTTCTACTATCAGTGATATATGACAGCATATTTCAGTGTACCCCTGCAATGCTAGGTATTACTGCTTTAAAATTTTAGCTTATCTAACAGTGAAATACCTCACTTTTGTTTGAATTTGCATCCTTTTGACTACTAGTGACCCTGAATTTTTATCATGTTTGTTATATTTCAAATTTTATGTCCACTATCTACTTCTGTGTTATGTTTATAATTTTCCTAGTGATTTGTAAGAACTGATATAGAGTGACAATTTTTCTATTATTTATTCCTATTTAAAATGCAGGTTCTCCTTTCAAAAGTAATGCCCCCCCCCAAAAAAAAAGTAATCGACAGTAACACCATAATGAGTTAATCCCTTCTATCCATAAAACAGGAACATTAATGACAACAAACTATTCGGTACCTAGATACGGAGCAAGGCATAATGAAAGAGAGGAGGAGGTGATACTAGGTAAAGGGAATTATAAGTTTTCAAGGTTATCTCTATCCTTAGTATACATAAAACTTAAAGCAAAATTTCACATAATTTAAAAAATAACATATTAATAAGCTTTTAGAGAAAGCTAAGGCTAAACCATTTTACAATCAGAAGTATGATATAAACCCCACGACTCTTGACATTGGGACATTTAATTTTAACATGTAGCTTTCTAATAAAATTTAAATCATTTTACACGAAGGACACCTGAAGGCTTTTTCCGGGAAAGTCGCGCGGGTGTAACTCACCACGTCCCGGAAGACCACAGCGCGGAGCCGGTTGATGTCCACGTCCTGGAGGAGTCTGTCGGGGTCCTTGATGGGAGACAGGTTACCTGGAACGTTTTCTAATGGAGTCTTAAAAGGGATAGGAAATTGTGAAAAAACAGCATAATACATAAACTTACACAGTAACAATTTCTAACATCTCTAACTTAGGCATTAAAGTGGCCAGATTCTTTACTTCCTTATTACTGGATAACACTTGTTGACCATGATATTATAGGATACTGTTTCTTTTCTTCTCTATTCTTGTCAGTTTCCCTTGCTAGTGATCTTGTTCTCTGTCACCCAGCTACCAGTATAGACTCAAAAAGCGGGCAAGACTATGCTAGAAAAAAGACAGATCTTGGACTTCAGAAAATTGGGGCTCGAATCTCTGTGTGACCTTAGGCTTATGACTAAAATTTTCTGATCTTCATTCTCTCTACCTCTAGTTAATACATCTGTGAGTCACTGGGTTTATTTATCCAGCATGCTTTCATAATACATGAGGTTATTATATTATATGAGATTTATATGTGTAAGCATTTTCATGATCTGCAGTTAGAAAAAGTAAATTTTTAAAAAGATTCAGTCATAGCCTTAATATTAAAGCTTAAAGACATTAAAGATCACCACCATCAAAATTATTTTTATAACTGAAGACACACAAAACCACGAATTTTATGTAAAGTGTCACACAGCAAACTGAGAGTCAGGTTCCCTGAAACGCAATCTAGTACTTTTTCACTTACACAACATAGTAAGAACTGTGTGGGAACAATATTTGTAAAATTACATGGACTAAATTAGATAATGTATGTGAAGTACCAGATACAATTCCTGCAAATAGAATAACCTGCTGTTACTCTAAGTAACACAAAACAAATAGGCCTCCCGATTCTCTACAGACCTCGATTGTATTTCACTCTTGCGTTAAGATGCCTGATTGCTCTGCAGCACAGGAGAGTGAAAAGAGCAGGATATTTGAAGGTTGACAGTTATTTGGCTTCCATCACAATTCCAAAACTTACCAGCAATACGACCTTAGGTGAGATACTTAACCTCTGTGAATCTCAGTTATATCATCTAAGTAACAGGCTAATAATATTTATCACAAGACAATTAAAGAAAATAACACATTATTTACAGCATAGATAAAAAGTACATAATTTATAACATAAATGAAAAAATTATATTTTAATTTATACATCCTTTAACAGTGTTTCTATATCTATAATGTAATGTGAGCCTTATAAAGCTTATATCATTCCATCTTCTTACAAAGTATAAAAAATGGGACCCGATGAAGATGTGTGAATCATGCGAACCACACAGGTTAGTAACACAACCAAGTTAACTATAGTTTTCTTAGTGAAGTGGCATATAAATAAATGCATAAACACAGGGAGGAAAAAAAAACAACAAATTAAACCCTCACCAATGAGGTTCACTGATTCTCTGTCCTGAAATATGTTATCAAGTCAACTTTCCCCCTAGCATTTCTATATTCATCACTATTGTCCATTTTCACTGCCTGGGTCCTTGCTAGAGACACCTGACAAGCTCGACTAAACTACTACACATTTCCCTCTCATGAGGCTTTTCTGTCCATACTCTACAGTCAGAACACTGCTTGGTTGACTTGACAGTCTTGAAAAGCGCCCCATTACCTCATGAATTAAGTACAGACACCTTTATATCAAAGCTCTCAAAAAACACTAATATATTTATTCATTTCGTTGAGTTCATATAATGAGTGGTCAGCTGCTGGAGAGAGGAAGGGAATTAGTATTAATTAAATGTTCACTGCATGTCAGGAATTACTAAATACTTTAACACATTATTGCTTTTCATTTAAATCATACAAATACCTTGTAAGTTAAGATCTGCATGTATTTTAAAAACTTGAAAATTGAGGCACAGGATGCTAAGGAATTTATATTAGGTCACAAGACCAGTAAGTGGCAGAGCCAGGACACAAACTCAGAACTACCTGGTTCTAGAATTTGTGCCCTTTGGCAAAGTACTCACGGTGCCCTACAAGCTCTGGAATGACGAAGACATAGGAGACATGGCCTGCCCGCAAGGAACTACGGTCTACCACACCCACGCGAATAACACAAGGCATTACTGCTCATGTGCTTATATTTAATCTTCTAAGCAATGGAGAGCCCAGTGGAGACTTCTGAGCAGTAAAATATATATGGTCCAATTATTTTAGGAATGTTTCTCTGACAGTAGTAAAAAAGAAAGAGGCTGCAATATGGATATACTAAAGACGTGGTTGTTCTGTTTGAAAACCGCAGAAGTTTGAAGCCATAGAACTTTTTAAATGAATGAAACTTCTACATTGTGCCTTCACTTATTGAGGAAAAAATAAATAAAACATTGCGTCAATACCAAACATCTAATTACAAACAAGTGCAGTGAGCTAAGAGACATGCAGGGTGTAATGCAAATATCGAACAGAGGAATCCACCCTACACTGGGCTGCGGTGAGGGTGTCTGAAAACATTCTCATCAGAGAAGCACTTAAACTACACCATGAGTTAAACAGATTTTAGCTGGGTGAGAAATAAAGATAGAAACTTCAAGGAAAGGAAACCTACGTAAAAGTCTTAAAGTTAAAAAAAGAAAAAGATTCTTCTGATGAAATAAATGAAGTCCATCCACAGTGTGACTAAAATGGTAAAAACAGGAGTAAAGGGACAAGCTGCAGGGTGATTTCACCATGAGATGAAGCGAGTTAATTCAGAATGAGAATTACTAGTGTGTCCCTTTAAAACACTCTGCACTGTTCGTTCATTTCTTGGACATTCAATATATTTTTGTTGAATATTACGGGAATGTCTATCACCAAAACCATATCCATTTTAAAAAAGCATTATTCACTTATTCAATATATATTGCATTATTCATTCTTGTCATTCATTATTCAATATGTATTGAACTCTGTGAAAATACATGTAATTATTAAAAATTGTTATAACTAAGCCCTTTTCAGAGCTATGTACTGTTATAATCCTTTTAAGAACCCTATAAAGTAGAAATTATTAGTATCTTTTCATCTAAAAACGAAAAACGCAAGTCTCGGAGAGGTTAAGGAACCTTGGTAAGACTATTAGGAGGAGGAGAAGGAGCCAGGCCTGGAGCCCAGAGCTACCAAAACACCAGACCCTTGCTCCTTCATTAAGCGATCCTATGTGATTGTGTCCTCATAACTTTAAAGGCTTAAAAGATATGTTATACGTAACACAGAAAACATTTAATTACCTTCGAAGCTGCTGTGGCAGTAATACTCTGGGGCGCTTCCTGAGGTTTGCTGCTTCCGTGGGAAGATTTGTTCCCCCTGTCTCTCTGTCTCTGCCGGCATTCTAAACAGTTTCTCACAGCAACACAGCAAACTATTTCAAAAACCAAAAGCATGTTACTAATACAAATTGTTCACGTTGACTTGCTGAAAAAAGTTGCTAAGTTTTTTTCTTCTTTTCCCCTTCTTCTATCCCATTATTATTTTAAAAATCGACTAGATCAATAAATATTTTTGAAAATTATGAATACAGTAATAAAAAGTACATAGAAAACATAGATTTAGTTAAAAAAATGAAAACAAAATACCCATGTAATACCAACCAGAATCACTCAAAATTCTGAATTTTATGAATCAATAAAAATTTTTAAAGACAATATCGTATTTGATAAATTCTTTTAAATAATAAGACTTCTTCCCATAACCTGAACACCCCAGAGCCTGCACTGGGCATGACTCCCCATTTCGGGCAATGCGCGAGAACCGCAGGCTCGTCCAGTCTCTCAGTCCCAATGTCCACCTTTCTTCACAGTAGGAAAGTCTACGGCCTTTGTCAGTAAGCCTTCCAGAGGTATAGGCTTTGTATTTATTATTTTAAGAAGCAGTAAAGTATAGCAGCAGATAATACGGCTTTTAGAACAGGAAACCCATGAATCCTCGCTCCGCCACTGAGGCGCTGTGTGATCTTGGGCCAGCTGCTTACACTATCTGTACCTCAGCTTCCTCATGTGTAGAATGAGTATAAACATACTTCCGTAGGGGACCATTGTGAAGATGAATTAAGTTAATATGTGTAAAGTGCTTAAACAGTAGACAGTAGAAATTAATAGTAAAGCTTTGGAATATATTCAGAAAAAAAGCTCAGAATAACCAAATAAATGCTGGTTTCGAGATTTTGAAGCATTTTTTAAAAAAATTTCCTCTTTCTCACAATGTTCCATCTATCGCCTGTTGTTAAGTGTCTGAGGCAATGGCCCACAGTAAATGACCCCGCATCTCTCATCAGAGGGTCCTCCATAATATGGTCAATCTCTCCCTTATAATGGAAATGAAATACTCCCCCTCATCCCACCCATCTTAAACAAAACAAAACAAAACAAAAAAAGGTTTCGTCCCATCATTCTTAAAGCAAGTTCTTACTCCTTCCTTAAATCAGGAACAACTTCTCTGAAATTATACATGTCGATATTTACATAATTTAAAAAATTATGGAAAAAAGAGTACACATCAGGAACTTCCTACCTAATGTCTTGCTTTCTTATGTCCTGCTCACGCCCTCAGGAAAGTATGTAACCGGTAGCTTTCCGGTCTCCTGCAAAGTCTAAACAGCATAAATACATTCCCCCTTGAAAAACGGTAAGAGAGGTAAGGATGGTTCCACCTAAAGACTGTTCTGTTCCGAACTTACCAGGAGTTGTCAGAGCTAAGTTTTCTTTATAATTCCAGACAGTAAATAAACAGCATAGGTACAGTGACATTTACTAGAGTTAACTGTTCACTCTGAGAAACACAGCGAGAACAGCAGTTTATCCTTGAGCATTCTGTGTACAAAACTATGTCCTGAATTTTCTGATATGTGTGTGGGTCCGGGACAACTGTCCTCTGTATTAGTTCACCCAAAAAAATCATAAATGAATTTACATTAAACCACTTCAATGAAATATGTTATAGACCTACTGATTTTGATACAATTCAAAATATATTTAACTCTATTTCAAATTAGAATACATCCAAGGTGATCAAATCTATAACTCTCCAATGTGAAGATACTTTAGTTTTCTATAATTTACTGCACTAATCTCTATGTTACATAATCATCAACTTGTATCAGCAATATTTTATGTACCACAGAGTGTCAAAAAAGAATCTGCAAGTAATTATATAACGTGCACCTTTATTCTTAACAGACTTACCCAGCCTTAGGCACTGTCGCATTAAACCTCCAGAAGACATGTTTTTTTCAGCTTCGATCTCACTAAAATTTAGGGAGCTGGCAAATACAAGTACATCAACCATAGCCATCAATCGGCTGAGGAAAGTCACTGCTGTTTCAGCTGACATGCCTTGTGTCACTTCAATGTTTTCCAATTCCGTCTTTAAAAAAGGAGAAGATTCAAGTCTTGTTTAAAATTTGGAGATGTAATACACGTACATACTACAGGTGAACAGCAGTTTAGTATATTTCGTAAACAAAATAGATTATAAATTATAATCTGATTCCACATATCATAAGAGTTGGTTATCAAACTTAGTTTACCTATGAATTATCCTTGAATAAGGGAAAAGTCTATTTTTTAAAATCAGTATTAGCTTTACAAGTAATGTCATTTTACAAGTAATGTCATTACTTGTAAAAAACTCATTACAAACGGAAGATCATTTCATAAAGATATTTAAAAATAATAGCACATATATATTTATACTAGTTTTGTTTCATTAGTTAACAGATATAAAATTGACATTTCTTTCCTAAAACCATCACTCTTGTTTATAAAAAGGTTAATTTTTCTTTCCTGTAAATGTCTGGTGAGTAATAGAAAAGATATGTGGCACCTTCATTTGGCAACAAAATGAGACAACTGTCAAGTTAGGATGTAAAACAACTTTTTATTCATTTCAGAATAAACTAAAACCACTAGGTATCTCATATGTACGATAAAAATCCAAGATAAGAATAACTGAGATCATTAATTCTTCTTCAGATATTAATCTGTGTCTTATAAGACACTAACAGTAAGAAGAATCAGAATTCTAGATTGGTGAAGCTGTATTTTCACTAAAATTTTGCCTATGATTTAACATAATTTCCTGCTTTCAAGGGGAATGCTACAACATATCTGTTTCTTAAGATGTACAACTGTGTGTTTTATGAGCAATAGTAACATTTATTTTATTTTTCATTGTTTATTATGTAACATTTTAATTATTTTGGTTCACGATGAGGAGGCCTCATTTTCTCAATGTCTCAAGGAGCAGAGTAAAGAATGCTTTATGAATAAAAAATAGTACCGTTTAAATTTTATGAAAATAGACATACTAGTTATATTAACTTTACTTCTGTACCAAATGATCAATTAAACTACAAGGCAACGGTTATCTGCTCCGATTTACTGTTTCACTCTTACATAGCTTATACCCATCAATCTGCTTAAACACATTCTTGTTCACATTAACACGGAAATGTTAGCGGGAAACGGTGATTTAAAAAAACAACAACGACTCTTAAACACTTCTTGGCACAAGATAGATGGGCATTAAAAATGATAGGTGTCTACCGCGAGCACTACATACTCAATTCTAAACGGGGAGTAAAATGTAACGACTCGTCTTCCTTCCATTTAACATCAAGAGAGCGGTAAAATCATTCTTTCTAAAATGAGCTTGGAAATAGTTAAAAATGTGTTTTCAGTTGTTGATTTATAACATTACGCCAATTCAGTATCCATAGCCTAAAGAAATGGTTACTTCGTTACTTGGGCTTCTGAGATGCAGTTTCTGTATTTCCTAGCACTTCACTGATACACAGCATCATTTCATAGCATGAATTAAAAATCTGTGACCACAGCGTAATATAATGAAAAGTAAAAACTTCCATTTTATATAAAACCTCTTTTAAAACTCAGTTATCAATGTAACTTCTTATAATAGAAGATCTAGCCATCACTTAGATCAATTAAATATTCTGGATAATGTTTCAAAATATTAGAATTTTAGGGTATCTATCCATGTTCTCACATCGTCATTTTGAATTCCTTAAATTACTAGAAATCTCACTCATTTTATTAGTTAATGGTCTTATTTTTGAGTCTCTTGGGATGTAAATACCTAAACTTCAAAATATGCTTTCATTTTAAATGAGTGAATGATATACAGAAATTATAAAGAATTATTAATCGTCCGTACAATTTGCCAAACTTATTTTTGACTAAACGAAATAAAATTTGAAAACAAAAGGCATTCTTAACACAAACAATAAGCTAAAAGGGAGTTCTTATTACATTATATATTAAAGTAATTTATAATTTTGATGAAATGTTATATAAACATCATAACAGGGTTAAAATAAAGATCACTCACATATGATTATTATTAAATCTTAAAATAACACACATTCCATCCAATTTCCTTTCATTGGAACCAGTTAACATCTAACTGCACATATGACTGAAATTATTGTTTTCATTATATTATGATAGTTTAGTTTAAAATTATTGTGAATTATAAAATAGTAAGTCATCAATGCACTAAGAAAATAATCTTTAAATCAATCTTTTAAATATACCAAAAATATGCCTAATGTTAAAGATGGTATGGAAACTCAAAATATAACCAAGTCAAAAATTTCATAAATAAGCAAAAATAAAATTTTAAACTGAAAACCTGAAAATTACTGAAGTAATACTAACCTTAGGACCCTGGACATGCATTAGACAAAACAGACAACAGACCAAAAAAGTACAAGAAAAGGAAATTATTAAAATTAAACAAAAATACAATGTAAAATTGAAACACAAAATAGTATATTCAAAAATTGTATTTGATTACTTTACTAAAAGCAAAAATTCTCATGAGATATTCATTTTATAAAGTACAATGATTAAGATTAAATATCAAATATTTAGATTTCTATTTATTTTTTTCATTAGAGTAACTGCCCAAACAATATATCTATAAATATAGTTCATATATGCAAATTCTATTTTACAAAATAAATATCTTTTCCTAGCAGATGACTAAGGAACTAGCTGAATAAATAAACTAATATAACATCTCCGTAAAAGCCCTAACTCAGCATTGGTTTAGGCAGAAACAACTTAGGAAAATAAACTAATTATACCAAACTTCTAGAATCTTCATTAATGAAGAGTGTTATAATTTATCTCCTAAAAATATTTGGAGCTCTTCCTATAAATCGAAACCTCCAGGAGTTATTAAAAGAATAAATTAAAACCATTTTCTTTACTAGAAAAGAATTATATCGATACACTGAATGAGTTCTGCATGTGAATTAAGCTAATTACATAGATATTGTACTCAGTTTCAGAATCTTATTAAGAATTATACTCAATATATTCAAAAATTTGGATAGAATTAAGTTCACAATTAAAGTCACCAACAGCTCCTCTTCTCTGATTTTTGAGAAGAAATGTATGTTAGCAAAAATTTCAAAATACACTATTTTCATGGTTCACTGTACAGGAAAACATATAAAAGCATCCTGAGAATGCTAAAGTATGATCGGTGTTAATGAGATAAAACAAACAACAAAAAAATAACTTTTCCAAATCTATTAATCCTATATTGTGCTAATGGAAGGAAAATATAAACTAAAATCAAGACTTTGTCATCATTTTTTGACTGAAAAAGGTGCTCTTCTTTCTTATAATTATGAAACTATTAGGAAAGTCAGTAGGAAAGTCAGAAATATCAGTCTCTATTATTTTTCTACAAGAGAGAAAATGAAACCGCACATGACACTGAATTGATTCTCAACATTCGGTGTTGTGCATGGCTGACCAAAATGGTCAACTTAAAATCATGAAATGATTATGCAGTTTGTAGTTCATCCATGTTCATTGCTTCTTTGTTTTTTCCTCTAATTCTCTGCTTTCCTTTAAGGCCAATTTGAACAACGTATAGAGAATAAATGAGAGGATTCGACTAACTAGTCACGGAAACATTAACACCAAAAAAATCAACAATAACAAAATAATGTTCCTTCCCCAAACCAAAGACTGGTCAGACTACATATCAAGAGGTCTACATTTCCCCCCGGGTACTAAAGTTAAAACCATTGGTCTAATTTAGAGACTTGAAACTATTTTTGTCATTTATTTTCTATGCCACATACAATTTTAAATAACCCAGGCAAAACTGAAGCTCCAATAAAGTCCTACTTCTTCCATGAAGATTAAGCTCAAGGTGTTCGCTATAACATAAATGTTGTATAAATATATTCCTTTTTCCTTAAAGTTTTCATTAAAATATTTCCTTACAACTAAGATTAATCTAAACAGCTCAAACGATGATACCGCAAGAGCATGACACAGACGTTATCCCCGTGTGTCATACATGGTCTGGGACAGAAGACAGACGTGCACTGTGCCGATGCCATGGAAATGGCACACAAAAAGATAACACCGTTTCAGCCGTTTTCCATCAAAACCCATAATAACTAAATGTCTCAAATATCCTATTTTAAACTTCAGAAATCTGTATATGACAGGCTAATTTATAAATGAGAAGATTATTCTATCATGACACTATTATGAATAAATAGCTCCAAAAGGAACTAAAGAAAAGAAGCATTCATTAAGAGCCTTCTCTATCTACAGGATTCTACATATATTACCTAGTGATTTTCACAAACTCCTTGCGGGGTAAGCATAACCAACACTTTTCACCAAATGAAGGAACTGAGGCTGAGGTCACATCTATTAAGTGACAGAATCCAGGTTAAAACACAAGCTTTATCTTATGCTAAAACCCATACACGTTATATTAAACCATAACTTCAAAAAGATCATGTCTGAGTATCACTGATAACAGAAAACAAGTTTGTTTTTGATGATAAGGAGTAAGTTATCTGTGATCTACACATACTGAGAGACAAGGAAGACACGTTCTCGGGTGAGCTTTGTGCCACGTTTTTTTAAAATGGATATCTATATAAAGTACTAAGCATTGTACTCACTCTCTCAAAATTAAACACAATTTCAACATTAGACATGTCGAATGCAAAAAAAAAAAAATTAGCATGTCTAAGTGTGAAAAGTTTCATATCTCCTAGTAAAACATAATGACCACAAAATTCAGTGAAATTGTTTTCAAAAATTAAACTCTGATGAATGTTCAGTGAATCAAATCCAAATTCTTGTTTAATAGAAAATAATAAATTTATCGTAAGCTCTAACTTGAATTTTCAATGGTCAGTAATAAGTGATAAAGTTTTCACACTAAAACACTGCACTACGACATTTGTATTTATTTGAAGATTATGCTCTAAGTTAGTGGTGAGCCAACTATGACCCACAAGTCTAATCTTCCCCACTGCCTGTTTGTATGAAGGTTTATTGAGTCACACCCACATCTATTCAATATGTAACTGTCTATAGCTGCTTTTGCACAATAATAGTATATTTTTTCATTAAATGCATATCTGTATATAAGGCATGGATATTTTGAAAAACTCCACAAACCTAAACAAAATTACCAGACCACTCAAACATTAGTTTCAAATGTTTCTCTTTCTCTTCATGTGTTTAGGGTTGAAATTCTAATGGTGGCAACGTGACGGTATTTTGCTTTGGTAATCTGTATACTGTCAATATCTCCTTTTTCACTTACTCTTTCCGAAGTTCTATTTTGGCTTTTTATATTTTAAATCTAAGTCAAAAGCTCCCCACCTTCACTTCTAATTTCCTTCTTTATTCAAACTTCTCCTTCCTGTTTCCCTCTACTATAGTACTATCTTTAACAAGAATGTTATACGATCAAGCAACAGAAAACAATACTCAACTGTCAGCACCAATCATGGTTCTACCAGTATACTGTGGGAGAAAAGGTTCTGCTTGTTTCTTTTAAGGAAGCAATTTATTCAAAGAACATATAATCAGCTATGTTGCATAATCAAGCATAGGGACAATCAGATAATGGATCGAAATAATAGAAATACAGAGACAGAGACAATAAAGAAAAGTTTCTACAACTGAATGAATTCTCAAGTCTACTGAGAACAGTCCAGGCAACAAGTAGTTTCAAATTCCAAACTATAGTGATCAAAACTGCACAGGTAGTAAGTTTGGAAATCAAACCTCAAAAGGTCAGAACCTTTATTCTACATTCATTATAAAACAAAAAGTAAGCAAATATGGAGAGTGAAATAGCGTATAACTCATAATGTTTATGGATAATATACTTTATTAATTTAACATGTTCTCTACCTTGACAGAGATCTCTCAGCTTAATAATTTGGAAGATTACTCTGTAATGTGAATATTTCAAACCTATATAAATTTTGATACCTACTACTAACTTTATATAAAGACCATTTTTCTGTTCTGCACAAATTTTTAAAACAGTGTTATATTTAAAGTGAATTCCAATACAAACTTTTAAAAGTTCTTGACAGCAAATGATAATTTATAAGACATGAAACATGTCTTAAATTACATATATAAATAGCATTAAATGTCTTTCAAACTTATATAATGCATTTCGATGTTTTATATAGAGAGATAAAATAAAATATAAAAATATGAATAAATGTTGAGCCAGTAAATAAAGTCAGATACAAATGCTATTAGAGGCAATGGAACTAACATAAAGTTTCTGAGATTTTTAAGAACTATGAAATTTTTAAGATAGCATAAAAATGGTGTTATTTATACTTGTTCTATCTGAGGTACTAAAGTTTTAAATGAAAAACACTCTAAGAATTCATTAATTTGGTTCCTTTTGGAAGTAAACTGCTAGCTTCGAGAGCAAATCTTAGAAAACAGGAAGGTAAAACTCCTACATTTGGTTAAAATAATATTAAGTTCAGAAATGATATTTCAAGTAATTCATATGAAACTTGGCATAGCTAATTTTTTTTCTAAATTTAGATTCTAATTACTATACAATAACCATATACTTGTATTTAGAACTTTAAGATTTACAGAATAAGGATTTTATTATAATATATATTTGAAGGGATAAACAATACAGAGAAAATAAAGTTAAATAATTGATAGTTATGGCTCTTCCGAAGAAGTATTCATCAGAATTACCAGATATTTTCATAGTTGGTTTCAAAACTCAACACTGACAAACAAAAGAAGTAGAAATATAAATATGTAATTATAACTTTATATAGTTAAAAGTTCCCTTAGATGAACATGTCCTGTCAAAACCCATCTGCTTACAGAAAACCAACAGGCTCTAGCCATGTAATTATAAAATACAACCACTAGATGGAGGCAAAGTACTTACAGTTGGTGACGTAGCGGCGGAGAGCAAAGGTAAAATTCCTCCACAAGCAATGATGATGTTGTCTACCATTTGGGAAATGAGGTGAATTGTGTTATGTACAAAAATAATATTTTCATTGCTATTGACAAAATCCATTACAGACTTTGTGGAATGGCTAAAATAGCAGAAAAACAAAACACAAATGAAACTTCCTTGGTTGGCTTAAGAATAAGAAGTTTAGACAGTTTTATAATAACATTTTTAAAGTGAAAGATAACACAAGAGCTAGGCAAATTTAAAAGAGTTATTAGAAAAGAAAATAATTTACAATTGAGATATCACATTACAAAAAATTTAGCATTCAACTATGCAGTGCTATTTTGTGTCTAAGTATATACACTCAGCGTTTTTCTGTTTAAAAATACAGTGTATTAGCTAGATTCAAAGACATGAGACTAGGTCAATGAATTTGGCTTAAAAAAAATTTTTACCACAGTTGTTTTATGTTAAAAGTCAGAACAACTGAAAAGTTTACTGGACGTTTTACTACCTTTTTAAGCAGTTTTAGCTTGCTGCATCATCAGAATGCAGCCCCTACCTCTGACCAGCCATACTGAAAATGTATACCGTGAGTCACAGAAGTGACAAGACACTACTTCAGTCTGCTGTCAGTCACGAATACAAACTGTTTTCTAATCGAGAGAAAAGAAGTTACTCCATGATCAAATTTAAGTCAATGATTCTCACCTTTTTAGATCTGTAAAATACCATCTACTACATTTTAGATCTCGTTGTTTGACCCTGTCCTAAATACAAAATGCTATCTTTTAAAATTTTTTAATTATATGAAATTCAATTTGGGGAAATTTATGAGAACCCTTGAAAGGGAAAAAAAAGACACAGTATGTTAAGGGAAGTAAAATCAAATCACAGTCACATGGAGGCTACTAATATGGTAATCAGTCAATTGCGCTACGTACTCCCACACACACTGATACCCGTGTTCCTAATAATGTATTTCACGACATTCCAGTTTCCTTATTCACCGTCCCCAGGTGATTTGGCATATAACACCTCCAGCAATGAAACTCCTTTGTTTTACACAGGAGTGGACTTACGGACAAAATGATCGAATAAAATCAGAAGTAAAAGCTTTCCATGGCAGACATTGACCTCTTCCATGATAGTTACTCCTCCTCTCCCACCAACACCATCTAGATTTCGTTCTATCATTGAACTAGATGGAGTATAGGAAAGGCTGGCTTCACCCCTGCTGCTGAGTACTGAGTACTAACCAGTACTGCTCTGTCTGGGCCAGTCGCTATAACTCCTTTCTTTTTTGCTGGTGATTGACTTAGAAATGAGCATATCATCCTGGTGGCACATGAGACATATGGGAGAAATTTTTGAGTGGCTTCTTTTAGGAGGAGAAAAAAGAGAAAAAGAAAAGAGGAGAGAGAAGAGGTAGGGGAGAGAAAGAAGGAGAAGGAGGAAGGAAGAAGGGGATGGAGGAGGAGGAAGAATCCCTGCGCTCTAGCTGGGTGAACTTCCTGCATCGATCTGATGCTAGGAGCTGAAGCAGCAACCTTGACTCTTAGAAGGAAAGTTATGAGAAGCAGAGTCCCGAGACTGTCATGCCATGGACTGCCGCTGATGGCGGGGTGGTCTGTTACTCAGGGCCATCGACTTCTCAATTCATATGCTTGCACATTTAAAGTACACACTCTCGTAAATGATTAATTTGTTGCACATTTGCTATTAAAATTAAATTGAAAATGAGGCAAGCTAATGATTTAATTTATGTGGACTTCATTTTCTTTAAGTGATTATATTTGAGCTGTTACCCACTAACCACTTAAGTGGTATAGGATCTAAAAATAGATATCATAAGGTGATTTTAAATATTATTTTAAAATCATACATGTTATATGCTATAATATATGTACATATATGTTATAATCTACTAGGAAAAATAAGTTTAGTATGTGCTTTTTTAATTTTAACAAAGATAAAAATGTGGACACTTCATTGAACCAAACTTTTTTGTTTTTAAATCTCTTTTTAATACAGAACAGGCAATACCAGATTTCAGAATTTTGCTTTTTCATTGTCTTAAGTCTAAGTTCTTGGATCCTTTTGATATGAGCCCCAGGCCTTATAACCTTTATGAAAATATTTAGGTTTCTATAAAAAAAAAAAAATCAGTTTACTTTTACTAAATTTAAAGATCTAATTCATTTATGAATGTTTATGCCAGAAATTTAAAATATTAAAATTCTTAATTGAATGTAATCTTATTTATAGAAAACAAATATGTCTACCTCCTCCAAACATGCACATCTGTTTCCAAAGCGAACAGCAGATCGGTCAGCAGTCGCTGGTGCATCGCAGACCATTTAAACTCCGGAATACGAAACATGGTGGTGCGAGGGCCCGGGCTGAACTGGCGCCGCTGCTCCTCCGTCATGGGCATGCCGCGAAAGCCCAGGTCCACCCGGAGGTCTCTGTCCTGCTGTGTGACGGACCGACCCTGAACCGCCTGGAGAGAGAAAAGGCGAACGTCTGTAGAGTGCGGAAGAAGTACTTGGTTTCAAAATGAAAACAGCACGGGAACGCGAGTGAGGGAAGAAAAGCTTTTGAATATGACTTTAGGAGGTCAGTATACGGTACATATATTATTTACCTGGCGATTCCTGCTCAGGGATCTTTTAATGCTGAAAAAGCTACTGTCATTACTTTTATTCTGCAGTTCCAGGAACTAAGCAAGGAAATCAAATAGCTCAGCTTAACACCAAAGTTCACATTAAAAACCAGGCCCTCTTTACACGTTTACGAGGTCTGGATGTGGCCACATCTCTTCCCTGTGAAAGTGAGCATGTACTCAAAGTGAAGTGGACTGGATGTACACCATCGACTGATTGTAATTAAAACCACAAGATTAAAAGAAACACTTCTTGAACCGATTCAAGTTAACTTCAAAGTCTACTTCACTCACAATACTTCAATTTAGAAAAATGTTTGATAAGTTAGAAAACCAGAAAAATGCCTATGAACTCTGACTGAAAACCAGACAAGCCTAGCAATTATGTTCAATAAACAATGCCCCGTGCTTTCTTTGATTTTAAATCTGTACCTAATTGAGTATTCCCATCCCTTGCTCATTATCTCTGTAGTACAAATGCCGCAAAAATGGAAACTGGCAGTTAACAGAGAAAAAATAAAAACACCTTTCCCACACAGTATATTTATTAAGGATTCTTATTAGAGTACAGACACCAGTTAGGTATGGTTTATTCTTTAAAACAGAACATGTTAAATTTCTTGTCAATGAAATTAAAAACTGAGTGGAAAACTCAGAGAACAAGAACAAAACAAATCACTAAGGGTAAAAGTTTTCTTCAACTCTTAACTGTAAGGTATCACTTAGCCTAGAAAGCCAGGAAGTAGTCTTAAAACTCAAAGCTCAGCAATGAAAATCCATGTCGGAAAACGCCATCCGTTTTCAGCCTGACTCTGGCCTGGCCCAACTGCAGCAGTAACACGTCCCTGCCACAGGCCCAAGAGCCTTTAATCTTCTCGCAAAGAATTCTATGGATGTGGCCGTGAAGAAAATTCTCACTGCTGATTATGCCAAACTTCCTCAGCCATATTCCCTACCTCACAGGATGCTTGTGGGGATTAAATCTGAAAACACACAGCCAGAGCCTGGCGCACAGCAGGCACTGATTAATGGCAGCTCCCTTTTCACACCCCTTCATCTCACTGATCAGTTCAATCTGGGCTCCAAGTCCTCTTTTCTATAATCCACAGTACGGGGTTGGGTTTGAAGCTTAAAAGGTTAATCAAGTATTCAGAATGAAGATTTTGTGTCCAAAATGGGTAAATGTGGTCACAGGGTCATAAAATGTTAGAACCATATTTCAATCTAGTACAACCTGTTGTCCTGTATAAGAAAATTCAGGCCCAGAGACGTTGAGCAACGTCACACAGACAGAATGTGGCAGAGTTGGAAATATAATTTAGATATTTTAAATTTCTTTTTATATGTCCTACCACCCTACTCAATTCCATGAATTACTATATCATACTTAAACATAAACATGGTGTAATTGGTGCTAAGAACTCAATATCTATTCGATGGATTTTTAGAACTCATATAGGATAACTCACTTGTGTTGTAGTAGTGGTCTGGATTTTTCGGATTTCTTTTCCCGATTCTTTGCCGTCGTCAGATCTCTCGGTATCTGACATTATACTTCCTGCATCGATATTTGGTACGATTTTGCTACCAGCGGACTCAGTCTCCAGAGTCGTAGCGGTCATTTCGGCATACTCTAAGCCCTTAGATGACGATGCCAAGTCTCTTTCAGAAATACTGCCCATCCCATCTGAAGTCGTATGGATTTTGAACTCTTTTTCTTCTATTATACTTGCTGTACAAGTTAAGTCCACACCACCGGTCATGTGAGCGAGCAATCCAAGATCATCACTGACACCGAGATGTACTTGCGTGTCCTGAATATTTGGAATAATGTGATTGCTAGAAAGTTCAGGAAGGAGTTTCTCTTCTTGTTTGGGTATTTTATCAAAGAGAAATGATGTGCTACTATTGGGAAGTTCATCCTTCTCATCTGCTAATGTTATCAAAGGACCATTATCCTTTTCTTCATTTTTTTTAATGATACCGACACTTCCATGTACGTTGTTCTGCAGCTTCTCCACGGCAGCACTGTACACGTTATCCAACAAAGAGTCGACCTCCACGAGCGCCCCGTTCTCCCCCCCTACTAGCGTCTCTGGTGATAGGTCCATGTCGTCCAGCTTTACCTCTGTTGCTTCTACTTTCTCTGCTTTTATATCAACTAAGAGATCATGCACTTCCACGTGGACACCACCTCCTGGTCTGTCTGAATTTCCAAGAATATCATCTGACACTTTTGTTGACATGAGCAGGTCTCTAGTATCTGTGCTGACAGGGTAATCTGTCTCACTTTCTGGGCTCTGGCTCTGTGAAAGATCTTCTATCTCTCGAATTTCCATCCCACCTTTCGCTCCCGTTGTCTGTGATGAAAGGCCAGAGATGGTGCTCACATTCCCTTTCTTTCCCTTTTTAATGTTTTCCTCCTCTTGTCTCTGGTATTCTTCATACATTTTGGCTAGGTATTCCTTATGGGCTTCATAAGTGACCTGAGGAACACATAAAGAAAACAGTAAAGTATTTTTTATATATCAAGAAGAAAAAAGATACAAATAAAATTATAGTAATAGCAAAATGGCGCCATGAATTTTAAGATTTTAAACACGACACATATTAATCCTAAGACAAGTGCTTAGTTTCATCAAGTAATTGCAAATAATCATCAAAAAAGGTAAGGTATGACTTATATGTCCAAAGACGCACAGGTAAACTAACAATATTAAAGTTTTAAATAAGTGACCTTTTCTCTTCGGTTAATCTTAACCTTACCTAATATGCCAGAAGAACTCCTACACATCTGAGGTATTTGAGCTAAAGAGAGAACTGGCTAATAATATACAGTATCCAAGATACTATGACTAGATCAGTTTTCACCACCTATTACTCACATGTGTGCCTATTTTTACAACTGAGGTTAAAAAACTCAAACATATATGTGAACATATATATTTATAAATTGTTTAAAAAACCATAATTTTATCTTTATATATAGGCTACTTTATTACTTTATATGGGCTTGTTTAGGAATAATCAAGCTATGTCTATCTAACTTACATTAAAAATGCAATGTCTTTTCCTATAAAATACTATTTTCAAATTTGTTAATGTAATAAAAGATGCCAATATATAATAAAATTTAAGTTTTTAGTATAAATAAAAACTTCTAAAATTAAAAAAAAGTTGAAAATCTGTCCTTATAGACATATATATTAATTTATACTTAAATGATAGGATAAAAAAATTTTAGGTTGAAAGGGACATTCCTTTGGAGATTATTCTTATGCCAAAACCCCTTCATTTTACAAAAGATAAAATCAAGTCCCAATAGTGGCAAACTACATTCTCTTTTTACCAAAGATTAGGTAATATTTAAAATTGCAGAAATACAGATTCTCAGGATTAAAAAGATAATGCAATTTAAAATACCACTAAACTTAAACACTTTAAATGTATTTATTAGAAATAAAATTGATTTCTGCCTACTTTTTAAAAGTCTTAAAAAGTGTCTAAGGCCATACTACCCTGAATAAGCCTGATCCTGTTTGATCTTGGAAGCTAAGCAGAGTGGGGCCTGGTTAGTACCTGGATAGGAGACCACCTAGGAAGATCGGGTGCTGTAGGTGTGAAAAATAAAAAATAAAAAAATAAGAGATTGTAAGCTGACAAGGTCCTTGCAATCTGTGAGGTCAACCAAGGGTTGTCTCGCCTAAAAAACAAGTCTTAAAAAGTATATTTCAGAGTCTATCTCATGAAATATTCTTATAAGTATCAGAAGGTATGTTTTAATTTTTATAAGAGCAACTGGCTCAGACTCAAGTTCTCAGATCTGCTATAAAACATATGTGGGGTCACATCTGATGTCTAAAATTCCTAATTTATAGAGTTTCAATTAAATGATCTACAAAATACTTCAAGATCTAACAGTGTATGAACAGTGGGGGACTGAGGAGGGTGCGGCGGGACAGAAAACAAAGAAAATTGGGATAACGAGTTGGCCTTAATGGAAGATGCCCACAAGATGGCACCAGAAGAGTGTTCACAGGCCTTTAATCCACAGCCGAAACTGATGCTATAAAACGCTGTTACCTTGGAATGAGCGATTGAGAGTGTATCCACCCAGACTCTCCAGCCTCCCCATTCATATTTTATTGCATGATACAGAAGGATCCGGAAGATATTGTAGACCATCTCAGTAATCTTCTGTTCTTCAGAATTTTTAGGATTGATATAACCAAGAGAAAACATCCAATCCTGCCACACTGAACACTGCAATAAACATCTAGTGGGGAAAATAAACTCATTAAAAATACCCAAATTACGTTAGAAATTACTACTTTTAAACTTAGATAAATAGCAGAAACATGATGTGACTGAGGCAAAACAAGGCACATAGTGGTCCTGCACATTCTGTATTTTACACCTGAAATGATGTTCGCCCCATTTTTCTACCTGGAAAAATCTAAATTATCCTTTAAAATTGCTTTCCTAAGTCTCCCAGATTTCTTTATTATTTCTCTACTCCCTTGTCACATGTAGCACTCACTATGCACTTAATACATCATACAGTAACCCCTGCTTTGTCATCATCTTTCCCACTAAATTGTGCTGAGACTGCAGACTGCATAAGACAATCTGTGCAGCGAGGTGCTCTATACACACCAGACAATCAATACACGTTAAGTTAAAGACTCAGCCAGCAACCAGGTCTCAGACTGTACCCCATGTCGTAGGTAACCAGTTTAAAAACGCATGACATCGGTTATCAGACAAACTTGGGAAAAACATGGATGAATATGAGCAAATCCAACACAATTACAATGAAAAGTATTGTTGGTGACACACAGCACTAAAAGAAATAGTACATTTTAAGTAATGGTTTGTGGAAATGTATTCATGTATTCTATTAAACTACCCATACACATAAAAACATGAAAATAGAAGTATAATAAATGCAGATTATACCAAGAAACATACAATGTCTTTTCTAACAAAAGTATTTAGCAATATGGAAAAGAGTTAAAAATTTTTTTCTGTGAAAGAGACTGAAAATGAAGAAAAGAAAAGAAAACTAATTATGGAATAAAATTTAATTCTAGTATCCAAATTCCTTACCTTCTATTTTCTCGGCTGTTACTAAAAAGTTTTATCATGTCAGATAAAAATAAACGGCGAACTTCCATCAGTTCTGCGCTTGGTGTAGAGTTTTTTAACAAAGTTGCCACCACCTTGAGAATCACTGTAAAAGAACAACAAAAAAAGATACAGTATAGATTTATAACTACATCAATCTTCCCTTCACAATGTGTCTACTGATTTTCAACTAAAAGCTCAGTCTATGGGAGGCGAGTTATAAGCTTCATGAACTATGTAAACACCATGATGACTTAAGTGGTTGGAAGAAGTTCAGATTTAGTCTCGTGTTACCATGTTACCACTGCATTACAATAAAGAACTGTTGTTTGCTCACTTGGATTCTGAATTTTCACTGTAGAATCTGGCTCTGGATGTGGTTTGTGGACGACTTGAGTACATACTTGCTCTGTCAATATCTGAAAAACAAAGTATTTGAATTTCATTTAGAAAATAATTTAAAACAATTACAATATATATGTACATTTACATATAAAAAATTGCAAAAAAATGTCAATTCTGTTCAAATCAAAAGAAATCTCTTCTAAAATATCTTCTAGTGAATTTCACACAATTCTAAACTCTGGAATCTTCAAATTTTGTTTATTATGGATAAAGACAAAACCAGGGTCGATATCTACAGAAAAAAAGATTAAGAAATCCAAGAATTTATTCTGTTTGAAATACCTTTTCGGCATACATTTTTTACTATGTTGTGAATTGTAAACATATGACTCTTTATTCCGTCATTAATTTTAAAAACTTAGAAAATAGGTAAATAGAAAAATCAAGTCTGAAGCCTGGGTCCCAACTCAAAATAAAGTATGATAAGGAAAAAATCTTTATGAAAAATGTGGCTCATTATCACTTACTGATGAGTTTTTAAAAACTGCTTTCAAATAACAAAAATGACAAAAGTTGACCAAATAAAGGAAAGAGAGTTCTAAAACATTTACTAATTTTCCACTAAAACACAGTCTCTGCGTGCAGGACTGGACACATCTTCTCACAGCTACGTTCCTAGCAGTTAGTACTGCCGGACACGCTGCCAATACACAATAAATGTTTGTTAAAACTTAAAAACGTAGAATTATATACTAATAATAAATACATGACTGTTTATTGTATTTTAGGCTTTAGTTTGTGTTTACTTCTATTCTTGCATATATAAAAAAATCCAATGAGACTAAAGATTTTATATTAGTGACTTAATTTCCTGTTTTGCTTGACGTGCTAAATTCTGAATGAACCTTTTAAAATACTTCAACCTGTATCAAAGTACACAAACTCTGGGGAAACTATAAAAGTTAGCTGAAGGCATAGCTGTACATGGCTATACTGTAAAAGCTAGAGATGATGAAAGTAAATTAATCAAGAGACAAGGATGGTCTGTTCTTATTAGAAAAACACCATGACATCCCAAAGTGGCATTTTTTTTTGCCCAAAATTTAAAAAAAAAAAAAAAGACATGAAATTTGCTTTGCTACATCAGGAATGTATATCAAAGAGGTACTGACTTGAAACAAAAACTAACCTACTATTACTAAAATGATAGAGGCCATACATACCCCTCTTCCCTTCACTTCCATACTTTTGTTGAAACTAAATACTTTGCTGTTAAAACTAAACAGTGTGTCAGAATTTTCTGAACAGAGCACTCGGGACATGCATTATTAATCAAATGGAGCTGACACATGGGATAGAAGTTTTTTTAAAAACCATATACCACAGATAATCAGCGGTTGGTAGATATATGCTTATAAAGAGTTTTCACATAGATTTGCCCAAAAAGCCCTGGAGTGAACATACAGCCTCATGGACAAGATCCCAAGAATTCTGGTTACAAATAGATTCAAAATATTTTCATACAAACTTAAAAAGGCTAGGCCATACTCTTCCACAATAGAGAATAGTAAAAACCTTCTCACCCTAAACAGAAGAAATCTTATGGCACAGAAAACAAAATTAATCTCAAGAATCACCAGTTTTATACTGTTGTCCTTTTTCAGACCCTATCTGATCACTTAACATGAGGGTAATAATTGCATTGCCCATCTACTGAAGCTGCTCGGAAGATCAAAATAAGGCTCTACAAGTGAGAGTGCTTTGAAAACTGTAACATACTGAAATACGAGTGTTTTTATAAAAACATATTTAGAAACTCAATGCATCATGTATTTGTTAAGTACTAGTTATGTGTCCACATTCTGCTACACGTCTAGAATGGGAAACATAGTTCCTAAGTGGAACTATATTTTTAGAATCAATTACCTAATTAACATTCTGGAGACAGGCATAAATCTGCGCCCCTGTTACATAATAAAACACAGCAGACTGTCATTAAGGACCTATGTGAGTTATAAAAGGGGGGAGGGAAGTAATAAGGTATCAAAAGGAGAGATGAATGTAGATATAAACATTTTAATGAAGGATGGGGCTCAAACCACAAAGGTTTGCCTGGACTTGGTTAGAGCTGTGTGCAGGAAGTTCACCTCTGCTCCCCAACGAAAAAAACAGTACGGAGGGTGATGGGCCAGATGTGGACACAACATCCACTGTGTGTTGCACACCCACAGCACATCTCAATTCACGCCAGCCACATCTTAAGTGTTTAATAGCCACATGTGGCTATCATATTGGAAGGGGCTGAGAAACAAATTATAAGCACTGAGGTAACCCAATAATGGTGCTATTTATAGATATAGATCTGAGCCCAGCATTATACATTTAAATTTTATTTTATAAATGGAATTATCTCCAGATTCATGGGTTACGAAGAGACTTTAGGCTTAAGCAAGAGCCGCCAGGCGCTGCCTCTCTGAACTACTCTTCACCAGCCCCAGCACACGTACATCGTCTTGGATTAGTCCGCTCCACTTTAGACGGGAGCAGAACTAGCTCATTTCTTAGAGTGGAAGCTACAAACCCCACTGTTACATCAAGCACCACTGGAGGTATTTGGCAGTCAGAGAATCTTTGTATCTTTACAGTCTGGACAAGCTTTATTACTTTTTTGACTCTTAGTTACTTTATCTGTGAAGAGAATATTTGAATAAGATGGTATTTAACATACTGTCCCCCTCTGAAATTCTATAATTTGAGAAAAGGATTTTATTATGAGGTACTTAAAAGTTTTAAAGTTGACTACCATTGTGTAAAAAACTTGTGCTCAGAAACTGTTATACTCTTATATAAAAGGATAAATTAACTAAAATATATATTTAAAAAAAAATCAGTTCATTATTTCTGTAAGAAACAGCTCTTTGGATGGCAAGATCCTACACCTAGCTGCCTCTGCACTAAGTATTCAACTGAATTATAAGAACAGCATATAAAGAGAGGTAGTTATATCAAGTGAATTAATATCACAATATTTAGAATTAGATAGCAGTGTTGAGACCAAGTATTTTAAACAGAAAAATCTACTTTTGCCTTTAGGAGACATATTCTAAAACCTAACAAATAATTTTTAAGTGTATTAGGAAGTGCTACAAATCATTAAATAATTGTCCATAATTTAGAGATGGAATGACAAAGTAAATATAACCTTTTTCCCGGTTGCCCGAGAATATTCGCCAGTGGTGCTCGCAGCTGCAGCATTTCCCCCGAGATAACTCACGGGTTACAGTCCTAACTTCACCCCCAAAGTTTGCCATGAAACATCTCGCTCTTATCATTATTTTCGCATCACTCTAGTATATCCATAGTCTTTGGAAACAAATGACATCATTCTATTTATAGCGTCCTGTTTTAAGTGGTTTGATCACTCAAAATGTCAAATTCTAGAAAACGCAGCATTTCTACACGTGATGTTAACTGAATACTGGCAGTGAGCTGCACTTTATTTTTCTAAATAGAAAAGGGGATAAAGCATATGAAATTTAAGATGCAATTTTTGCAAATACAATTCTCAAAAATATTTGTATTAAAAATAGCTTTGGGTAATTTCAAAGAGGAGTCCATTAAAACCAACTCACTTCTTAGTATATGACTTACAAGAATAAATTCACCTCAAAAATGTAGGAAAAAGGAATGTTTTCTTAATTTTTTAATTTTCAGAATAATTAAGATATATCTTTACAACTTTATAACTTATGCAATGTTGTCTGAGATCCTGCTAAAAGTCTAACTCACTTCAGCCTTTTATATTTATTATTTATTCTATTACAGGCATTATATCAGATTTAGAATTTTAAAGATGACAGTAGCACAGTCCTTATTCTAACGTCAAACACTTTGTGAAAACCACATGGCCCAGCTCTTTATTATTTCTATACTTGTTTTTACACCGTTGTGGTCATATTCATTTTGATACATGCATGAGGTTAAGACGATTTCCCCAAATCAAAAAAGGAAATGAGATAAAACGAGCTTTCAAACTGTAGGTTATCGAAAAACTGATTCTTGCTAGAGGTGCA
>NW_024344437.1:3757807-3788001 GCF_902729225.1 Pteropus medius
AAAAATGTAAAAACTATTCCCTACTTGTAGGCCATGCAAAAATTAGAACTGAGCTTTATCTGGCCTATAGCTTAAATGAAAAAAAAAAAAAAGTAGTATTAGAGGAATTTGAATTTGTCCCATATTAATTTAAAATTTTACTATAATTCTATTCAGAATTTCAGCATCTACCCTCCTCAATGGCTCTCATTTCATTTTTTAAATTTTTGTGAAAAAGTCTGCAATGATGATATATCATTTTATATTTTCTGATCACTGTTTTTCTGAGTTAGAAATATTATTCTAAGCATTTAATCTAGTAATGCCAACATATATTGTGCTAGCACAACTACAGTATCCCTGAATCACAGACACATTTTGCCACCCAAATCTATACCAAAAAAATCCACAGTCCACTGTATTTTAAAAGGGTGAGGTATGAAGTCCACTTTTCTCTTCCCATTTTGATATAACAGATATGCACTGGTATTAGAAAGTTAGCTTCAACATTACACGTGTTACCTGAACCACTGCTGAGGTACTGCACTGCTGTGATCTGAACTGCACCGAGTAGCAGTGCAAAATGATGGGAGCATGACACACACCCTCTGTGGCAACTACTCACCTTTACGCATACGACATAAAAGCAGCCATAGGCAATCCATAAAGAAATGAGTGTGGCTGTGTTCCAACAAAACTATTTACGGGTACCGAAATTTGAATTTCATATAATTTTTACATGTCATATGTAATTCATCTTTATTTATTTTCAACTATTTAAAAATAAAAAAAACTCCTTAGTTATGGCCGTGCAAAAATGAGTGTTGACAGTTCGCTAATCTTTGCACTAGAGGAGAAAACCAGAACCACTGAAGATCAGCGGCAGAAGAGTAGAATTAAAGTTAATATAAGACAACATTCCTAAAATTGTACTAGCCTTTAAAAATAAAAAGAGCTACTTTGGGAAGGAGCACGTGCATTTCATAGAAAATGCCAATCCCGAGCTATATAGCTGCCTGTCAGAAACGATGAGAAAAGGGTTTCTGAATTGAAATGATGAGATCTAAAGTTTCTTCCAGGTATCATTTTTACAAATAATTCTTACCTACAACTTATCCCAGGATCAATTCTTCAATTCTAGGTTAATGTTGGTAATCACTACATATTAGACACAGAGAAAGATGGGAGGGACAGCAAGAAGTAACATATAATAAATAATGGGTGTGGTGTATATAAGAAACACTGTGCAAAGCTGATCAGCCACCCCAGACGCAAAGATAAGCCCTCAGACCAACATAAAAAACTGGCAAATAATCCTACATAGATATGTTTGAAAATATTTTAATTTTTTTTAAATTTTACCAGATTTTTTGATTAACTGACCAACTACTGATTCAAATTTCATTGAGGGTTTCCATTGTATACATTTAAAATTGTCATCACTTTTTAAATTTTTACCTCATAAAGTGTGTTGTACGTGGTGACAGTCACAGTGTTTGTATGCAACATCAGCCTTTCTCCAAGAAGAGTGAAAAGACTGTGGGTATGCATAATTTCGACTTTTCTCCTGGAGAAAAAGAGGGGGAAAAAAACGCAAAATACTATGAAGCACACTGGACTCTCTATTCTCATGACTTTGAAATAAAGTACAATCTATAAGTAGATACAGAATCATATACGTAATCATTTTAACTTCCATCTTAAAAAAAGAAATGAGTCTATAGCACAGCTATCTTCTAAAGTTCCAAAAATACTATTTAAACACTTCTCACATAAAATACCTGTGCAAATTAAAATGTTTAACATACAAATTATAAAACATTGTATAAATGTTGACAGTTATTATTTTCAAATTTCTAAACTACTTAGGAGTTATTTTTATTGGGTTAAGATTATTGGTTTCTCCTAACACAGAGCCCACAGAATTTTTAAATTCTTTTTGTCCAAATTCGAACTCTAAAAGGAGTCTATGACAAATTTTAATATCAAAAATTTTAAAATACAGTTGAAAGTATTCTAGCTTGATGTTGGAATTACACAGCAAAATAATCTGACAAAAGTAAAGGGGACTCATTGTTGCTTGTAGTTGTAGTTTGCCATTGGATTTAAAACATTTAAAATAAAAATGACAACAAAAAACAACCCTTTCTTACTGTTGGCTCATTTACCTGTCCTCCCACCCAATCCTTAATTAGGACAGAAGGCTCTATTAAGGCCTCCTGAGTGCTTAGCTCTAACTCAGGGAATCATTATACACCTTGCGTCACTGTTTTAGAATTCAAGATCTGGATCTTCTTCACTGTCATCCCAAGGTATTTCATTTCTTGATTTTTTCTGGTTCCTTGTTTGGACTTGGCAACTACGACATAAACTGACTACGTAATTGCCAAACTCTTGTTCCTTCTTCCTGAGTCCACAGTTATACTGTATTTCCAGCCCATATTACAGCTCGGCGTGGCCACTGAACTGAGCTGCAGCCAGTGGAATGTGAGCAGAGAAGCTGCAGACCACTTTTAGACCAGGGCCATAGGAGAAGCACGCATGCGTGTCTCTCGTGCTCTTTCTCACGTGGCAAAAAAACACAGGAGCCACACGACAGAGACACAGACACAAGATGAAAGTCGCAGCCTGAGTCTCTGAATCACAGCTTGGGAGGAAACTGCCGGCTGAAGAATGGTGATCTGGATTTTATGTGAACAAGAAAGAAATGACTAGTTTGATTAAGTGACTGAAATTTCACCATTTGTCTTTCAGACAAATACGGAAATCAAAAAACTAAACCATTTTTCTGGGTACCACTCACCTGGAAATCCTCTCTTCTAAACATCAGCCTCCACTCTCTACACTGCACGACAAAGGACTTAGGACAGCTGCTTCCCCTCACCCAGGCCTCCTCAGTCCAGGGACGGAAACAGCAAAACTACCTAAACCCACAAGAAGCTTGGGCATTTCTCTTGTGGTTGTGTTTGTAAAACACTTAAACAACATTGAAAAAGGTCAACTGGTCATTAAAAAGAGAAAAAAAATCAGGACTAATAGATATTACGGGACTATGGAGGGGAAGGCTCCAGTGTCTTCCAG
The DNA here is from genome assembly GCF_902729225.1 of Pteropus medius. Lineage (NCBI taxonomy): Eukaryota > Metazoa > Chordata > Mammalia > Chiroptera > Pteropodidae > Pteropus > Pteropus medius. Next base: position 3,760,868 of record NW_024344437.1, read on the forward strand.
TTCAAGCCACATCCAGAAAAAGGAGGCCTGGAACTTTCATTTGCTCCTAATTGGAAAAGAACAAATGCCAAAGCTGATAAGAGTTATCTATTCAGGCTATCTGGAATTTAGAGTAATCTCTTAACTGTGCCCTTACAATCTCACCTAAGAAATTATTACCCTCCAGATTATTTCCTAAGATGTAAATGTTTATAGAGCAGCTTAATTCTGGCCTTTTGGTGGGGTCTTGAATGAATGCTATGCATGCTGCAGAGAAGAGATGGGTCAGCTTTCTCCTGCAGTCCACTTTAAAACAATGTTTACAATAAATTTCACTGCACAGGAGTCAAGTGTAGCTGCAAATGCCATCCGTTCTCTCAGGCAGAGTGGAGGTGGGGGCCTAGTTTGCTTCTTTGGGACCCTCTAGCAGAAGATCTCTGCTACGCATCAGCTCAAGAAGGCCCCACTAGAGTATATGAGGCATATACTCTAGTGCCTATTTGCTTTATCTTTCGAATTTTATAGGATTTCTGCCCACTTGGATTAAGAGGGTCATCCTCTTTTTAAAAAAATATAGTACCTTTATTCTCATAAAAATTATACTATTTTTAGCTTACTAAACATGCCATTGAAAACATACTCTAATGTCCTTCACAAAACAAACAAGATTTTTTTTGAATAGCCAAAGAAATATTTCTTGTAACAAGTCACAGAATATCTTAGAAGAGGAAAAAGAAAAAATAAACCTATAATTCTGTAACTCAGAGGTAATCATTTTAAATATCAGTTTATGTTCTTCCAGATTAATTACCATGCATATAAATATGAAAAATAAATATAGGTGATATCAATACAATGAAAATAATTTTAGATAAGGTCATCTGTAGCTTATTTCCAATAAATCAACAGTATACCGTGCTTTGAATTCTCAGTGTCGTCTAATATAATTGATAAGAATATGGCTTAATTTATCCATTCAGTACTGTTAGCCATTTATGTTATTTATGATTTTTTTCCACCAAAAACTTTGTGCCTTTAGGTCAATCTTTGGGCATAATTATTTCCTTAAATTATTATAACTAAAATGATGTAGCTAAAAGCTTTTATATTTACTTTGTAAAATTTTGCAGTTTATGACCTCTAAAAGTATGAAGATTCCAACTTCTACCATCAACGTATATATGCATTTTATCAGCAGCTTCAACAATCATATGTAATATAATAATCATAAAAATCATCAATGGGATATGCAAAAATAGATCTTATTTTAATTTATAAGAAATGCTAATAAATGTTCACTAGCCTTTTGACCATTTACATAACTTACAAGAACTACCTGATGCCATCCTCTGACCATTTTTTCTCTGTGGCCACCTTTTTCCTACTGATTAGAAGAACCCTAATAATATTAGGGGCATTATCCCTTTACCAAATAATTGACAAATATTTTCCATGTTTTGAATTTCAAGGGGTTTTTTGAAGGGTAATAGAGGTGGTTTTTAATTTTCATGAATAAAATCTATCAAACTTTAACCTTGTTATTTCTTTACTTGTTAATGTTGCAAAGACTAGTGATCAGTGAATATTCCATATTTTTTCTCCTACAGCAATTTTTATTTTAACTCATTTTCATATTTAAGTGGTTTTAAATAATTGATATACAATGATACACAAACACAAAACGCTACACAACACAAATGATACACAACACAAAAATGCAAGCAGCGCAAGGAAATTCGAAGCAGAAAGTTTTAAAATTCCACTAAAAGAAGTAACATAATAAACCATGATAAACATTAGAAATCTCTTTATGGAGAAGAGGAGAGAAAGGAGGAGGGAAAGGAGATGGAATAAGGGAGGAACAACAGGAAAAAGTCATACTAATGGGATCATTCTAAATGTTACTTTAAACAAAAAGCATCAGATATAATTTTACTCATATTTAACGAAATGGAAAGAAATGGACATAAAACTAAAAAAATTTTCTTTAATTTACAAAGTAAAAAACCTTGTGAGAGTCAGGTGACTTTCTTCATCAAAAGAGATACTATTTCTTTTCTAAAATTCTCTATAATATTTAAGAAAATTATAAATAAGAGTGAGTGATATATATTTTGAATAGAAGAGTGAAGTGATATATATTTTGAACAAACATTTCGGTTTTGGAAAGTATTAGTTATTCCTTTATATTAAAAACAGGTAATCGGCATTCCCATCCTTTAGATTACCTCTCAGTTTTTGTGACCTACATTGCTATTTTAACATCGTCAAGGTTTAAAACATCTAGTTTTTAGGTCTTGTTCTATTTTAAATTCTGTTCCTTGACCTTGTCTTCACCATTTCTGGTTTCATTCTTTTGACTCATCTCTCCAATGGATAAAGGTCATTCAAGAGATCAAGAAGTCAGTCTTGGTATCTATGTACTTGACTTGGTATCTATATACTTAACACTTGGCAATGAGGATCTAACATTCTTGGGTCACATGTTCTCTCAGAACCTGTAGACATTGCTTTATTTCTTTTGGCATCGAATTTAACTGCAGAGAACCCTGAGCACTACTAAATGTTTAACCAGATGAAGGCAACTTCCTTTTTTGTCTAAATTATTACAGGAATTATTTTTTATCCCTAAACTTCAATTTACATACTGTATGTCTCAGTGTTGATCACTCCGTGTCACATTTTCTAGAATATCATGTGTTTTTCCTATAAACAAATAAGTTCTTTCTTCATCTCATGGACTACTTCATCTTTTGTTTGCTTCTGCCCTCCAGAGACTCCGGTTATCATTAGGTTACACTGTTCTCCATATCTCATTTTCTCTATATTATATACATTTCCTAAAATCATTATAAAATTTAGGTCATCAATTTGTTCCCTTAACTCTTCAAGTTCCTTTTCATCTCATCTTGTTTTTTATTATCTTGTTTTTGACAGCTTATTGAATTTATATTCTTGCAATTTATTCTGTAAGTCAAAAGATTATTACCTTCCTTTCCTCAATAGATGTTTCCTCTGGACTAAATTCTTGTCCTTTACTCATTTCTTTGTCTCTCTCCCTTTGTAGTGTCATATTAGTGATTTCTTTGCCATCTTGTTATCTTGGTTATGCTTGTGCATTTTGTTATAGTATTTATTGTTTATATACAATCTGTGTACTACTCATCTTCTCTCTTTATTCACACTGAAATTTGCTTTGTCACTTGAGATAGTTTTCAGGGCCAAACATTTCATGTTTTATTTACTTTTTTTTTTTCGGGTCTAAAGGCTTTAATTGGACAGAAAAAGGATAGCTTGAGGCTATGCATAGATTTTATTAGAGCAACAGTACTACTCTCTCTTCTGAGACAATTTTTAAAAAATTGTCTCTACCGAAGTTCAGTCTACTTAAGGAGATAGATATATCTCACTCTCAGAGAGAAATCGTCTCAGGGTTTAGACTGATCCTCCAACTGATATGGAAAGACCTGGAACTTTGACTTCCCTCACAGCATGTCAGCCTTAGTTGTTCATTCTCCATTTCTCTCCCAGCAATTATTTCCCCCCACCCAAAGTCGAAAGAAAACAGGGATACTTAATAAGTTCCTGTCATTCCCATGTGGGAGATATAAGAATTCTATTGACTATGCAGGCACAAGAATGGAGTAAGAATACCTATGAACTCACTTCAGAATTTTCTGGTTCTTTAGCTATCAAAATTTTTTTTTATGAGACAGATTATAGTAATAATAGTTGTAATTTTAAAAAGATACTTAGCACTTACTGTGTATCGACATTTCCATGAGGTAAATTCTACTACTACCTCATTTTCACAAGGAGGAACTGAGGCAGAGGGCAGATAACTGAGGCACATTCCCAGAGATTCGAACCCTGGCAGTCTGAGACAACAGTCGGTACATATGACTAATACATGACTACATTATAATGGATGACCAATCACTTGGAAGAAATTGAAGCAATTGAGAAAGATTTGATTAGAGGAGGTGAGGTTTATAGGAGAAAGGTAAACTATTATAAATTGAAAGCAAGGAAGGAGTCCAGAAATGTGCTAGAAATTTCCAGGCAGTATCAGGAAAATCAGCTTGCTTGGGGTATAGTATATATGCTGTGATAACAATGATAAAATTAAAGCGGTAATGTTGAACTAGATTATACCTGGTCTTCAAAGTCAGGCAAGAGAGTTTTATGCAAAAGGGAAGCTAATTTTAACTAACATAACCACTACAGAGAATAGAGTATTTCTAGATATCCTCTCTACCAATCTCATTATAGACAACAGTTTCAACAGAATAACTATCAAATATATTTGTTACCAGCTGTCAATATTTTGAGTGCATTGCTTTAATAATGCTGCTTTCTTTACTTGGTTGGACCTATTTTTTCTTCTTCTTCTTCTTCTTTTTTTTTTTTTTAGAAAGAAGGCTCTATTTTACTATTTCCTGTTTATTGCATTAGGTTCAGATGAGAAAAATTCTTTCGGCTCTCTTATTAACTTGATCTAGAAGTCCACAATTTCAAATGTTTATTCTCTCTAATAATTGCTTTTGATTTTTTAGGGGGGTGCATAAGAGAAAAAGAAAGGGGAGACATGATTTGAGGTCTGTTCTGAACTTCTCTCTGTCCAATTCAGAAATTAAACAATTTCCCATTATCAGTACTGGATAATTCACATTTTAATCATGTCCCTAGTATCTAAGCATACATACATTAAGTAGAATGTATTCACCTATTTCTTAGCAACTGCCCTGGTATCAAGTGTACTAGATTTATCACAATAAGTGGGGTTTCCATTTACCTTTTTTAGCTCTGATCTTGGTATAAGATTTATTAGACTATCACATATACACTTTATTCGCTTTTTAAAAAGTTCTTGCCTTGGTATAAAGTCTATTAGATGTATCATGATACTCACATTCTTATTTTTTAATCTTTCATTGACATTTTTACTCATTTGTTCATCTGAGTTAGCTTTACAGAAGTTTTATAAACTTTAAAATAAAACCTGCAATTTTTTCCAAAACATTACATTAACAAATTGTTTATTACAATTAATCTTTATATAATTGAATCTTTCCATTAAAGTAGATAATATAGTTCTTCATTTACTACAATTATAAAACATTTTTCATGGTTTTCAAGAAAAAATTTATAATTTTACTTATGTTTTCAATTTATTTTTGAATAAATAAATTCTATATTAAGAATCATTGGTTATTCAACTACTATGCTTTTTAATTTCCTTCAATCTATCGGGACAATTGTAAAATTATGAGGTTTTAACCTACATTTCCAAACTTTTTACTTGATGCTAAAAATGAATAAGCTATTCAAACTCAACGATATATGCATCTATTAGTGTTTATAAGAAATCTGTATCAAAATACAGCTATGGATTATGGAACCACAGGACAGGTCTGTCAAAATACCAGATAATGATTACTAGTGAAACAAAACAGTTATGTTCTGGGCTCCTGTACATTCATCCTGTTCATTAATGACTTGATATTATTCTTCCCAACTTTTATTTGATGGAAGAAAGTATGTATATGTATAGAGACGCAATAATATAATATTTTAAAATATCTAGAACAAAATGTTGTTATTACTAAGAACCAGAAGATGACCTATTCTATATTGCCATGGAGTAATACATTTCCTTATCATTTTTATAATCTGCCCTATAATTCTAAAAGCTCTTCTTCAGTCTGAATCTCTCCATCTTAATAATAAAGTATGAAAACGTTTTACCCATTTTATTGGTTCCTTCAAGAAAATCATCTTTGTAGTTAGTGATCCCTTCAACAGTTTTTATTATCTATTTTGTTGATACTAGCTTTCATCTTTATTAATCTGTACTAGTTTAAATGGTTGTCCTTTAATTAATGTGAGTAGGCATTCTTCTCATTTTTAATTTTTATTCTTTAATATTGGAAGTATTTACTTCTGAGTAAATTTTGCTACGATGCATAGATCCCTTTAGATAACTTCTGATTCTCCTTTTATTTTATTCTGTTCACTAAGGGATATTTTGGACTATTTCTTAATTTTTAAGAACTTGAGATTGTTTTGCTCAACTTTTTTTGATTTCTAATTTTATGACATTACGGTCAGAAAACAGCTAATAAAATCTCTTTGTCCACATTGTTCATTTTATGGCTAATGACATGCTTTTTTTTTTAAGTAAGTGTTCTACAGCCATAAAGTATATTCTCAAAGGATGTAAAATTGAACATACATCTATCTATTGAGTCAAGATCTATGACTATATATTTAACTTCTCTATATCGTCATGTATTATCTATTCAATTGGTCCGATTCTGAAAAAAGATATATCGTCTATGTTATTATTATGCTTTATCAAGTTCTTATTGCCTCTCTAATGTGTTTTGATTTACATAGGTGACTGCAAGCTTTGATGCTTTCAGGTGTATAACCATAAGATCATCTCTACACCTTTCATCAATGTATTTTAGATTGTTTTGAACTTCTAACTTCAAGTTGCATTCTCTCTGTTACGTGCTTTCAAATTCCATCCGATTTTAATAGTGCCAGCACACTTCTGCATTTTTTGTTATCCCTTCCCTTAACTGTTCACTGTTTTTAAAACCCGATTTTTTAAAAAAGAGAGCAAATCGTATAACACTCATGTAGCCACCAAAAAAACATCAAAATAAGCACATTTGGATATTGTCCATCATTCCATTTAGTATATTTTAGAGTAAACGATATCATGAATTTTGTGGGTTTTACTCCATGTATGTTTTTATACTTATATATGTATCTATTCTCAAATTACTTATAATTTTCTTTACATATTTTGAAAGTTTAAATAAATGTATCATTATTATGTATTCTGCAGCTTCCTTTATTGCTTCATATTAGGTTCATGAAAGTTAACTTTTGATAATTAATTTTCAAAGCTGAATATATCCAATTGTAGAATGTACCTGATTTATCTGTTATATTATTGATATTTATGTTGTTTCAATTTTTCATTATTACCAACAATGCTGCATTGAACGTTTTTGCACATGATAGTTTCTCTATGTTAAAGAGGGAATTACTTAGTCATAGAATATGAGCTTTTTCCCCTTTTTGGAAATTATAAATGTGTTCTCCAATGTGACTGTACCAATTATACAATTCTACCAGTGATTTGAAAGGTTCCCTTACTCACATCTTTGCCAACACTTGATATTATCAAAAATTTTAAAGTTTACTGTAATAAAGGGCATTAAATGCAACTTTTTTATTTGCACTTTTTTGATTGCAATTGAAGTTGAGGATCTTTCCACATGCTTACTGTCAATTCAGGTTTCCTCTCGGGTGAAATGACTGTTTATATTACTCATGCTCTTCATGGTTTTTCTTTCTTATTTGTTTACATGATTTTTCATATATTTAGAATATAAATCCACTACATTCCAGATAAATGTAAATATCTTCTCCTACTGTATGGCTTGTCTTTTTACTTTTTGAAATTGTATCTTTGAAAGCATTTACTTTAATGGTCAAGTTTATCAACTTTTTCCTGGATGATTTTTGATTGCTTATTTAACTTTTTAGAAACACTTCCTTAATCCAAGATGATGACACTATGATCTTACATTTTCTAAGAGATTTAAAATTTGCATTTCAAATTTTTATTAGCTTTATTGAGATATAATATACACAACATAAAATTCACACAACTTATAAGTGCATAATTCAGGGATTTCTTAAAAACCTTACAGTCACTCAATCATCACCACTATCCAGTTTAAAACCTTTTCATCACCTTAAAAAGTTCCCTTGTGCCCATTTGTTGATAATCCCTACTCCCACTGCTAGCCCCACATAACCACTAATCTGAATTCTTGACATTACATATAAAAGTAATCATACAATAGTCTTTTGTATCTGGCTTTTATCATTCAGAATGATGTTTTAGCACTCATTAATGTCATAGCATACATCAGTAGTTTCCTTTTAATTGTGCAATAATATTCCATTGTATGGACATCTACTTTATCCATTCACCAATCAATGAAATTTGGCTTCTTTCCAGATTGGGGCTACTATAAAAAATGGTCCTGGAACATCTCTGCATAAGTCTAGGTATGAACATACATTGTCCCTTCTCCAGGGTAGAAACCCAAGCATAGAAATGCTGGGTTTTATAGTGATACATTTTGTTACATTTTTAAAGAAACTGGAAAATCCTTTTGGTTCCACTTAATATGGAGGAGTAGGTAAACGCTGTTTACCTCGTCTCCTCTCACAACCACATCAAAACTACTAAACTACAGAACAGCCATCATTGAGAGTCACCGGAAGTCTAGCTGAACAGAAGCCTTACAACTGGGGACACTCAGAAGAGGCCACCTCGAGACTGAGAAAAAGTTTTTTAATTAAAAAAAAAAGAAGAACAGAAAATCCTTTTGGAACATAGCTGGAGCTTATTACATTCGCATCAGCAATGCATGAAGATTCAAGAAATTGTTACATGTTGTGGGTTTGCTTTTATTCAAATTAAACTATTTTCTTTTTTTCTTTGTGATTTCATTTTGACCCAGGGGTTCTTTAGAAGTATATTGTTTACTTTCCAAATATCTAGCACCTTCCCAAATCTCTTTCTATTACTGATTTCTAATTCAATTCTGTCGTGGTCAAAGAACATATTGGGCTTGATCTCAATTCTTTTAAGTTTACCGAGACTTGTTTTATGTTTTATAGCTCCACCTCATAATATATTCCGGAGAACACTGCATATGCACTTGAAAAAATTTCTGCTATCTTTAGGTAGACTGTTCTATAAATGCCAAAATTCAACACCATCTTGAACAGGCGTGGTGAAACAGGCTTTCATTAGTTGTTATTGAAAGAGAATGCTCTTAACATTTCATTCCTAAATTGGACTATGATAAGTTTTGGCAGCCATATGTTATTGGGTTAAAGAAATCATTTTCTATGGCTTCCTAAGAATTTTTATGATAAATTAGCACTGAATTTTATCAAAAAATTTTATGCCCATTTTAATTATATAGCTATTATTTAATGTGTTAATAAACAGGTCGCATTAAAAGATATCCTGATATTAAATTACCCTTAGATTCAGCATAAAATTGAAAAAGTTGGGGGAGAGCATGCAAAACACCTTTCTTCTAATATAAATATTTTCAGCTAAAACTGCTTCCAATTCCACTTAGGCTAACTCTCAGGAGTGCAATCATATATAATTTTCAATATCTTCTGCATCTATCTATTTTATAATTTGCACAATAATTTCTTCTTATGAGTTGTTTAAATATGTGATTTCCATTGTCATAGTTTGATTTTTATCACTGATTTCTTGTTTAATTGCACTGTGGGTGAAAAGTAATTTATATGATGATAAATTTAAATTTATATAGACAATTTAATGGCTTCATCTGAACAATTTTTATAGTTTTGTGTGTGCTTGAGAATAATCTATATGCTAATCAAGTCACTGGATATTTTTGTTCAAATTTATACCGTTTAATTTTTTTTGTAATTGCTCTTTTAAAAAAATATGTCCTCTGCCCATTTTCAATCTGACTGTTTGGTTTTCTACTGTTGAGTTGAGTTCTTTATATACTGTGAATATTAGCCCTTTATTGAAACTGCTGTTTACAAATATAAAAACTTCTCCTAAGAAGACATTCAATGGCCAACGAACATGAAAAGATGCTCAACTTCACTAGTCAGTAGGGAAATGCAAATCAAAACCACAATGAAATACCACTTCACACCTGTTAGAATGGCTATCATTGACAAGACAAGTAATAACAAGTGTGGGAGAGGTCGTAGGGGAAAAAGAACCCCCATACACTGCTGGTAGGAAAAGAAATTGGTATAGTCACTATGGAAAACAGTATGGAGGTTCCTCAAAAAAGAAAGAATAGAATTACCATATGACCCAGCAATCCTTCTCTGGTTACCTACCAAAAAAAATGGAAAACATTTATCCATAAAGATATATGCACCCCGATGTTCACTGCAGCATTATTCGCAGTGGCCAAAATATGAAAACAATGGAAGTGCCTTTCAATAGATGACTGGATAAAGAAGATGTGGTACATATACACAGTGTAATATTACTCAGCCATAAGAAAAGATAAAATGCTGCAATTTTCGACAACATAAATGGACCCTGAGAATATCATACTAAGCAAAATAAGGCAGACAGAAAAATCTGAGAACCATATGATTTCACTCATATGCGGGATATAAAACTGGAAGCAACAAAAGAACAAGACAAACAAACACTGATAGACACAGACAACAGTTTAACGGTTACCAGGGGGAAAGGGGGTGCAGGGGAGGTTGATAAGGGTCAAGGGGGTCAAATATATGGTGACAGAAGGAGATTTGACTTTGGTGGTAAACATACAATTCAATATACAGATGATGTATTATTTAATTGTACACTTGGAAGTTATATAATTTTATTAACAAATGTCACCCAAACAAATTTAATGTAAAATAAAAATCAAGAAAATACAAAGAATATGTTAAAATTTCTAAATTATTATGATTTCCCTTTCAAATTCAGCCAATTTCACTTTCTATACCTCACCTACGCTGTTAAGTGTATAGATGTTTGAAACTGTTTTACCCTCCTGGTAAATTTTACCTTTATCATTACATGGTGCCCCTCTTTAGCCTCATTAACTTTTCTGTCATTAACTTTATTTTGGTTTATTTAAATATTGGTCTACTAGCTTTTATCACTGAATTTTAAAAATAAGTAACACGTTTATTTGGTTAAAAAAACAAACAAATGAAACAGAAACAAACTCAGATACAGAGGACAAACTGATGGCTGCCAGATAGGAAGGAGGATTGGGGGATGGGTACAAGAGGTGACAAGATTAAGAAATGCATATTGGTAGTTACAAAATAGTCACAGGAACATAGCATAGGGAATATAGTCAATAATATTGTAATAACTGTATAATCCCAGGTGGGTTTAGACTTATTGGGATGATCTCTACGTAAGTTATATAAATGTCTAATCACTATGTTGTACTCCAGAAACTAATATGAGTGTCAACTGTAATTGAAATTTTTTTTTTTAATTTTAAATGATGACAATAAAAAAAGACAGATTTCACACTAAACTCAGACCTCTCCCCTCTGGTTTTGCAGGCCCCCGCCCCAAACAGGTAAACATTTTTCTTGGTTTCTTATTTGCTTATCATCTTCTCCCTTCCACATCCCCTTTTAAATCAATTTGACTTTTCAGGGTAGTTTAGATGTAAAGCAAAATTGAGCAGAAAATATAGAGTTCCCATCTATCTCCAGGACCCATGTATGCCATGTACTCTCAGCTTACCCTGCTATCGACATCCCCCATCAGAGTGGTACATTTGTTCCAGTTGCCTTTCCGCTTTTTATATCCACTCTGTTTTATTGAGGTATAACTGACATATAACGCTGCTTTAGTTTAAGGTGTTCAACATAATGACTTGTCATACGTGTATATTGCAAAATGAGAACCAAAGTAAATTTAACATCTCTCATGTCATTTACTTACAAAATTTATTTTCTTGTGATGAAAACTTTTAAAATCTACTCTCCTAGCAACATTCAAATATGCGATGCAATATGGTTAACAAGTCAGAATGCTGTACTTTACATCCCAGAACTTATTTACCTGAATACTGAAAGCTCGTACCTTTTGACATTCACCCTTTTCCCCCACTCCCCACTTCTTGCTTCTGTAAACCACCTTATCTGTTCTGTTTCTATGAGCTTGGTTTCTTTGGTTTCCATACAGTAGTTGTCTTCCTGTGTCTGACTTATTTTACTTAACATAATACCCTCAAGGTCCATCCATGTTGTCACAAATGGCAGGATTTCATTAGGTTTTATAGCTGAATAATATTCCTTTATCTAGAGAAAGATCTGCACCCCCAAGCTCACTGCAATATTTACAAATGGTCAAAACATGGAAACAACCTTAGTCTCCACATTTTCTTTTTCCATTTATTCATCAATGCACACTTCGTTTGTTTCCATGTCTTGATTATTTGTAAATAATGCCATAATGAACTTGGGAGAGCATATATCTGATATATCTGACAGTGATTTTATTTCCTTTGGATATATTCACAGAAGTGGAATTGCTGAATCCAATGGCAGTTCTATTTTTAATTTTTTCAGTGAACTCCACACCGCTTTCCATACTGGCTGCACCAATTTATATTCATATCAGCAGTGCAGAAGAGTGCCCTGTGCTCCACATCTTCATCAGCGTTTGTTATTTCTTGTTATATCCTGTCTTTTTGATGACAGCCATTAAAAGAGGCATGAGGTGATATCTCATTTTGGTTTGCATTTCCCTGATATTTAGTGATGTTGAGCGCCTGTTCATGTAATTATTGGCCATTAGCGATTTCCATGATTTCTTTGGAAATTCAGATCCTCTGTTCATTTTTGAATTAGATTATTTTTGTGCTGAGTTACATGAATTTTTTACACATCTTGGATATTACCTTCTTATTAAATGATTTTTAAATATTTTCCCCATGCTAAAGATTGCCTTTTCATTTTGTTGATGGTTTACTTTGCTCTGCAGCAGCTTTTTAAGTTTTCATAGTCTTACTTGTTTAGTTTTCCTTTTGTTGCCTTTGTTTTGAAAGTCAAATTCAAAAAAAAATCATTGCCAAGACCAAGGTCTAGGCGCTTACCCACTATATTTTCCCCTAGGAATGTTATAGCTTCAGTGTTATGTTCATTCAAGTCCCTAATCCATTTAAAACTAATTTTTGTGTATGGTGCAAGATAGAAGTCCAGATTTAACTTTGCATGTGGCTGTCCAGTTTTCCCAACACCACTTATTGAAGAGACTGTCCTTTCCCCATTGTATATTCTTGGCTCATGTGTCATAAAATAATTGACCATATATTCATGGGTTATTTCTGGACTCTCTGTTCAGTCCCATTTATCTATGTCTGTCTGTTTTTATGCCAATACCACACTGTTTGGTTACTACAGTTTTGTAATATAGTTTGAAATCAGGAAGCATGAAAGCTTCAGCTTTGTTCTCTCTTAGATTTTTTTGGCTATTCAGGGTCTTTTGTAATTGCATATAAATGTTAGGATTATTTGTTCTATTTCTTCGAAATATGTCATTGCAATTTTGATAGGGATTATATTAAATCTGCAGATCTCTTTAGGTTGTACAGACATTTTGACAATATCAGTGCCTCTATCTATGAGACTAGAACATCTTTTCATTTGTGTCCTCAAATTTTTTCATCAATGTTTTCAGTGTACACACCATTCGCCTTGGTTCAATTTATTCCTAGATAATTTATTCAATGAAACCTTTCATTCTTTCTCCACTCTCTCTCAACTTTCTTTCCTATTTGTCATCTTTCTCTTGCTGCTGTATTCCAGGTAATTTCATCATTTCTATCAACCAGTTAATCAATTCTTACTTAAGTTTTAATAAGCTGTTTAACATGTCCATGGAGTTGTTAATTTTAATTATTAGCTTTTCATTTCTAGAAGTTACTTTTGATTATTTTTAGCTCCAAGATTTGTTTTAATATTATCTTGTTTCTTGAGAATTATTTCTTCTATTAAGCTTGATTTTCATTTTTTGGCATATGAGAATTTCTCTTACTTTTGTGTGCTCAGCGATACTTCTAAAAGGATTTTTGGTGTATTTCATTCAACATTTCTAAGTTTTTAATAGTACAAAGTGCTTCAGGTTATCTTATTTTACCTACCATTTTTCTCCGAGAATTTTACTAGTCACACATTCAGTCTCCTGTTTTCTACAACTTTATGTTTTCTTTCACTTTATATTTTTGGTCCATGATTTCAGATCTTCCTTTCCAATTCCGAGTAAATTGCAATTGAGCGAAAGGGGCAGAATATCACTGTGGTACACTACTTGACTCTCGAATGCTATTTTAAAAACAAAATTCAAAGGTTCGACCACAGCCCCCACCACTCAATCTATTTCACTGAGTACAGTTTTATGATTCCAGCTTATCTCCTGCCTTGTGGCTGTTAGGTCCCTTTAATGTATTATTTCATTTTCACACAGTTGAGGTCCCTCTAAATACTGTGAATTTTACATAATGGGATCCCCGCAGGTGTCCTAAGGCAAAGGATCCTCTAAGCTCACTGATCTATCTATAGTATAAAACTTAGCAAGCATGCTCTAAGTCCCGGAGCCAGCATCCTAGCACTCTAATATCTCTATACTCCCACAAGTTCAAGGACAGGTAAGATTCATCCCATCATTTCAGGCACCTCTCAGCCTTCTGGTGGTCACTTACACAGAAACCAAAGTTAACATTCTTGGGGCAGGGAAGAGGGAGTGATACAAAGAAGAGACAGCATCGGAGGCAGAAATATCTGAGAACAAAACACCTCTCAAGATTTGCTGCTTTTCAGTCTTTGCCTTAGGCCTCTAAGATAATTCTTCAGCTGACTGTGATTGCCATGGGAGAGAAAATCCCTCAGCAGTTGTCTTGTTTTCTCTGCTGGTACCCTAACTGAATACCAAGACACATTTTTATTCAGATACATGTGGAAACCAACATTTGCCTAAAGAGAGACAGGCAACCTGCTGTGAGTTGAAAGTAGATGGGAAGGAAGTGTCTTCCCAACTGTCACATTCCCAGAATCTACATCACTGCTCACACTTACACAACTGGCTCTGCCAAAAAAAAAAAAACTGGACGAATCTCAACCAGTGTGAAAGGTTAAATAACTGTCAACATATAACAGGCCTGTGACTAACAACTGTAGACAACAAGCTGATTCATTTAACTACAGTACGTCATATAGTATGGTTATCTTGGAGAATTTACTCAGAAATTACAGTGTTTGAAGTTAAGACTACAGACAAATATATTTAGTTGAGAATTTTCATATGTACAGTGAACATTCATTAATATGTGCTTTAAATTTTTATGTGCTAAAATTATCATAGTTGTATTACAAAAGAGCATCTGGATATTTAAAACGTTTTTATTTTTTTAATTACAGATGACATACAATATTATCTTAATTTCAGAAGTACAACATAGTAATTATATATTTATGTCTAGTACCCATTTGACACCATATATAGTTATTACAATATTAATGACTATATTCTCTATGCAATATTTTAATAATTCCTGTAATTATTCTGCAACTGCCAATCTATACTTCTTAATCCCTTCACATTTTCACTCCAACCCCGTCACCTCTCTCCCATCTGGTAACCATCCATTTGTTCTCTGTATCTATGAGTTTTTCTCTGTGTTTTGTTCCTTCATTTACTTTGTTTTATTAGATTCTACATATAATGAAATCACACAGTATTTGTCTATGTCTGACTTATTTCACGTGGCATGATACCCTCTAGATCCATCCATGCTGTTACAAATGGCAAGATTTCATTCTTTTTATGGCCGAGTAATATGCCATTGTATATACGTACTGCTTCTTTATCCACTCATCCATTGATGGACACCTAGCTTGCTTCTGTATCTTGGCTACTATAAATAATGCTGCAGTGAATACAAGGGTGCACAGGTCTTTTTGAATTAGTGTTTTAGATTTCTTCAGATAAATACCCAGAAGTAGGATTGTTGAGTCTTAATTTTTTGAAGAACCTCCGTACTGTTTTCCATAGTGGCTGCACCAATTTACAATCCCACCAACAGTGCAAGAGAGTTCCCTTTTCTCCACATCCTAGCCAATACTTGTTCCTCGATTTACTGATGACAGCCACGATGACAGTTGTGAGGTAATATCTCATTGTGGTTTTAATTTGCATTCCCCTGACAATTAATGATTTTGAACATCCCTTCCTATGTGTATCGGCCATCTGTATGTCTTCTTTGAAGAAATGTCTATTCAGGTCCTCTGCCCATTTTGTAATTGCATTTTTGTGTTTGTGTGTTAAGTTGTATGTGTTCTTATATATTTGGATATTAATCCCTTATTGGATATATTGTTGGTGAGTATCTTCTCCCATTCAGTAGGTTGCCTTTTTGTTTTATTGATGGTTTCTTTCACTCTTTTGTTTCCCTTGACAGAAGAGACACATCCAAAACTATATTACTAACAGCGATGTCAAAGTGTTTACTGCCTATATTTCTTCTAGGAGTTTTCTGGTTTCAGGTCTTATATTTAAGTCTTTAATCCATTTTAAGTTCATTCTCTCATATGGTATAAAAAAGTGGTCCAGTTTCCATTTTTTTGCATGTATTTGTCCAGTTTCCCCAACACCATTTTTTTTGTTTCAATTCTTTTTTTTAACATTTTACTTTTTATTATTTTTTAACATTTTATTTTTTTATTTTTGCACCTCCCTCCTCCCCCTTTTCTTAAGAGGCCGTTTTTACCCCATTGTATATTCTTGCCTCCTTTGTCATACATTAATTAACTATAAAGATGTGGTTTACTTCCTGGTTCGCTATTTTGTTCCATTGAACCAAGTGCCTTTTTTTAGGCCAGCACCATGCTGTTTTGATTACTATACCCTTATAGTATAGTTTAATATCAGGTAGCATGATACTTCCAACTTTATTCTTCTTTCTCAAATTGCTTTAGCTATTCATGGTCTTTTGTGGATCCATACAAATTTTAGAATTATTTGTTCTAGTTCTATGAAAAATGTCATTGGTATTTCAATAGGGATTACACTGAATCTGTAGACTGCTTTAGGTAGTATGGAAATTTGCATAGTGTTAATTCTTCCTATCCATGAGCATGGTATATGCTTCCATTTATTTGTATCTTCAATTTCTTTCTTTCACTGGCTTATAATTTTCCAAGTACCAATCATTTACCGCCTTGGTTAAATTTATTCCTAGGCATATTATCTTTTTGATGTGACTGTAAATGGAATTATCTTAATATCGCTTTTTAATAGTTTATCAGTGTATAAAAATACAAACAATTTCTAAATATTAATATTGTATCCTGCTACTTAACTGAATTATTTTATTAGTTCTAACAGTTTTTTGGTGAACCTTTAGAAGGCTCTACATATAGTATTATGCCATCTACAAATGATGGCTTTTAACTTAATCTTTTCCCATTTGATGACTTTTATTTCTTTTTCTTCTCTGATTGCTGTGGGTAGGCCTTACAATACTATGTTGAAA
The DNA here is from genome assembly GCF_902729225.1 of Pteropus medius. NCBI lineage: Eukaryota > Metazoa > Chordata > Mammalia > Chiroptera > Pteropodidae > Pteropus > Pteropus medius. The sequence continues at coordinate 3,777,976 of NW_024344437.1, forward strand.
AAAAATAATGAAAGTGGACATCCTTATCTTGTTTCTCATATTAAAGAAAACATTTTCAGATTTTCACTATTATGATTTCAGCTGTGGGTTTCATATATGACCTCGATTATATTGAGGTATGTTCTGCCATCTTCACTTTTCTGAGAATTTTTATCATAAATGGTTGTTGGATTTTGTAAAATGCTTCTGCATCTATTGCCTGATCAAATGATTTTTAACTTTCATTTAGTTTATATGGTGTGTCACATTAATAATGATTTGCAAATATTTCCAAATATTGAACCACCTTGCGTACCAAGAATTAATCCCACTTGATCGTGGTGTATGACCTCTTTAAGATATTGTCGAATTTGGATTACTAATATTTTGTTGAGGATTTTTACATCTGTGTTCATTGGGGATACTAGCCTATAATTTTTTGGGTACTTTTTCTGGTTTTGGTACATCGTAACACTGGCCTTGTGAAATAAGGTTAGGAGCCTTTCCTCTCCTTCAATTTTTTGAATAGTTTTACAAGGATAGGTATTAACTCTTTGAAAGTTTGGTAAAATTCACTTTTGTATGTTGGGAATCTTTTGATTACTGATTCGCTTTTTTTAGTACTTATCGATCTGCTCAGATTTTCTATTTCTTCCTGATTCAGGATTGGTAGATTATATGTTTCTAGGAATATATCCATTTTTTCCAGATTGTACAATTTGTTGGCTTATATTTGTTCTTAGTATTTCTCCAATAATCCTTTGTACATCTGTGGCATCGATTGTCACTTCTCCTCTTTCACTTCTTATTTATTTGGCTCTCTCTCTTTACTTTTTAATGAGTTTGGTTAAAGGTTTATCAGTTTTGTTTATCTTTTCAGAAAACCAGGTCTTGGTTTCACTGACCTTGTTATTATTAATTTTTTTAGACTCTATTATGTTTATTTCAGCTCTGACCATGATTATTTCCAACTTTCTACTCATTTTGGGCTTTTAGTTTTCTAGTTCTATTAACTGTAAGGTTAGATTATTTGTTTGAGATTTCTCTTGTTTCTTGAGGTAGACCTGTACTGCTACGAATTTCCCTTTTAGAATTGCTTTTTGTGTTATAAATTTTGGGTCCTTGTGCTTGCATTTTTTTGAGGTATATTTTGATTTCTTCCTTGATCACATTTTCAACCCCATTCATTGTTTAGTAGCATGTTAATTAACCTCCATGTATTTTTATGATTTTCAGTTTTCTTCTTGTATTGATTCTAGTTGCACACCATTGTAATCAGAGAAAATCCTTGACATGATTTCAATCTTTTAAATTTTACCGAGACTAGTTTTGTTGCCTAACATGTGGTCGCTCCTGGAAAATGTTCCACGATTCCTTGAACAAAAAAGTTGATTCTGCTGCTTTTGAGTTAAATATCTTAAAAATGTCAATTAAATCTAATTGCTCTAATGTGTCTTTAAAGATCACTGTTTCCTTGATTTTCTTCTGGATGACCTACCCATTGATGTTCAAGTTCCCTACCATGACTGCATTACTGTCGCTCTCTCTATATATGTATATCAGTCAATATTTGCTTTATATATTTAGGAGCTCCTACATAGGGTGTGTATAGATGTTTACAAGAGTTACATGCTCTTGTTGGATTTATCCCTTTATCATTATAAAATGACCTTCTGTGTCTCTTGTTACATACAGCCTTTAAGTCTACTTTGTCTGATATAAGTATTGCTACCCCACATTTATTTTCATCTTTTCTGTGTGTTTGTATGTATCCCTTAGGTTTTGGAATTACACATAATCTTACTACTTTTGTCTTTTAACCTATGTTCTAGCTTTATAGTTGATTAATCCACTGCTTTTATTTTGTTTTCCCTTTGTCAGTAAAAACCTTTTTCTTTCCTATATATTCCTTTTCATATTTTCCTACTTAAAGAAGTAGCTATAACATCTGATGTAATACTGGTTTAGTGGGAACAAACTCCTTTAGCTTTTTCTTGTCTGGGAAACTCTCTCTCCTTTAATTCTAAATGACAGACTTACTCAGTAGAATCATCTAGGTTGTAGACCTTTGCTTTTCATCACTTTGAATATTTTGTGCCAATCCCTTTTGGCCTGCAGTTTCTGTTGTGAAAATGGCTGATACTCTTATGAGAGCTCCGTTGCAGGTAACTGCTTTTCTCTTGCTAATTTTGAGGTTCTCTCCTTGTCTTTAACCTTTTGCATTTTAACTATGATGTGTCTTGGTGTGAGCTTCTTCTGGGTTCATCTTGTTTGTTACTCTCTGCACTTCCTGGACCTGTATGTCCATTTCCTTTGCTAGGTTAGATAAGTTTTCAGTCATTGTTTCTTCAAATAGGTTTTCAATCCGTTGCTTTTTCTTTTCCTTCTGGTGCCCTTATGATGCAAATGCTGATATGCTTGATGTTGTCCCAGAGTTTCCTTAAATTATCTTTATTTTTTTTTTATCTTTTTCTTTTTGTTGTTCCAACCAAATGTTTTCCACTAACCTGTTTACCAGATCATAGATTTGATCCTCTGCTTCATTTAATGTGCTATTGATTCCCTCCAATGTATTCTTTATTGCAGTTATTATATTCTTCATTTCTGACTGGTTCTTTTTTATGGTTTTTAGCTCTTTGTATATGTTCTCACTGATTTCATCTATCCTCCCCTAAGGCCACTGAACATCCTTACAATCCGTGTTTTGAACTGTACCTGGTAGATTGCTTGCCTTCATTTTGTTTAGTTATTTTTCTAGAGTTTTGTCCTATTCTTACATTTGGGATATGTTTGGCTCCTCATTTTGGCTGCCTCTCTGTGTTTGTTTCTGTGTATTAGGTAGACCTCCTACATCTCCCAGTCTTGGCAGGGTGACCTTATGTAGTAGATATCATGTAGGGCCCAATGGCACAGTCTCCTCAGTCACCTGAGACAGGTGTCCCTTTGGTGTGTCCTGTGTGCCTTCCTGTTGTAGTTGAGCCTAGATTGCTGTTTGCATGTTAGTGAGTGGGACTGACCTTCAGGCTGGCTGTAGGAGCTGGCCATGACAACAGCAGACAAACTGTTGTGCGGGGGCTGACCCCAATGTGTGAGAGTCAGTTTTGCGATGTTCATGTGCCAGCCAAGTCTGCTCTACAAATGTGTCACTTGTGGAGCAGGTCGAGTGGTGCTCTGGTGTGGTCTGAAGCCAGATACCAGGTGTGATGGTTGTGACACCTTTGATAGGGGCTCCAGTACAGGCCAAGATCAGACATCTCTTGTGGACAGATTGTCACCACTCGATAGGAGATAAAAAGTGATTTGTGAATGGCTGCCTTGTGCGGGGCTTGGAGGTGCTTATGAAAGGCTGTGGTGTGAATTGAGGCTGGCTGCCACTAGCCAAAACTTAGAGCCCTGTGGCAGGCACCATGTGAGCTGAGGCCAGCTGCCATTTGTGCCAAGCTTGTTGTAGCTTAGTTGAAGCTACATTCCAGCCAAGGCTGGCTGACACTTATGCCAGGCTTGGGGCCACCTGTTGGGAGTTACATGCAAGATAGTTTCTGCTTGTGCCAAGCCTGAAGCCACTTAACAAGAAGTACAGGGCACATGGAGGCCAGCTGCTGCTGCTTCTGGTTTGTGAATCTTTGAGAGATTTTGGCAAATTCTGCAGTGTGAGTTGAAGGAGGCTGCTTGTGTAGAAAAGCTGCTGGAAAAGGTTTAGGCAGGGCCCACAAGTTGGGTGGGGTGCGGTCTCAGAATCATCAGGGCAAGGCGAACAGTGTTAGCCAGGTTAATGGAGACTCAGATTGGGTGCCTGCCTGTGCTTGCCACTTGGGTAGAGAAGAGTTCAACAAAGTAATATTGGTACCTGCTGGCACTTCCACCCCCAGAGAGAGCTGCCCCAAACCCTGCCCCTCTGGCCTTTTCCCTGAAGTTAGTCAATTTAGTTCTGCCCTATGTGTCTCCAGTGCTTTTCAAACTGCTGCCCCTGTGCTGGAGCTTAGGGCAAGTGAATTTGTGAGTGAGAAAGTGAGAAAGTCCATATGCAGGCCTCGCAACAGGAGCGCCCTCGTCTCGGTCTCCAGCATCTCTCCATCTCACGTAAATGTAATCCCTGCTGGTTTTCACAGCCAGTTATTCCAAGGACACCTCTTCCCAGCCTTGGTGTCCTGAGCTGGAGAGCCCTTTGTGGGACTGGGACCCACTGCTCCTCAGGGGGAATCTTTGCATTCAGATATCCCTCTCAATTTTTAACCCCCACATGTGTGTACAGGGACCAGCCCATTCCATGTCTCCACCCCTTCTATCAGTCTTAAGTGGCTTCCTCTGTACGTCCTTAGTTATAGGACTTCTGTTTAGCTAGTCTCAGGTGGTCCTAGGTGACTGTCATTCTATAATTCAGTTGTAATTTTGATGTGGTTGTAGGAGGAGGCAAACATAGAGTTAACCGACTGCAACATTTTGATCAGAAGTCCTCTTTAGCTTTTGCAGTTGGGTATTTTGATCATCAATTTCAACCCTTTGTTAGAATTCTCTTTTTAGGTAACGGTAACCAGGACATCTCCCTGAAACAACAGTTTGGTTTTCAATTCAAGCATATATCCATGTTAAATTTCTAAATTTTATACAACTTTTTACTTTGGAATTTTTTAAGATTTATAGAAAAGATGAAAAATTAGTTTCATAAAGTGCCTAGATAATATTCACCCAGCTTCCCCATTGTGTTCATATCTTATCTAATCATGGTGCATAAGTCAAAACTAAGAAACTAACATAAGCACAATATTATTAACTGAACTACAAACTTTACTCATATTTCACCAGTTTTCCCTCATGTACTTTTAATGTTTAGGATCCAATCCACGATATCATCTTTCATTTAATCATAAAGTCTCCTTAGACTTCTTTGATCTATGGTAGATTCTCGTTCTTTGTTTTCTGTGGCCTTTGACAGTTCTGAGAAGTACTCATCAAATATTTTATAGAATGTTCCTCAACTGGAGGTTCTATTAAGCTTTCTCTGGATTAGATTGGGGTTTTTATTTTTAGAAGAATACAGAATACAGAAGACTATTTTTAGAAGGGCACAGAGGTGAAGTGCCCTTCTCATCACATCATATCAGGAAGTACATGGTATAAGCATGACATGACTGTTGATTTTAGCCTTACTCATTAATGGAAATCACTGCCATGTTTCATTATTCTTTGGAAGGGAGCCAGTAAGTCCATCCCACACTTAGGGAGAGGAGATTTTAGTTCCACCTTCAGGAGAAAGGAGCAGCGACATATATTATTTTGAACAAACTTCTCAGTTTTAATGCTACACATCAAACCTATCTCTAGTTCGGCTAACAATTCGAGTTTATGGATTATCTCATAACTTGTGTTCCAGGTACTGGACAGAAAATATAAACTAGGTGTTTATATAAACAAAGGACCAACCCACTCAGACTTTAGTTTAGTTTCACCACTGAATCCCAGTCAGATTCACTGCCAAACAATTCCTCCATATACAGATGAAATGGTGATATCTCTTTTTGTAATAGTTTTAAACATGACTCTCTTAGGTTTTTAGTAATGAAACCATCTATAAATAAGGATATCTACTGCCTCTCCTAAGCAATGATTAGATTATCATAGAAATACTTATCCCACTGCTGATATGAATGCAGCTATTTAAGACAAATGTCTTACTATACTTAAGAAATGTTCTGATTTCATCAGAACTATATGTTAAATTATGCCCATTATCTTTTTGCTAACTATTCAAATTATCATATGGCAATATATTGTGATTAACCACTTTACATTTACTTTATCGCTTACCCTAAAAACTCAATGAGGGAAGCAGTATGGGTTTATTCATTCACATGGTAAAAACTGAGGCTCAAAAATTTTTCTAAGGCCACTGAGAAAATATGCAGCTAAACCAGGATCTAAACCTATAAAGCCTAACTGGAGAGCCAATGAATTACATGTATTTTATTAACCATTATCTCTATTAACTATCAAGTTGTTTTAAGTGTTATTTTTCCTATTAGATTAAATTTTAGAATTATACTGATAAGAATCATTTAGACTTAATTATCTGTGTAGCTAAGTATTCAAGAAAACACTTAATTTCAGTGTTACCTAGGTCATTGATTTTATTCAATCCAACTCCATTAATAATATAATTAGTGAAAATTCTTCCAAGATTTAAGTTTCTTATTGTTTTTGGTATTCGTAGTTTTTTTAACGCAATGTTATTATTGAAAAATTGCTTCAACGGGTAACATTCACATGGTTAAAAAATTAAAATGATCCAATTCCACTTTTGTTTCCACCAACTCCTCATTAAGAGCCACTGTTCTTAATTTGTTATTTTTTGCATATCCTACCAGATTTTCTTACTGTAACGTATAAGAAGTAGTATATTCTTATATTCTCCATTTTGTACAAAACTAGCACCCAATATGTACCCATCTACACTATTTGTTTTTAATCCTTTCACAATATAGTTGTGATATTAGTATAGAGAGAATTATCACATTGGCTTTGTTTTACAACTGCGTAGTATTCTATTTAATGAATGAATCATAATTTATTTAACAAATCTCCTATTACAGGAATTTAAGATTTCTCCCAACCTTTACAATTATAAACAACATAACAATGAACAACTCTGAACAGCCATCATTTTACAAGTGATGAATTGCCAGGTTAAAAAGTGTATGTATTTGTACTTTCCATAGGCATTGATAAAAATTAACAAACTATGCATTATATTAATTTATGCTCCAGTTAAAAATGTGTGAGTACGTGCTCTCGCCACAACCTTGCTAACAAAGATGGATGCTGAATTTTGAGAATCTGTCAATCTGATATGTGAAAAATGGTACTTACTTTAGTTTGAGATTATATTTCCCTTATAGCAAGCAGAATTCAGCTCTTTTCAAATTCAGCTCTTTTCAAATGTGTGTGTCATATGTATTTTCTCCTATATGCTGACCATTCACATCCTTTGCCTATTTTTCTTATTGATTTCTTACTGGTTGGGGTTGTCTTATTGATGTCTAAGGAAAGCTGTGCGAAGTTATCATGTAAGATATCTTTAATTCCCTCAGTTTCTATATTACAGAAATTGTCATTTGTTTTGTACATTCATATTTTTGCCCTTCCTTGAGCTGTTCAATGATGATTCATATATTTTTATCATGAGTTTTAAAAATCAACTTTTTAAATGATTTTCTGTCTTCTGAACCATTAATTTCTACTTTTCAATTTATTACTTCTATTTATCTTGTTATGCTTTTTATAACTTTTACGTTTTAATTACATTTTTTTCTATATTTCCATTCTATTGTTCTATGGCTATGGATATTTCGCCAAGCACATTTTTGCTATATACATTAAGTTTTTTGAACTTGTTTCCTAAAAATTTTACAATTTCAGTGTGCATTTTCTCTTTGACACAAAAATGGTTTAATAAATTTTAAATTTCTAAGTAGAAGAATCTTTGGGTTCTGACTTTGTTCCTATTTTCTAATTTTATTGCCTGTTAATAAATCTTCTGTTTAGTTTCTACATTTTAGAATTCTTCTTTGATGTCTACTATACCATGTCAAATTTTCATAAATGTTCCTTGTACATTTGAAATTATATTCTTTATTAACATGGTACAGAGTTCAAACTATACTAATAAGATTTACCATAGTATTTAGATTACTCTCTCCCTTGACTTTTTATGAACTGAGATTGGTGAATAAAAGTTTCTTTTAAACTACGAAAGACTGTCTATTTTCCCGTAATTTCTTTATCATGAAGGTTTCATCCTTTGATACTATCAAGTACTCTTCTTCATGATATTGATTGGTTTTTGTCTTGAATTCTAATTTGTCCAATATCAAGTCCTGGTTCCCACTTTTTTTCATTTGTATTTATATGGTATACGTTTACTCATCCTTTTATTTTCAGCCTTTCTAATTCACTTTGTTTTCAGTATGTTTCTTGAATATAGAACTGTGATTTTTTTACAATAGATTTACAAAAACTTTTACATTTATTAAGATAGCAGATAAGTGTTAGATATGTCATATTCTGTTATTCTTCCTGACTTTTATAGATTAAAGACTTCCATTACGTGTATAGTTTTTAGTTTTATTTGTACATTCTTTAATATTTTGAAAGCATAATTTTGTTGAATTGCTTATCTTTGCAACTATATAGGAATAAGAGGTTTTCTATATATTTCTATATATTTCCATATATTTCTATATATTTAGAGGCTGTATTTCCCTAATATAAGCAATAATAAAGTGTATTTTGCTAACATAAGCATATTTACTCTTAATTTTTCCTCTCTCCTAACATCGAATTTTAGTCAATAGGCTTATATTTCTAATACTGCATTTGTCAGCTTCAACGGCTATCATCTGACTGTTTGAACTTACACTCCACTTTCCTTCTTTCTTCAGTCCTTTACCAATTCATTATAATTGTAGCATTTCTACATAAAAAACAAATGAAAAGTAAATTCTGGCCTGGCACTCCAATTCAAGCATTTGTTTTAGTATTAACTGTTAAATTAATTCCATGTTCCCCAGTAGTCCTTAGCTGTAGTCTGCCCAGTTGTCCTAAGCAGCTGAACTTTGACCGCCACCAAGTTTCTCAAGAATTATTCAGAAAAACAATTCTTTGCATGGTTAAAAATTGTTTGGCAGCACCTTTTTTACTTAAAGGATACTCTGTCTCTGATTTTCTCTGTTTCAATATCTTAGAGTTGGTGCTCTACATTTTCCATATTGAAGGCTGTTGCAGAGAAGTCTATGGCCAGACTCAATATTTTTCTCCTCATCTTCTGCTGAACTGAAGATCATTTACTCAAACTTAAATCGAATAATATACTTTTGTGCTGATCATTCCAAGAAAAATTTCCCTGATAAACAGTATTACCTTTTAATAGGAACGACAAAAATCTTATATTAGGATTTCACTGAACTACTGCTATAAATATTTGTTTAGTCCAGTGTTCCAGTTTTCTTATCTGAAAACTCTATTTAAGTCACTACTGAAACTTTTGTGCTTTCTACACCAGTCGTTTTCTCTGTAATCCTGTATTTGCTTTGTTTCCATTTTTATCATCTATGTATCTTACTATGCAATCCACACATTAATCTTCCTTTGAGGTTCTACCGATTTCATCTTCAGTTATGTGAAAGATTTTTCCTTCAACTTTTTTCCCCAGTTTCATTAGCTCATGGTTCTTCATTTCCATGTTACGCTACCATTTCTTCCAGCTTCTTGAAATTCTGTTTAGTAGTTGTCCTTCCTCAGCAGCAATTCGTTTATTTCTTATCATTTTAACTTATGGTAAAATTTTTAAACACAATTATGTACTCCATAGCAATACCTTTCCAGTGAGTATTCTTATCTACTGGTTAGTTTTGCTTACTTTTTCCACACTTCAATATTTTAAATGTTTCTTGACAATTTTTAAGAGGTTGCAAAAGGCTAAAATCCTTTATTAATATCTCCTAGTCAATTTCTTTTCCTTAACCAAAGTTAAATGAGAAATCTTTCTCTCTCAGTACATGCATCTCACTCTCGGTATTGTATCAACTAGGACACTTACATTCCCTCACATATGTGTAACTTTTTCCTACAATCTTGGCTATTTTGAACTATTGCCTGTATCTATAAAATCTCTATTCTCCCTTACTTGACTACTATTCATTTGGCAACAACATGAAAATAACATCTACTCTTTTAGACTATTTAGGATGTCGGAGATGTTTTATCTGGATCTAGTGAAGTTTCATCAGTGTTATCAATAAACACTTGGTAAAATTAAACACAAAAAAGAATTGGCGACAGTAGTGAGGTTCTGAGAGGCACTCTACCGAGTAACAGAGTAATACTTAAATGGCAGCACTACTGTCTTCAGCTCATTTGTATAGAAAATGGATTTTATAAAAGAATAATAACGCACTGGACAACACAGTATGAAAAATACTCATTATATCAGCAGGTGATTTTGTAAAGTATCTCACTTCTGGACTTTGGAGGAAAAAGAGCTATTCTAGGATT
>NW_024344437.1:3788172-4041491 GCF_902729225.1 Pteropus medius
GGGATCGAGCTTTTTCAGGATAGCATAGCCATAGACTGTTCTAGGATTTTTTAAACACAAAAGTAATCAAAAAGCCCCAATGTTAGAAAAGAATACAAAAAATTAATAAAATACTGACTTAGCATGGAAGCAAAAGAAGAGCTCCAACAGAGACCTCATATACATGGCATTCCCCGTGTCAAGAAAGTTTTCATTGAAGTCATGTCCATATATGCTTTACTTTATTTGATGAAATATTTTATTACATCTTTAAAATGAACAGTATTTTATTTTTGGCAAGCAAATATGAATAAACTATATTACTGAAATTGTGATTTTATTCTATAATCTACTACTAATAAGCATTCTTTTATAAAACATTTTTATGACTTTTACTACAAGAAGCTATTATTTTCCACTATAAGATTGCTGTAGTCAAATTTCATGTTACATTAGATAAAAAACTAGTAAAATGAGAATGTCGGTAGGTATTTCTACAATTCATTATAAAAACCATCAACTTACTTGTGACCTAAATGCTTCAGAAAGTATCCCAGAACCTTCAGAGCTTGAACCCAAATACTTTCACTTTTAGAAGCCAATAATTTGTAGATTACCCTAAAAAATATGAAAACAAATGATCTTTTAAGCTCCTACAAATATTAAAAATATAGGCTCTGTATACTTTGCAAATAAATTGTATATACATAAAAGATAAAATATGTCTCAGGATTTTAAATTCTTTGGATAAATGAAAAATTAGCACATTTTATTTTTTTTTAACTTGATCTTCAAACACATACTAAAAAGGGCAATGTGTGACTGATTGTTCATAAGTATTTACTCCCAGCACACTCAACGAAAATTTTCTATTTTAAGATACATGCTTAGGAAGCCATATTTCCTCTTCTCTTAGAATTGCCCCTGACATTTGTTCTTGTTGACCTTTGGACTATGGATCTGCCCAATTATTTCTCTTTTCTCAGAATTCAGAATGAGGTCTGAGAAACAACATTTAGTCTTTGTTGCCCTCTTGAATTAGGAAATGATTTTAAAAAGAAACTATAAGACAGCCTTTCTATGTTCCCAGATGTGAGTCAATATACAGAAAGAAGACTAAGCAGCCATAGAGAAAGTAGTGGAAAACACAAACTTATTTCCTTATAGTTTTCCAATTCCTGCTTCCTACACTAATGAGATTTCTGTAAGAAACGCATATTTTCTTTAACTAGTTTTCTGTTACCTGGAGCAAAAAAGGTTACATGTTACTAGAGACTTTTTGTTTTCTCATCACTCTACTGAAGAACAGGCAATAAGATAACCTCTAGAGTGATTATTCCCTTGGAAGATGATTTTTTCAAAAGCCTCAAGTTCTCAAATAGATACCTATTTAAACTGAAATCTATTTTCAGGATTTTTAAAAACCAAGTTCAGTCATTAAAAAAGACAAATGTGAGAGCAAGAACGTTATATATGTCAAATAAATATTCAGGAAATCATTAAAAAAAAACATTCAACAGCAAAAATAATCTTGAGAACCAAAGTAAAAGCTCACAGCCTAAAAATGTGACTATACTCAAATATAAAATTAGAAATTCCCACAGAACTCCCATTTTCTAGGAATATCTGAGTTAGAGAAAAAAAAGGTGTAAGATCAACAGTAATTATGATTAACATCTGAAACATGAAAACATCTAGAGCATCACACATCTACACTACATAGGATTTTTTTCACAATTAGATAAGTATTTCTTAAAAAAACAAGATAAAGACACAGGATTGTAATACAGTTTAAATAGGAAATTTACTGACAGATCAGTTAGTTAATGTTTACTTGTAATATAATAAAAATTAATCCTAATTCATATGCTTGAGTTGATATTGTTAATATTGATATATAATTTCCAAGCTACTTATAACCTGTGGAGGTTCACTGAATTATACATGTAATAATCTAGATTTCTTTTTAATTCCAATAACTCGGATTCCAGAAAAATAAAAAGGGAGAATCCCTAAGGGGCTAGGTTATGAGTTTGAGTTCATAATACTAATGAAGCAACTGTTTCACTTGTCTCCATAAGTACCTGTCAATCAACCAAGTCTGCAGAATCTTCTGGCTTTGTCCTCTTGTTCTAGAACACCTTTTGCCTATAGTAAGCATTGCCATCGCACTGCCACTGACCTGGCTCATCACCCAGAACACTGGAAAATGAAATAATCTCCCTACTGATCTCACTGCAGAGGTGTTGTTCCTCTCCAAGTCATTTTCCACACAGCTGACTGCATAGCTAACAAAACAAAAATCTGAGCAAATCAGTCCCTCGCTGAGATTTCTTTAATTTTCATCACCAATAGAATAAGATCTTCTGAAGTATCGAAATGTACAGCTTGGAAATATCATAGAGCTATTTTCTAACAACAGGATCAGGACAACAATGGAAAGAGGGTCATTGAAATGCATTGATTTGAGATCTTTTCTCGTTTCTAATATAAGCATGTAATGCTTTAACCGTCCACTGGAACACTGCTTTAGGTGCACTGCATAAATTGTGATATATTGTTTTATTTCATTCATCTCCAAATACTGTCTAAATCCTTCGGATTTCTCCTCTGACCCATGTTTTATCCAAAAGACATGTTTTTTAGTTTACACACACACACACACACACACACACACACACAAAAGAAACAGAATAGATCTAAACTAATCATTCTATCTCTATCCTCAAGCTTGTACTATCTAGCTCTTGAGTTTAAACTCATTTCCAACACTATGCAGCTCTTTTTTTTATTGAAAATATACCACATGCTCTCCTCTGTTGTCTCCTGCATAAGAAGAAAGAAAAAAGAAAAGAAAGAGAGAGGGAGAGGGAGGGAAAAAGAGGAGGGAGGAGGAGGAGGGAGGGAGGGAGGGAGGGAGAGACGAAGAAAATTTGCTTTTCCCACTACTTGAAATGTCTTTACTAGAGCAGTTAACAATTTAATCACTTTTCTTGAGACCTGAGACCATTTCTATACACTTTGTCTGTACTGAGCATTAGAGGATTCATAGAGGCTTTCTCCATCATTCAATTCTTATGTGTAAAGTTTTGCTGTATTTATTCAAAAGTTCATAGAATTGGGGTTATTCTAGGAAGCACAACTGTACTCAATTAAAATCTAATAGAAATATTAATATTATCATCATACCTTATTCCATTTCTTTGATCAAATGCCGGTATCATTGAGGCTGGGTGTTCTGACATTAAAGCCACTAATAACTGTAACACATCATGAATATTTTCATCCTGCATAATAAAGATCACCAATATTTCCTTAGTTAAAATTTTATTCTGATGTTTTGAATACAATCATTAAAACAGAAGACCCAGATCACATCCTACCTCATGCATCGTAAGCAGGTAATTTAATATACTCTGAAGTTCGTCTTCCTTGACCCCTCGATCCTAAGTTTTAAAAAAATCATTAATTTAAATCTAAAAACTTTAAAGACAGGCATCAAAACAATATTTTAGAACTCAAAAATTTAATTAAATTTTTAATTAAAATATCTAGATACTTCATAACTCATAGACATTATTTCACGTTAAATAGTAAATAGAAATTTGTATTTATTCTTTGAAGTTGCTAATATTTGACCTTCATTATAAAGATAGTATATCTTGATCTAACTGTATTAATATTACTATTTTCTAACCATATATCATTTTCTCAAAATAATGCAAATCACTGCTAAAATTTTACAGCATTGTTATGTATTTAACCTTTATTTTCCATTTTCTTAATCTTTTAAAAATCATTCTGTGATAAAATACATAACATAAGTCTTCTCGAACAGGAACACAGATCAATTTTTGGAATGAAATCTTTATGCTAGTTTCTTATGCATATGTTCCTTTTACATTTCTGCTATATCCCTTGGTATGGAGGATCTCAAAGAGTATTTACCAAAAAGTGAAATTCGACAAAAGTTACAGAATTTTGAAAGCAATTCATGAATTAACATAGTTTGTGCTAATTTTACAATAATGATTGTAAACTATGCCAAAATATTGTTTTATCTAACATAGTGCAAGTCTGCAATTATGTAAAATTATTTTACCTTTAGTATGAGCTGTTTCAGAAAAAGTAGCATAAATGCCCGTAGCGATATAATTTCTTTTTGTGATGGCCGGGGACCATCTAGAATAAAAGAGAAAATAAAAACAAAAAGAAAACAAGAAAAAAAAAAGAAACTCACGATATTAAATGCAATAATGCTTAATGCAATAATGTTAGGATACTATGGAATTCTTTAATAGTTATATTTATTATAATTATACAATTTATTAGCATTAATGCAATATAGTTTTAATTATATTAGAGAATCTCAACATTATTTTTCAGATTTTTGGCAATTTCAAATTATTCACTAAGTGTTAGATTTGGGAGAAAATTACTTTTAATAAGTTTTAACATATTATTATCCATTGATAAATGTATACTCATGAAGTACTTACGTGGATACTTTTTCTTACTTTTATTAACTTAATAGGTTTTCTTTTCTAAGTTTTCTCATTGTTTGTCTTATCCTCAAACCTGCCTTCATTTAAAGACTGTCCTCATTTTCACCCCACACATTATATAACAAAACACAGAAAAAGTGACACTGTATTATAATTTGTTTTGCAGCTTTTTTCTTCCATGCCACTTATATATACCAAATACATATTACAGTGGACAGTAAATGCTTATGAGTCAATAAATGCTTATGAGTCAATAAATGAAAATGAAGAACAATTAAAGTATACATATCAGTTCTATAATATGCAAATTATAAATTACGAATATTTAATTACCAATAAAATGAGGACATGCAATGATAAACATATATAATATATAATAACTGAATTATATCTTTAGGATATGTAGTTAGAACCATGAAGTCCTTAAACATCAATACAACCAGGGTTTCTATAGCTTCTTTATGTTTTAAAACTACAATCCCTTTATGTATAATTTCTAACATCTCTTACTCACCAAATATTTACATGCAGATTATTATGTCTCAAAGCAAATTATCCCTCAAACAGCCTATTCCATTCGCTCTTGAGGAGGAACCCTACTGCCCACGTCCCTGACCGCCCTCTGCATTTCCCACCCTGTCCCTGTCAACAGCACAAAGCATCCTTTCCTTCCTCACCAACACTTGGTATTACTTTTTCTTTAAAAAGTCTCTTTCATTGTGAAACGCAGCACACAGAGAAGGTATAAATGTACAGCTTCATGAATTCCTATAAAATGAACATCCATGTAACTACTTAGGTAGAGAATGAACACTGACGGCGGCCTTACAGCCAAACTCACAAGCCAACGGTGCGCAGGTGAGGGAACTGCGCGGCATGGAGGCGAGAGGTCTGACTTACACTCTCTGTGGGCTTCTGTTTCCGTTGTGTAAATACTCCCACCATGACTGATTTCAAGTCAGCCACCAATGGTTTGGCGACCAGCTCATGAAATCCCTGAATATTTAATCACTGGCTGTGGCACCAGCGAAACAGAGCCCTCAGCCTCCCTCAGTCCTCAGCTCTGAGCCACATTCTCCTTCCTGAGCACATTCCCCACTCAGATCCAGAGGGGACAGTCATTATCTTAGTAATAACTATCTCACTTTTATTTACAATACTGCCACCACTTAATGAAATTGGACAAGTTTTATATTACCTTTCCACATCATTTTTTTGTTGTTAGGATGATCATAATAATGGTGCTTATGTCATAGAATATTTTGTGAGGATTAAATGGATCAACATATGTAAAGAAATTAGAATAGTGCCTGGTCCTTTTTAATTGTAAGCACTCAGTAATATTATATATAATTACTATTGTCATATATCACACAAGGTAAAGAGCAGGTTGCAGAAAAATATAAAGCTATGTGTGAATTTTGTGTAGGTGTATGATATAAATTTGTATTTTACAAAATAAAATACAAATAAATTTATCTTACAAATATAAAACTGAATGACAAAACAAATCACAAATGATACGGTTCATGAATAATACAGACGCTAACAATAGTTTAGGAATACACATGTAAACAGAAAATAAGTAAAGCACAGTAAAAATAATAAGAGTTCAAATAAAGAAAAGGCATAATAAACGTAAAATTGAGGATGCCATTATCTCCATGGCTAGAAATGGAAGGAAGATATGCCTTCATGGTAATGTTTTATATCATAAGCTTAGTGATACTTTTATGAAGTTCATTTTATAATTACATATGTAATATCATTTTGTGTTTATGATATATTCAGAATAAATATTGGAAACATCTATAATGTGAAGCATCTATGTGCATGCATGTGTAAGTCTGTGTTTGTATGAGCAGGAAAAAGAGGCAGAAGGATATATAATAAGACTTTTAACACTGGCTCCTTTATAACTTTTCATTTATAAACCTCTGTATTATTTCACTGGCTAACAAGTTCATGTATTACTATGACATTTGTAATATAAATAAATATTTCATAGTGAACAATGTATAATAATAATTTGAGATAAAAGTTCTAAATCAGAGTCATAGCAAAAATATCCTACTTCTCAAAGTAAATGCCTGCATGTAAATAACAGTTCTAAGTAAAGCTAGTGTGGTACAAAGTATCTTTAGTGTCTTTAAAAGAAAGCATTTTAATTCAAAATGGTATTAAAAAATATCATTTAGAAAATTGTAAGTTTCATGTCAGAACTTCACATTCCACTAAATAACAAGATTAATTTCATGTGGATTAGAAAGATGTGTTTAAAAGAATAAAGTAATAAAAGCATAGATTAAAAAGAATAAATTAAACCATAAAAAAATTGTTCTTAAACTTTCTAGTCACTTTTCTTTAAAATATATTTGTTTTCTTCCCTCTCCTCTCTTTGAGGTGGCCAGAGCCAGCAGGGCCTGACAGCCCAGGACCTAAGGACTCAGGAGGTAGCGGAGGCCAAGGACACACCAGCGGCTGGTACCGACAAGGAGGAAAGCCCTGCAGAGTCAGGGCAAGGAGAAGACAGAGGCCAGACATGTCCTGTGGCGAAGAACCAACCGAGATTAAGGGAGGAACAAGGATCACCCAGAGTTTGAGTGAGAAGACAGTCAAAGTCATCTGCAATGTCGAAGCTAAGAAGGTAACAGTGCAGGTATCAGAACACTGGTTTCAAAAACAGAATAAGCAAATATATAAACATATTAACAGTAATGGGAGTCAGAGTTCTCTTTTTGAAGGAAGAAAGCAGTAAATACAATAAGTCGGAGGCTAGACTGAACCATGTGGTTTTGAAATGGAGTTGAAGGTACTGGTATGAACTCATGGCTTTTAATACAGGTAGATGTACGCATATATGTACATCTGTCTCTATATAACATATATAAACTTATATTTCCCAGGTCCTTTCACCAACAATACACAGAAGTGATGATATCTAGAGAGTAATAAGCACACTTAACACCCAGATCTTAGTTTCTAAAAACCATATCCACCAAAACAATCCAGGGCTTCCTAAAGAAATGGCTGATTCCAGGGCTGGGATGGGAAAAGTATAAGATGAGCCAAGAATATTCTGTGCCAGAAGGAAAAGAAGTATTAAAATTTATGGATATCTGTCATAAAAACCTAAGTACTCACATGAAGGGGATCTCACTGACCAAGTCTGAGACAACGTGAATATAAACATAAGTAATACATAAATATAACTCAGAGGACAGCCTTGGGCTGCTACCATCAAGCCAGCCTGTTTTAGTTTGCTGAATCAAACCATGCCCATTCATTTACACACTGTCTAAGGTTGTTTTCTGCAACACAATGACAGAGTTGACTACTTACAACAGAGAGTTTAAGGCTACCTAAGCCTCACAAACTTATTGTCTGGCCTGTCCCAGAAAAAGCCTACCAGCTACTGATGTAACAACAGAATAAAATAGAAACCCATGAAATTTACAGTGATATAGAAACTGAACAAATAAATGGAGGAGAAAAACAAGTTCTTCCTATAGCAGAATTCAAAGTAAATATCTTAGAAAATATCACCATTTGGCAGCATTCAAAGTAAATATCTTAGAAAATATCACCACTTGGCAGCATTCACAGTAAAGATTGATTCTGACAAGAGTCTTCAGTGAACTAAAACCGTAGGTGAATATTTGCACATCTCAATGTATTTCTCCACCAAACACATATTATTACAAAAGAGAATGTAGTAATTTTACAATGGAGAACCCTGGTAGATACCACCTTAATCAAATGATCAAAGTTAACATCACTAGTAATAAGACAACTCAAATCATGTGCCTTTTGACATAACACAATGGGATAGAACTGGTATGACTTCCCTGTGATCCCTTTCAAAAATGAAAAACCTAAATCTTCATGAGCAAACATCAAACAGATCCAAATTAAGGTGCATTCTAAAAAGTAATTTACCTGTATCCTTCAAAAATGTCAAAGTTATGGAAGGCAAGGAAAAATTAAAAGAACTACTCTACATTGAAGAATATTAAAATGACAAGGCAACTAAAAGCAATAAAAAATCTTCAACTGGGATTCAGGGAGAAAAATATATTTTTTTTTCCTAGAAAGGATATTATTGGGATAACTGGTAAAATTTCAATAGGATCTTTGGATGAGACGATAGTACTACATTATGGTTAATTACCTTATTTTATGGTTACCCTGGTTGTCTAAGAGAGTGCCCCTATATTTTAGGAAATAAACAGTAGACTATTAAGAGATAATAGAGCATCACATCTACAACTTATTCTCAAATGATTCACAAAAAATATACATGTGTATATGTGTGTGTTTATATTTATATAATAGTAGAGAATGATAAAGTAAGTGTGGTAAAATGTAAAATATTGGGAAACATGGTAGGGTATATAGAAATTCCTATACAATTCTTGCAAATTTTCTGTAAGTCAGAAATTAATATGTGTGAATATATGATTTGCCTAAACTACCAGGGGTAATGTTTAAGAACAAGGGCTCTGAGTCAGATAAACATGATACATACCAACTTTCATTTCCTAATCTGCAAAAAGGAAGTGATGTTAACAAAATAGTCATGTACAGATATAACCTTATCTGTAAACATGTCTATGTATATATAATTATATTACATATAAATGATTAAACAAAATTAATGTATAGAATGCTTAGTTAGCATAGAGTCCAACTCATGGTAAGCACTCAGTAAATTTTAGGCATTACTGGGTTTAAAAGCAATAGAAAAAGCAGTAAATGAAAGAATAATAGACCTGAGTGAAAATAATCCAAGTTTTTAAGTCTCATCAATAAAAGACATAAAAGAAGGCTAATAAATAAATAGTAAAGTAATAAAATGCCTTTTTCTATTAAAATGATTTTTATAAAATGATAATTTGCAATGCTATTGTGAATATGCTGAGAAAAACGCTCTAACATGCTATTGGTGAAATTGTAAACTGGTACAATACTTCTGAAAAAAAAAACTGTCAGTATTTATCATAAGGCTCTCAGTAATTCTAAACATATCAAAGATGGAGGCAAATAAGTATATAAAATGGAACTGATCACTGCATTACTAATACATTTGATTATTACACAATCAAAACTTTAGAAATATAAATGGTATGTCCTCTTAGATTACTACATAAAGCCAAGAAAAACACACAAAAACATCAAGAAAATCTCAATTCTGTAAGAATTTAAATATTTCAAATATTTAGGCAATGAGAAAGAGTGGAAGAGCAGTTATTTTAACAGTTATTCTTAAGGTTTGGGTTATGAATAATTTTTTCTTCTATATTATTATATTTTCCATGATGAGTATGTATTTTTATGTATTAGAAAAGTTGGCAATATATTTTAAACAACACAACGCAGTGAAAAATTAGTTTCCACTATCCTTGGAAGAAAGGGTGAAGTTGGGAAAAAAATACAAAGAGAGACATTGAAACAACTGTATCAGAACTCACTGGCCATGACCAATATCATTCATCTGTTTTCAATTTTATGAATATATCTTCCTGAATCACAATAAGCATATAGGCTACAAGACAGAATATTATTTATTTTCACCTGCCTTTACTCTAAAACTAATTTAATACTGCAAAACTATAAGCTTCTACTTTACCACAAAAATTTTCAATATACCTGTTTACTACATAAGCGATATTTTCATAACTATGCACGTCTGTTCACAGTAACAGTACTCAGCATGGAGAACAATTACAGTACAGTGTAACGTACCGGTGGAGTCACACTTACCTAATCCTTTAGGTGTAATGCCACTACTGTCAGCAGGATTAATGACCCAGTAGTAATATTTTAACGTGTGCATCAGCTGTAATACTGTTCCTACTCTGCGTATGGTGGTGTAAATGGTAGCAGTTCCAATAAACTCGGCAGACAAATAAGTGTATAGAGAAAGCTGAACCTAATACAGAATATTAACAGAGTATTAAAGTAAATTTAAAATATCTCAAGTGTTTGTTTATTTTAATTTAAATGCAAATTAGTAAAGGCCAAGAAAGAACCCTTTATTACAAGGTTTAAAGTAACTATTTATTATTATTTATATTTTAAAAAGAAAACAATCTGCAACCAACACATTCCAATAACATTTATTTTAATAAAGATAATCTAACAGCTATTAACAATGAAATAATTTTAAATGATTCAATAATTCCATTCAAAGTATATGATAGGATGATTAAATTTTTAAAAAATCAACTATACTAAAGCTTTTAATCAAAGTACATTTCAGCAGCTCAGAGGAACAAAACTAACAGTCAGCTACATTATATTTGTAAAAATACATATCATTGTCATATACCCTGAAAGTTCACATAATTTCAAAATTTCTTAACCATTGCCACTGTATCAGAATCTAACCATGTAAGTAGAAAAATGACAAGTCAAACTCCTTGTTGAGAGAGTCAACAGACTTCAGGTGTGAGTTTACCAATACAATTAACAGGATAAACTGCAATAAAAGTCAGAACTTAAACATCATTTAAACAAAATTATGTGGGAGGTCTGAAAATTATAAAAGAAAGCTCGAATTCATGAAAAATGTCCTTCATTCTGATTTCCACTAGAATACAACAGGGCTAAGTTCAGGTATGCAAAATACTAAAAATTTTATGCAGTTATCTAGAAAAAAAGTGTTCTGTATATAGTTATTTTAAAACAAATAGTATTTACATGTCATGATGCAAATTCTATATTCACAACACAAACAATTTTCCAGTCATAATGATCACAATTATCATCGTACAGTTACCTGTAATTTTCTCTTTTCTTAGTCTTTTAATAATCAGTGTACCAAATTCTCTTTCTTGGAAAGGTATGAATCACATCTAATGACTGCAGAATAGTGTTATTATATCAAGCTTAATTTTTAACTATAGTTTCATTCGTTTTAATACTTGCATATTTAATATTTTGATTTCTAATACTGCCCAATATGACTGCCTCAAATTGATTATAAAATAAGCTGAAAATTCCAAATGTTTTCTACTGAATAGTTTAGTTCCAATTAACTATTATTTACATTACACCAAAATAAAATAAATAAGAATAAAGTTTTATACCTTTGCAGGTGTATGTATCCAGATGGCTGGGTTGAATAAAATGTGATCACAAAGCTGCTTCAGCAAAGGCGCTCCATGAGATAAACCATCAAGGTATTTTGCAAACGATAAAAATTGCTCCAGGACAGCTCTAGTTATATGAACTCTTGAGGACTAAAGAAGGAAAACAGAAATTCAAGCTAAAACTATGCAAAATGCCAAAGACTTTAAGTAAGTTCATATGAATTTTTAATTTGCAACCCTAAATATTTTAAATATAAAATGAAAAAGCAGATTTCCTTTGTACTGAAAATTAATTATATTTAGGAACTTATTTTAAGATAATTCTCTGAGTTTGTTATCTGAAGCCCTTTCCAGGTCAAGTGCAGATAAATGCCTCAGGTTAAATAATGTCACTCTTAAACTAAAGAAATAAACTAAATTATGAATAAGAATTATTTTACTCCAATTTTATAGAAATTGATGAACAAGAGATCTTAGACAAATAAAATTAAAATGGAGGAAAATACCACATGTATACACACACAGGCCAAGAAAGAAAAAAAGAAAAAGAAAAAGACATTGAGTAAGTAAAGTGTTTTCACTAGCTCAAAAACAAAGGAAAAATAAATTGACCCTACTATTCTACTAAATCCTTTCTTCAAAAAGTTACAAATGAGTTGCACGTTTACAATTGCAGAGACTCTTGCTTAGCAAAAACCCTTTCTGATGTATCCATAGTATTTGAAAAAGCTGATTTTATTTTCCTAAAACTATCTTCCTCCTTTGGCTTTCATGACCCTCCTATTACTCCTCAGTGATCTTTGTTTTAAAGACGAGAACTGCTGAAGATTATCCGGCACTCAGTCCCCATGCATACACCCTCACTGGGTTACATTTCATGCTTCCACAGCTTCATATGGTACCATGTCTATGCTGAGCACTCCCATCAAGAATCTTCAACTGCCATTACCAAAACATAACCTATTACCAACGGTATTTAGATAATGAAAGATCTTGCAAAATTCAAACCAAACCTTAAAGCTGCACTGTCCAATACAGTAGCCACTAGTCATATTTGGCTACTGAGCCCTCGAAAAATGGCTAGTCCTAAGTGATATGTGCTGCAAATATACACTCTGGATTCTGAAGGTTTAGAATAAAAAAAAATACAAAATATCAATTTTTTCTTTATTGAGTGTATTTCAAAAGTTACTATTTCATATATAGTAGGTTAAATAAAATTATTAAAATTAATTTCACCTGTTACTTATTACCAAAAAATTTTAAATAGCATATGAGGCTTGCATTATTTTATTTTTCTATTTATTTTATTTTACTAATTATTTTACTTTATATTATTTTGATAAGCTTGCATTGTATTTTAATTGGACAATAGCTACTCTACAGTATAATTTCAGATGAAAATATTAGAGAAAAAACTTCATAAAAGCTAATAATTCAAATGAACTTCAAAAAATATATTTTCCTACACAAATCTTTTCTTTCTCATCTAGTGATCATTTTAGTCATATCACCATCCTCCCTACTGTAAAGAATCAGCTACCGCTCAACCCTAAAACACAAGTCATATTATAGCTTTACCTCCATTATCCACTAACGGAAATCCAACTATTAGTATAAGAATGTTAAAGTCTAATATTACCTACATTCATCTCACTTATGACAAGGACAACTCAATAAATTTGACCTAAGCATGCCATGCATTTTTCACACTTCACAAACACAAATAATTATAGTATGCAAGTAGTTAACAACGATGTATGACTTAGGATAGGAGACAATAAAGAGTAGTGCAGACTGCTCAAGTTACCTAGAAAAATAAAGTTCAAAGTTAAAACACTTTTCATTGAGCCAAACAAAATATTTCTTTGAGCCAATTTCACCTACAAAACGCCCGTCTGTTTTACCTGCTTTCTCTATCATGCTCTATCACCTTGTGAAACTCACATCCATTTCCTTTACCTTACATGTGGAACACTTTTCATTTAATCATTCAGAAAATATACATGTGAGTATTTACTATTTTCCAGGCACTCTCCTTGACACTGTAAAAAGAACAGTTGACAAATCTAAAAAAAAAAAAAAAAAAAAAAAAAAAAGCCTGCTCTCATAGAACTTACATTCTAAGGGAGAAGGTAAGGATATACAATAAATAAAAAGGTAAAATATGTAACAGTTAAATGTTAATAACTACATGAAAAAAACATGAAATTTGTAGAAGGGTGGTTAAAAGAAGATATTACAGAGAAGGTAGCGTGTAATGTTCGAGGTAAGTTACATCTAGCAGTTATTTTAGATTAGTAGGCTTGTCTGTTTGCCCAACCACCAATGGTGAATAGATAAGCAATAGTCCTGCAAAATTCAAATCAAGCCCTAAAAGCATAACTTTACATGAGAATTTTATAAGAAGTGGAAGAAATGATTCCACCAAATAGCTGAGTTATTAAAGTGGAGAAGGGGCAAAAAAATTTGAGTGAAAACAAGAAAGCAAAACTTGAGCATTCATTTCAAAGAAACTTTAATAAAATGAATAATTAAATTCTAAAATATTTTATTCACCGATAGGGGAATAAAATTAAAATAAGAGAGCAATGTTTTATTGTTTTTCAGCTCTCTCCTTCACTAGTTATAACTTCACATTGCTTATCTTATGAATTCTATTTTTATTCCGTAATAATGGTTTCAAGAAAATTATCTGACACATTCTACTCTTCTGCTCTGAAACAGAACAGTGCTATCTTGTTTCTAAATATTCTCACAGATCAGATTTTATCCTATAAAAACTGTCATATGTTTATAAAGAACACTAAAGGAATATAAGATCGGATTATGATTTTAAATTATGAACTTACTGATTTGAGGAAGTAATGCACAATTTGAAAGCAGGTTTTAAACTTGCTCCATGTTATAAAAAGATATGCTAGAAGCAACGCAAGGCTTTCCACATTACTAAAAAAAATGCAGTTGTTTTTTCACAGCAATTAATGTCATTGGGTAGTAGTATTTACATCTAAAATTTACCTTTAGAAAATGTACCTTTCTAAAATTGTGCTTTTCTTTTTTTATTGGCCCACTCAAAATCCTATTCGGCTTAAAATCAATAGCATGTTATAGTTACCTGAGTAGTACTAATTCCTTCTGCCTTTATTGCTGTTAGTTATTCACGTATCTTTCTTTCCTGGTATAAAAATGGATACTATCTATATTATTGATCTTTCCTCTGGTGCCTGCCATAATTCCTCAGTAAATGTTCAACTGAATTCATGGCAAATTCAAAAATAGGATACAAATAGAAAAGAGAAGACAAAACAGATTAAGAGAGGAGAGGATGAGAGAAGACATCCACCTCTGTTTTAATGTGTTTAACTGTTTTTAATATTTTTTTTATTTTGATATCTGCTTTCATTTTCTCAAGTAATGTTATTTTAAATTGAGATTTATGCTTGGACAATTTATAGTTATACATCTGTAAAATGAAAGCTCTGAAATTTAAACTATATGACATTACTTGGTGTGGTGACTGAATGTTTTGTAAGAAGTACTATGTGAGATGTGACTAAATATATTTGGAAGTAGAATGAGAAAAAAGAAAAAAATAACTAAATCAAACATGAGCAATGGATGTTACAGGGAGAAATTGTTACTCAGTTAAAGGATGTCTCTCCCACATTTAGAGCAGGCCACAATGGAATAGATGAGCAGAAATGTTCATTTTTATTGCAGAAACAATTCTATATACATACATAGAACATGCATTATATATTAAGTATGGAAAGTAATATTAATTAGTAGAGGTACATCATAAAGTAGCTGATACTCAATATCCATTTCACTCCTCCCAAGACACCAAGATGGAGCTCCAAGCAGCCCAATCCAATATGAATCACTTGCATGTTGTTAACAAGGGCAGGCAATGATTAGTGCAGAAATCCAGCATCAAAATTCTCACGGCAAAAATTTATTCAAAGTGGGCCGAGACCTAAGCTGATTAATCAAGCTGGAGGGGCAGATCTTGTTTACTAACTGGGAGAAAAGAGCTCCCTCTCCCTCCACCTGGATGTAGATTGGCTGAGAGCACCCAGTCCACCTTTTTAGGACCACAATGACAGCAGCTGTACTGAAAATCATCACTGTAAGTGGCAGAGCAGAGATATAGAAAAAAAGTTCTAGGTCTTTCATGACATAACTGAGACCCAGATACCAAACCCTGAAGCTCAACTCACTGGACATGTTTTGCTGACTCTACTGATTCAGCCTCCAGCCTTCCCCATTCTATGTCTGCTTAGGAGGCTCCCTTGCCTACTGGCTTCCAGTTGGGTTTGACTAGTTTGAGACATCAGCAGGAAACTAAAGGACAGGAAGAAAATGAATTGGGAGTATTTATTCCCCTGGCTTCACCCCTTCAGGCCAATACACTACACATCCCTTTGATGAAGACCATATGGCTGCCAGGGACACCTCCTACAGCTAAAATAACTTTCTCTTTGATTAATGCTAGACGCTCACCTCTCATCTCTTCTAACCTTGCTGATTTCCCTAACGATGCTCACTACTTTTTACAGAGCTGGCATTAAACTCTTTTCCATAAAGTTTGAGTGTGACATCTGTTTCCTGCCAGGACTATGTCTGATAAGCCACCTATCACTAGACTTTATATTACATTATTTCACATTAAAGAAATATGCTTTATATTTCTTTAATGTTTAAGTCATTTTGAATCAAGTTTTTATTAACCATAACCAAAAATACTGAGTACATCAGATACCCTCAAAGTTTTCTTCAAACTCATATTTTGGCAAAATAAAACAAAACAAAAATACCTTAAAAGTTTTACATGGAACAATCTAGATGTGATGAATAAGAAAGCCTCACATCAGATTACCTGGCTTGCTAAGACAGGAGATAAAGCTAAGACAGTTAACCATTAACTTGTTATTAGCTGATGATAAAATAAAAATGGAGCCTTTATTATCTATACTCATAGCAGCTGATCATTTCCAAATAAAACAGTGTAAACACTCATCCGATAAAGCTGAAAAAAGCATTCCTTTTAGGCAGTCAAACAAGCATACGAGTGCTTTTCATTTATTACGTTGAATTCAACAAATATTTATTGAAGCAGGCACTCTTTAAGGTGCTGAAGACACAGCAATAAGGTGAAAAAAATATTTTCCCTGCTTTCATGAAGGCTGAAGCCTATGCTCTAGTGAAAGGAGGCAGAAAATAAACAAGTAAAAACATGTCAGAATGATGCTGTAAAAAATTAGAGTAGACAGACAGTGATGGTTATGGAAGGGACACTTCTATTTAGAGTGATCAGGGAAGACTTCTCTGATAAAGTGTCATAAGCCAAATCCTAAATGAAGTATGGAATCAAGGAAGCCATGTGGGTATGTATGGAAAGAGTGATCAGAGCAATGGGGAAAATATGCAAAAAGTCCTGGGATGGGCACATTTTAAATTTTACACAAAAGGCAAAGAGGCTTTTGTTTGGCCAACATGTCTGCAACAGAAAAAGCAAGAAGGAAGATGTTAAAAGATTATGTCAGAAGTAAGAGACTTGGGAATTTTTTACACTGAGAAGGTTGTAGTAGTACGGTCTGGCATTGTTTAGGAGCACAAGTCTGACGGCGAGTGAAAGATGATGATGGTTTGAACTGAGATGATGTCAATGGACAGAGAAAGAAGTAGAGGAGTAAGTGTGAAGAAGTCATTGATTCTGGATAGGTTTTGAAACTAAGCAACAAATTTGCTGAGAGTATGGATTTATTATGTGAAAAAGAAGAGTCAAAAAGGATTAACATTTTTGGTCTGAATTACTTGTTGGATGGTGATGCTGTAAACAAAGACAGAGAAGACTGAGGGATGAAAGGTTAGAAAGGGAAATCAAAAGTAAGAGTTTGGATCATTTTAGATTTATGAAGCTTATTAGACATCCAAGTGGAGCTGAATATGAGCGACTGGAGTTCAAAGGAGAGGCTGTGATCAGAGATATACATTTGAAAATAATTGGTATTTACAGAATAATGAAAGCTAAGGGATTGGAAACACAAAGTGTGACAGAAAAGTGAAAAGGCTTCCAGGATTAAGCACCTTGACACTAGTCTTTAGAATTTAAAAGAAGAGCAGGAACTACTAGGAGAGAATAAAAAGAGGGTAGGAAGAAAACAAAGAAAGAATGCTGTCACAAAGTACAACTGAAGAAAAGCATTTCAAGAAGAAAAGAATGTAAAACTGAAATGTTAAAACCTCAAATAAGATGAAGACTGAGAACCATAGATTTAAGAATGTGCAGGCTACTGATGACACACAGTCATTTTAAGGAAGTACAGGGATGAAAGCCTGACTGCAATGGGAATGGTTCTCAGACTACACAGTATTCCAGGAACATAAGAATGGTTTAAGATTTGAAAATCAGTTAATGTAATTCCCTAAGCTAACAAAAAACATAGAAACATAACTATCTCAAATAATGCCAAAAAAGCTTTGATAAAACTCAACACCTGTTTATGATAAAGAAAACTCTCAGCACACTTGAAATAGTTTCTTAACCCAATTTAAAAATCCACAAAAAGTAATCTACAGTATGTATCATACTTGGTGGCTAATTATTGAAAGCTCTACCCATGAAATATGGAATAAGATAGAGAGACCACTTTTCAACTTCTATTTGACACTATCCTGAAAGTCTTAGATACTACGATAAGGGAAGGGGGAAAAAAACAAAATAATTATAAAGAAAAAAATTGTCATTCACAAATACATGATTTTCTACAAAGAAAATTTTCTGAAAAATCTACATACTACTAGATTTAATAGAGGACTAGCAAAATTGGTATATAAAAAGTCAATATGAACACCAATTATATTTCTATGTACCAATGACAAATAAAAAATAAAAATTAAAAAACCTCAAATATAGGGAAAAAAATCCAGCAAAAGACAAAGTTATCTACACAGAAAACTTCTAAAGAGACCTAAATAAACAGAAAATATACTAAGTGTATGAACTGGAATATTCAATATAAATATTTCAATATAATACAATGAAAATCCTAGCAGGTTTTGGTGAAAATTGGCAAGCTGACATGTATTCTAATGCCAAGACCCAAAAAAAGCCAAGGCAATTTTGAAGAACACCAAAGCCAGATGACACACTATGAGTTATCAAGATGTATTAAAAAGCTATGCAAATTAAGACAGTATTGTACTGCAAAGCTAGAAAAAAAAACACAACTGGTAAGACTCTAGTAATAATTCCATTTATACATGGTCACCTGATTTATGGCAAAGATTAGATAGACTGCAATGCAGTAGAAAATTATCTATCCAATAGCCAGTTTCACACACACAGAGGCAACGCATATGCGCATGCAGAGAGGGAGGGGGAGAGGGAGAGAGAGACCTTTGACCCTTACACCTCATTCCATACATGAGATTCAATTCCAGATGGATTATAAATCTAAATGCAAAAAGTAAAACACAATTTTGAGTCTCATGGCTTAGTGATACATAGGGATCCAAAATAGCCTAATCATTAAAAAAAGTGAAAATTTGACATATTAAAATTAAGAACTTTTTCTTCAAAAACACCATTCAGAGGTGAAAAAGCAAACCAGAGAAGAAGAAATATTTGCCATACATATCCAACAGGGGACTCAAATCCAGGATACATACAAAATTTCCACAAATCAATAAGAAAATCAATAAGAAAACAACAGACAGTACAAATGAAAAAGGGTAAACACTTTGAACAGGAATGTAACAAAAGAGCATTACCGAAAATAAATATATAAAAATGCTCAACTTAAGTTTTCATCAGAGAAATGCAAATTAAAACACAATGTGACCTACAGAATGAAAGACTACCTTTGCAAATCATATATCTAACAAAGGATTAGTTATAGAATAAAAAACTCCTATAACTCAATAATAAAGACAAACACCTCATTTTTTTAAATGGGCAAAAGTACTGAATAGACATTTCTCAAAAAAAAATACACATATACAAATAGGCAATAACCATATGAAAAGATGCTCAACATCATTAGACATCACAAAAATGCAAATAAAAAATCACCATTTTACATCCACTTGGATGGCTAGAATTAAAAAGACAATACAAGTGTTGGCAAGGATCTGAAACAAATGGAAACTTTATACACGGCTGATGGAAATGTAAAATGGTGGAGCTACTTTGGAAAACACTCTGGCAGTTTTTCAAATAGTTAAACTCAAAGTTATGATGGACTCAGCAAATTGATTCACAGATATCTACTCAAAAGAAATAAAAACATGTCTACACACAAACTTATACATGAACATTCATGGCATCATTATTCATAAGAGCCAAGAGATGAAAATCCCACAAATGTCCACTAACAGATGAATGGATAAACATAATATAATACATCTATCTACACACAAACACTCACAATGAAATATTAGTCAGCCATAAAAAAGAATGAAGTTCTGATATATGCTACAACATGGATGAATCTTATAAACAGCATGCTGAGTTAAATAAGCTAGATACAAAAGGAAAAATATATGATTCCACTTATATGAAATATGAAATAAGCAAAATCATAGAGATAAAAAAGTAAATTATAGGTTGCCTAGTAGTTGGGGGCTCTTGGAGGGAGTAGGAAAAATTTGCAAAAGACATAAATAATACTTCACAGAGAAAAATATGAATGTCATATATATTCACATATACAATCTTATTCAAAATCTTAAAAAATGCAAATTAAAACCACAGTGAGACAATATATACACCCACTAAACTGACAATATAACTTTCAGATTATTAATTCTGAGAAAGAGATAAAATTAAATGTGTCTATTTGTTTTAAAGTCTTTTCACATTACTTCTAATTTTAAGCTAAGCTTTAAGTGTAAAAATAAAAGGCTTGCTTTAGAACTATGCAGATAAGCTCTCAGTAAACGGGAAAGCACATTTAAGGGATGATTTCTCATAGGGTTCTTGTCTTGCACAGTAGTGTTACAAAGGCATTTCATAACATCTCATTCATGTAAAACATAATTTAACATACACCTTCTAAGCAATTCTTAATATCCTTGATATAGGAAAATAGCTTTTCATAATTACAAAGAAAACAAACAGCCTTAATGAAAATCTTAATAATGTTGCTGAAATAATTATCTCAATAAAGAAATGCTGTCAGCGATCGATCCACTTAATAACCTACCACTCTTCCATTACCAATCCTTCCAGAAAGAAGAGTTCTCGTTTCAAAGGAATGATGGGTTAAAAAGATTTCAAATGTAGTACAATCTGAGGTGAAAAACTGTCTCTAAAAGTCTTCTCAATTTTATTTCCCAAGAGAAAACTAAGCTTATTCCTCTTACTTGAGGTCTCACCTCTATTATTTTTCAAACAGTTCCATTTTCAGAGCACCCCAATGTTAAAGAGTTAACTAGTAAGACCAGGTTTGAGAGAGCTAATGGGGGTCATAGATGTTTCTTTAGAAAAAAAGAAAACTTTTATTTATGACATTTCACTTTAATTTTTAAAGAAAATCACATCGTATGACCAAACTCTTTTGCGACCATAATCAGAAATTCAGCACTCATTAAATAATAGTACAGGTGTGACTAAAGCAAAGAAGGTCATTAAAAAATAAGACAAATGATACAAAATGGGAAAAATTAAATCCATCTAATTTTTATTGTTTATTCTACATATTAATTAAAGAAAAGCTTCTTTAAGTATTCGAATATACGAAAAGCAGGAATAAAGCACAAAATAATGTTTCT
Organism: Pteropus medius; assembly: GCF_902729225.1. Classification (NCBI taxonomy): domain Eukaryota; kingdom Metazoa; phylum Chordata; class Mammalia; order Chiroptera; family Pteropodidae; genus Pteropus; species Pteropus medius. Next base: position 3,809,531 of record NW_024344437.1, read on the forward strand.
GTCACTACAAAGTAAAGATTTTTTACCTTATAATGGAAAAATAGAGCAAAAACAAAAAAGTAAATCTATTTAAAGTAAAAAAATAAAATCTTTTAGAAACTTAGTTTAAGTGAAAACAGCAAAGAAACTACAAAAATATTTAAGAGAAAATACTTACAGATGAAAGAATTTTTCTTTAGTTTCTATTTTCACTCAAAATTTCTTAATTTTATAGAATTCTAAACTCAATTTAGTTCAATGTCTACACTTACATCTAAACAAATATAAAAATGTTTGTAAATTAGCCCAAAACAGCCTCTGCACAATCAATGGAAAGAGAAACTATAGAAAAAATATAATTATTGACCGCCAGTTGTCCATATTGAAGGCTACACAGTAAAACCTTCATTATAAATCACTTACCTTTTCAAGTAAGTAGCCAATGACTAAAAAGCCTTTTCCACCCAGCATCTGTTCTTGCATGGCTACTGAACTTTTAAGTAGTTCAACCAGGAAAGCCAAAAGAGTAGCACTGCATGTAAAGTACAGATAATTTCATTATGTTATCATCAAATTTTGATTATAAACAGTGTTCCATTTCAGTATTTTATGTCAAAAGAGAAGCATATCCAAATCTAATCTCTATATTTTGCTAACAATGACAACCATACCTTATATTATGCAACAATAACAATATATTTTATCACAAGCATGAGAAAACTAGTTTTATCTGTTTAAATATCATAAATTGACATAATCATGTAAGTTTTTTATATTCCAAGGCAAAACATCAACTTTATCAATTTACATCTATATTCTCAGCTTCAAGGAAATCTAAGAAGTACACCTACAAATACGTCACTTCTCCATAATAAAGACTTTGTCATAATATTCTTCTGAAGAATATGCTATCTTTTAGAGAATTTTAAATGTGTACACAAGATTGCTTTGGAAGAACATGCCTATATTTCAAATATTTCATTTAGACCTATTTTTCGAAAACAACATATTTTTTTAATATCCAGAGAAATATGCAACATGTTAGTTATGTCCACATATGCCCTCATGAAAAGTTCATGAGCGTAGATAAAATAAATGATTTATGTAATACTAAAATTAAAGTGACAGTTAATTACACAATGTATACACAACACTTAAAAGCGTGCAAAGATGCGCCAGACAAACATAAAGCACTTGATAAGTCTGTTGAATGAAGAAACAAAAGAAAAATAAATGACTGCATTGAATTAAGCTTTAATAATGTATTACTTCACAAAGTTACACAGAACACTTTACAGCAGTGATGATACGTGATAGCATTCCTAATTACATGCTTACCGTAGTTTATAACAATAAATGACTATAAGCCAGACTTTATTAGCAATTAAAATAATACCCTTTTAAAGTGCTTTACAAGGTACCCTAAATTGCTTATTTATTATATTCACAAGAATGGGTAAAAACACACGCTTCTCAATATATTTTAAATGCACAAGTACTCATTCTTACAAGAAATTAAGAAAATCTGGTAATGTAGAAAACTTGAAAATTATTAAGGTCCAAAAGGAATGTAAACTTATTTCATCCTCTGAAGTCATTCCAGCTCTTCTAGTTTCAATAGAAATTAAAACACAGTTTTCTGATAATGTGGCTACTCTTGTTCAAATCAGAAATAGTCTATTAAAAATAATTAACAGCAAAATTATCATTATTATAAAAATCAATAGTTTAATGGATTAAATTTCAGCTAAAAAAATATATAGTGTATCTGGAAACAAAGTACTTCATTACAGGAAAATAAAATTCAATTACATTATCTGGCCCCATATCTTTAAACCACAAAAACAAGTAAACTAGTATTACAAATCAATGATATTCTTTAACTATGTCCTAAAGTCAAAGGTAAACATTTACAAGAAAAACGCAACTACCAAGGAATTCCTTGGGATTTTTTAAATGTTTCTGTAAAGAAGAATAGTTATTAAATGGAATCTAGTCCATTTTAAATGAATTATATCACTAGTCAAAGCCACTTACAAATAACTACTTAAGTACTATTATTCATAATATTTCTGCCTAAATGTTTGAAAAGAATGAAGACCATTGCTGCATAGAGATTACACAATTTCCTGATCTGTTCATGGAATTCTTACCCACACATGAATGAGTGATTTAGGAAGCAAGATCACTAGGATTCCTAAACATCAGCAATGCCAAAAACAAAGACTAGAAATGTGTCACTATGGTCCCTGTGGTCCATGAAAAAATGCAAAAAGTATTTCTTATGATAAAATCACACTCCTGCGTAGAACCATATAAAATTACAAGGATGCCATGGATTTTCTTATTCTTTTATGTCAGAAGGACAACTCTCTCTCAAACATCTAATAAATTAACTCAGACTTCTAAACACAGTGGAGCTCCATTACAAAATCAGAAATGTTAATTTTATTATTCCAAAATCTTAACATATGACTATGCTATCCATATAACATTAATTTCACTTCAATTTTAACTATGACGACAATTGAAAAGTCAAATGCATTCACTAACAAAGAGGTATTTTAAATTTACACCTAAAACCCAATGCAATAGCAATACCACGTCTTTTCAAAAAGTCTTTAAAATAAATTTATTTGACATGGCGGACGTAATAGTAAATAGATGGCCATCTTCGAAGAGGTACATTTGCAAACATAATTTAACAAACTTACCAGTAACTAAAATGCATCGGATTGCTGCAGGGCTCACAATAAACTTGCAAAATTCTGTGTACTGCCATACAAAATTTCTCTCCATTCTTGCCTATTTCCAACTCCCCTAGATACAAAGGCAAATATAAAGGATACTTCAGCCCATTCCTATATCTCCTACATACCACTTCCTGTCTAGACACATCAGTTCATCTGCAGAGGCTCTAAATATATAGGATAAATCAAAAGCAAGTACCTGTGTCGGCCAAAACTAGTATATAACGTAGAATATTCTCTTGAAAAGTATAGCAATACCTAGAAGCAATGTTCACAGGAATATTTTATTTGATAGACAAAAAAGTTTTCTGATTTTTATCTCATAAAGTAAAATTGCTAAACTTTTCAGGAGACATTGTAACATATGTTCTGTAAGTAGCAATTCTACTTCAGAAACAATTACGGGTTTTTAATTCTGCATCCTTTTAAGGAAAATGACACTAATAATCTATAGAGTTATTTCTTAAAAATAATTACCATCTTCCAATTCTTAATAAGCTTAAATTGAATTAGGAAATAAAACTTATTTCAAGTCTCATAAAGGGCTAGGCCTTAGGAAAAATTAAAGAAATAGTATAATACCTTTCATGACTTGGTATATTTATTAAAATTTCCAGAGATTTCTAGTCCATATCATTAAAGAAAACCATTAACAGTCTTGGCCCACAAATACCTGAGAATATTTAGTAACAATGTATAAACATGACTAAATTGTTTCTAATGAAAAATACATATTATATTTAGTTCCATTAAAATTTATATAAACAGATTTTTTTTACTTGATTTTAATATTACTTTATCCATTTTAATTTGTCCATTATTTTACATTATTTATTTTTTAAAAGTAACTAATGCAGATAACTCATGTAATGCGATCCCAAAATTTTTATTATTTGAGGTATTTTATTATTTAAAGATAAACTATATCATAAAGATAGATCTAATTTATAACTGAAATGATTAATATTGAATATATAACCTCAGTTTCATTCAAAAGCAGTTCTTAGAAGACAGAAACTGGCTTTTCCATTTGCTTTGTACTGAAACAAGCAAAGTACCTCAACTAAACAGTGTGTTTAAATATATTAAGAAGAATGCAATTAATAATGTTAAAATTAAAGATTCCCCCTGAGATTTAACACCTCCTCCTCCCCCTTACAAAAGAATGATTTTAATCTCTTAGGAAACACTACAGGCAAAGTAATTGTCACAATAAATTCAGAAGTAGATTAAGTTCCAGTTAAGATTTAAGATACCAGTCAGAGGGTAAAATCTTTTGATTTTTTTCATGAAGTTTCATCTCTCAGGTAGCCTAATTTGGTACTGAAATACACTGAAATCTTGCAAAAGATGTTTAAATTATATCAAATATTTAATATCATAGTTTTTATACTATTTCTTACACTACAATACTCTTCTCAGATGAGAGTGATCATAGCAGGAATAAAACTGTAAAAGAAATCAGCTCAAGTCCATACCCAAGATAATTTCACACTCAATACAGTTAATTTTAAGGGACACACAAAAAATCTCACAGTAAGTTAGTAGAGTTAAATTCCTTCACAGTTAAAAATTAGAAGGTTCTAACCCAAAGGTTTCTAACTCCAAGTACATTTAGCAGTCACTTTTAGATAATTCCTGAAGATGCTATCTCAAAAGACCACTGCCTACCTGTCTACATCTACAATGAATCCTGATACGCAAACTGTCACATTCATCAGTTCAGACACCAAGTGGAGATAGATATATGCCAAAATAAGTCAAATACATTTATCTGTAGAGTCAAATAAGGAAAACAGTGAAATGCAGCACAGTAAAATGTAAGGACAGATGGAATATACTGGGTAGCACATGAAGTCGCTATGCCTGCCCTTAGCCATGAAACCTCGCCTCGGTAATTTCTACATTTTCTTTCAGCCTGATAAGGATACAGGCAGCCTTATTAACTGAACTGCGACCACCATCATGGCTATTTAAGAGTATTCTTTAAAGGCTCCTCTAAAAGTTAGTCAAGCTAGTCCACAATTTTGCCTCTCTTTGGTAAGAAATGTTGATTTTATGTTTCATCAGCCTATTTTATTTCTGACAAAATATAGGCAAAAAAATCAACGTTCATAAAAGTATGATTGAAATATGTCACAATCTATCTTATGAAGGAAATAAAATTAAAAACTTTGTACATGTAAATGAATTAATTATCAACCTCTTATGACATAGTTATATGTTAGTATGTAGTATCTACTAGTATTTACATCGTCAGAAAACAAAAGTCTTTTGATGAGCTCCATAATTCTCTATAGCCAATATTTACTAAAGAGGCTCCACTGTAAAAGCAATAACTCTGAAAGCCTAACAGTTTGCAATTTACAACCGACAAAACAACCGACAAAACAACCACTTACAATGCACTCAATGCCCTAATCCCTTTATGAAAAGTTCCTGGAATTTTTACAAGTGGCAGCACCATTACAGTAACCAAGTATAACCCAGGGGCACATGAATACTTTGGAAGTCTGATGTAACTTCCTAACACCTAAGAAATTCGCAACTTCAGAGGAGAATCAGTGACAAATGAGAGGGACTCCAGTGCCTTTCAGATCCAAACGCGCCACGGCTGGGGTGCCGAACAGCCACTGCTTGACTGGCTGGCTCCACTCTGAACCAGGCCCCAGCTTATTTACCAGAAGCAGCAGCATCCAAAACGTACCCCAGAAGTGCTGAAATTACCACATAAATGACATACAGCTAGTTACACAGAAAGCCAAAATAATTATTGTGATACTTAGGCTTTATATATGCCCAGGAATTTTCTAATCTCTTTATAATTAACTTTAGTTTTTAAATGATCTATGCAGTACAACTGACTTCTTTGTGTGTGTGTGTGTGTGTGTGTGTGTGTACACAATTCTGAGAACATTAGATATGCAGATTTACACAACCTCACCACAATCAAGATACACACGTTTCACGACGCCGACTCATTTATCCCATTCCTTTACACCTTCAGTCGTCCTCTCCCAACACCCGTAACCCAGGGTAACTACTTCTCTCTTATCCATCACTACAGCTTTGCCTTTTCATGAACGTCATATAAACGGAATCGCATAGTATGCAATCTTCTGAGTATGTGCTTCCTGACCTCAACATACTGCCTTTGAGATTCATCCAAGTAGATGCATGCATCAAGAGTGTATTCCTTTTAATTGCTGAATAGTATTCCATTGTATGAATGGATTACAACAGTTTGTATACATTTGAGTTATATATACTCAACAGCAATTATGAATAGGACTACTGTAAATGTTCACATAAAGGTTTTTTATTCATTTCTCATAGACACAACTCCAAAAGTAGAAAAACTAAATAATATCGTAAGTATATGTTTAAATTTAAAATAAACTGCCAAACTGCCAGAGGGGCAGTGCCAGTCGGCAATCCCACCAGTTACGTGTCCCAGTTGCTCCTCATTCTTACCAATGCTTGGCACTATGAGTATTTTTCATTTTGGCCACTATACTAGGCATGTAGTTGTTATCTCATATAGGTTTTAATACATATTTCCCTATTGGTTAATGATGTTGAAGATCTTTTCATGTGCTATTCTGGCATCCTTATATCTCTTTGGTGAAGTGCCTATTCAAGCTTTTTGCCCATTTTTTAAAATTAAATTTTATGTTTTCTTACTATTGATGTTTGAGGGTTTTTTTTTTCACAAACTCTTGATCTCGATCTTTTGTCAGATAAGTGATTTTCTATCATCCTCCTCCAGTGTGTAGCACATCTTTTCATTGCATCTTTTGCAGAGTAAAAGCTTTTAACTTTGATAAAGTCAAAGTCAAATTTACCAATTTTTTTCTTTTATGCATCATGTATTTGGTGTCATGTCTAAAACAGCTTTGCCTAGCCTAGATTACAAAGATTTTCTCCTATGTTGTCTTCTAAAAGTTCTATACGTTTATATTTTACACGTAGAATTAATCCTTGCATTAACTTTTTATAAGGTGTTAGGTTTAGGTCAAGGCTCATTTTTGGGCATACAACTATCCTTCCTCCCTTAGACTGCTTTTGCACCTCTGCCAAAAACCAACTGTTCATGTGGGACTATCTATATGTGGGACTATTTGTATGTGGGGCTATTTCTGAGTTCTATTATGTTCCCCTAATACATATGTCTATCTCTTTGCTAATACCACACTGTCTTCATTATTGTAGCTTTATAGTGAGTCTTACAGCCAAATAAGTATGATTCCTCCAACTTTATTATTTTTCAAAATCATTTTAGCTATCCTAGTTTGAATTTCCATATATATTTTAAAATCATTTTGTCTACATCAACAAACCAACCCAGCAAGGATTTTAATTGGTATTATGTTAAATTTATAGATCAATTTAATGATGCCTTTACTATACTGAATCTTCCTATATATGTATACCATATACCTCATTTATTTTGGACTTTGATTTCTTTCACCAGCAATTTTTAGATCTCAGCACATAGACTCTATACATGTTTTGGACACTTACATTTAAGATATTTAAATTTTTGAAAGTATGTTAAAGGTATTTTAAATTTGGTTTCCTAATACACATTGTTAATACAGAGAAATATTTACTTTTATGTGAGAACCTTGTGTTTTGCAAACTTCTAAGCTTGCTTACTAGTGCTAGAATTTCATGTGTTAATTCCTTAAGAATTCTTATGTAGACAATCATGTCATCTGTGAAAAGGGGTAGTTCTATTTTTTCCTCCCCAAAATGTATGACTTGTTTCTTTGTCTTGCCTTATTACAATGGCTAGAACCTCTGATTTGGATCAGATCTACAACTCAGGGTTGAGTTCATACATAATTTTATAAAGTTCTTTCATACATTCTTCCCTTTCAGTGATTGCCCTGGTAATTTTTCAGTTCTGGGTCTCATCTTTTCAGTTCTGTTGTCAAAATGCTAGGGCTTCCGGCTTCCATAGCCTCAATTTGCTATGCACTTCTATAACTCTGCCTGTATCAAAGGTAAACCAGCTGTGAGAGAGATTTTAAAAAGCAACAGAGAGGTTTCTGGTTCTGAATGTAAGGAGACTGGAAGGCAATACTCCGTCCTCTCAAGTAAAAAGCTGAAAAATCAAAAACAAATGTGGAGAAACCCCCGTATTTACTTTGAGATGTATCTCCAGTTTCCACAGTCAATATGAGAGAAAAATCTTCTTGGGCTTCCAACAGGAGGAAGGGAAAGGAACCCCTGTGAAGCACACTAGAGCAGGAGTCCCTAACCCTCGGGCTGCGGACTGGTACCAGTCTGTGGCCTGTTAGGAACCGGGCCAGACAGCAGGAGATGAGCAGCGGGGGAGCCAGCAAAGTGTCATCTGCATTTGCAACTGCTCCCCAGTGCTAACATCACAGCCTCAGCTCCACCTCAGATCATCAGGCATTAGATTCTTAAAGGAGCACCAGTCTCTAAAGGTTGGGGACTGCCACACTAGAATACTCTGTTCTTAACAAGGTCTGCCCTCAGGAGAACCTAGTTAAAGAAGCCCAACCTGCTAAGGTATTATCAGAGCCTAACAGACCCAGGAAAGGAAAATACCCAACAACAGCCAGCTCTAGTCATCCTCTCTTACCTAAAGGGGTTGAAAAACTGAAAGACACTTCTGAGGTTCACAGTCCACACGCACAAAATCACTAAAAGACTAAGATCTAATCACAGGACGATAGAGTGCTTCCTCGCCGCCCACACCTCACCATGTTTCTAAAGGCCTACTTACTGCAGTTCCTTTTACCAGGTACATCATGTCTGACTATCCAGAAAAAATTACAAGGCATACTAACAGGCAAAAAATCACAGTTTAAAAGGACAAATCAAGAATAAGACCCAGACATGACTGAGATGTTAGAATTATCAGGCTGAGAATTTAAAACAAATATGATTAATATGCTAAGGTCCCTAATGGATAAAACAGACAGCATAAAAGAACAAATAAGCAATGTAAGCGGAGATGGAAATCCTAAAAAGAACCAAAAAGAAATGTTAGCAATAAAAAGCACCGCAACAGAAATGAAGAATGTCTTTGACAGGCTTATTAGTAGACTGAACGGGCTGAGGAAAGAATCTCTAAGCCATAGAATTTACTAATAAAATCTTCAAAAACCCAAAACCAAAGAGAACAAAAACTGAATAAAAGAACACCAAGGACTGTGGGAAGTTGCCATATACATAATGGGACTACCAGGAGGAAAAGAAAGTAACTTAAGAAATATCTGAACAATAATGACTGCAAATTCCCCCAAAAGTTAACGTCAAAAACTGAACCACGGATCTAAGAAGTTCAGAGAATACCAAGTAGAATAAATACCTAAACAAGAAACAACAACAAAAAACACCTAAGCATATCATTTTAAAATTACAGAAAATCAAAGATGAACAATTCCTGAACGCAGCCAGAAGGAAAAACACCTTACCTAAACGAGAAGTAAGATAATGCCCAACTTCTCCTCAGAAACCATGCAAGCAAGAGAATGGAGTGAAAAATTTTAAAGCATTGAGGGGGAAAAATAAAAACCCCACCGACCTCAAAATCTGTACCTCGAAACCTGCAAAATTATCCTTCAAAAGTAAAGGAGAAATAAAGACTCTCAGACAAACAAAAATTGATGAAATTTGTTGCCAGTAGAACTTACAAAAAATGTTAACCGAAATTCTTTATACAGAAGGAAAATAATACAGTTGAGAAACTGGGTGGGATCTATGTAAAGAAAAGTTGAGTACTGAAGAAGATATAGCAAAGGTAAAAAAAAAAATTTTTTTTAACTTAAATGATCTAATAGATAAGTTCATTCAAAATAATAACAACACTATTTCATTATGTATGCTTCCATATGTGTATATACACACACAGACACTCATGCTTTTTATGCTTATATATAAGTGAAATGAATGACAGCAATGATATCAAGAACAAGATAAAGGAATTAAGATTGTTTTATTATTATAAAGTACTCATACTACTCATAAAGTGGTAGAATGATATCTGATGGTAGACTTGAATTAGTTAGAAACTCTATGGCAACCACTAAAAAAAGTTTTAAAATTAAGCATAACTGATATGTTAAAAAGGAGAGAAAACTGAATTATATAAAGTGCTCAATTAAAATCACAACCACCAGAAAAAGATCAGAATATAAAATTAGGAACAAAAAGCGAGGCAAAAAAATAGAAAACAGTAACAAATATGGTAAATATCAGTCCAACATTATCAATAATTAATTTGAATGACATTGTCTAAATACACCTACTAAAAGACAAACCATCAGTGGACCAAAAACCACAACTAACCTATACCTTGTTTACAAGAAACCCACTTTATATTAAATATAAAGATACATATGGATTAAAAGTAAATGGATGGAGAAGAGTATACCATGATAACACTAAAAAGATTAAGAGTACCTATATTATTTTCAGATAGAACCTATATTATTTTCAGATAGAGCAGTCTCCAAATCAAGGAGAGTTACCAGACATTAAGAAGGGCATTACATAATGATAATGATAAAGTGATCAATTTCCAAAAAGATGTAACAGTTAAGGTGCACTTGCCTAATAGAGTATCAAACTGCATGAGGCAAAAACTGCTATAACTGCAAGGAGAAAGAGATGAACCTACGATGACAGCTGGAGACTTCCACACCCTTCTGTCAGAAGTGAACACACACAGGAGACAAATCAGGACACAGGTGACCTCGACAACCACCAACAAACCACTGGAGATAACTGACATTTATATCTACCCAACAGTGGCAAAATACACATTCCTCTCAGGCTCACATGGAACATTCACTAAGACAGACAGCATTCTGGGTCATGAACCATGTCTTACAATTTTAAAAAACAGAAAGCATATGATATCTACTGTCGGATGACAATGGAACGAACTAGAAGTCAATAACAGAAAGATAACTAGAAATCCCATAATACATGGAAATTAAACAGCATACTTCTAAAAAAAAACACATGGATCAAGAAAAAAGTCTCGAGAGATATTAAAAAGATTTTGAATGGAATGAAAATGAAAACGTAACATGGAAATTCATAACATCGAACACTGCAAAAAGATACTGTGATTTATAATAAATACGTATTTGGTCTCCATCCCCATTTCTGGCACAGAGCACCTAAAATCCTTGAAATTTTCTAAGTGATTATAATGATAAAGGTGTCATTTGTTATGTCAATGAGATGACTTTTGGAATTCATCGAAGAATGGGAGCTAGCTGCTGGTGGAGCATACCACCTGATTAATGGGTTACAAATTTCGGTCCCACATCCCACCCCCCACCTCCACGGAGGGGAAAGTATTTGAAAATTGAGTTCAGTCACCAATAGGAAATAATTTAATCAATCATGCCTATATGTAACGAAGCCTCCATATAAAATCCAGAAGGACAGGGTTTAGAGACACCACATGTGGAGGTGCTGGGAGAGGGGCACACCTAGAGAGGGCATGGAAGCTCTACACCCTTTCTCCACACCTTGCTCTGTGCATCTTTTCCATCGAGATATTCTTCTGTATCATTTATCATATTTTTTAAATAATAAACCAGTAATCCAGTAAATAAAATGTTTCTCTGAGCTCTCTCTGAGCTTCTCTAGAAAATTAACCAAACCCAAGACTGGGGTGTGGAAACCTCTGATTTACAGCCAGTCAGTCAAAAGTACAGGTAACAACCTGAACTTGCTACTGACATGTAAAGTCTAAAGAGAGCATTGCTGTAACCCTCAATCGACAGTCAGAAGCACAGCTGATAACTGGGCTTGCAACTGGCATCCGAAGTGTGTGTGTGAGTGAGACAGAGAAAGTCTTGTGCGAATGAGCCCTTAACCTGTGAGACCTGATGCTATCTCCAGGCAGATAGTGTCAGAATTGAGTTAAACTGAAGGACAACAAGCTGGTGTCACAAAGAAATGCTTGGTGGCACAGGGAGAAAACTACCCCTCCATACATTGGAATCAGGTGCTCAGACCTCTAAACTGCACATATAAAAGAAAGGCCTAAAACCAATAATCTAAGTTTCCACTTTAGGAAATGAGAAAAAGAAAAGTAAACTCAATCCAAAGTAAACAGAACAAAAGAATAAGAATTAAAGTACAAATCAAAGCAACTGAAAAGAGTAAATCAATAGATAAAATCAACGGAACCGAAAGCTGGTTCTTTGAAAAGATCAATAAAATTGATAAGCCTCTCATCAGGCTAAGAAAAATGGAGAGTGGAAAACAAAATACTAATATTAAAAATGAAAGAAGAACTATAACTTCAGATCTCATGGAAATTAAAAGGATAATAAAGAAATACTATGAAAAATTCTATGTCTATAGATTTGACAACCTAGATGAAAGGGCTAACTCTTTCAAAGACACAGTCTGCTAAAACTCACACAAGAATAGGCATTCTGAATAGACCTATATCTATGAAAGAAATTGAACCAATAATTAACAATTTTGCAAAACAGAAAGCACCAGGCCAAGATAGGCTCACTGGTGAATTCTACCAAACACTTAAAGAAGAAATTATGGCAACTCTCTATAATCATCTTTAAGAGGACAGAAGCACAGAGACTATTTCCTAACTCAGTCTATAAAGCCAGTATCATCCTACTACCAAAACCAAAGACGTTATAAGTAAACTGTAGACTAATATCCCCCATGAACATATATGCTAAAATCCTCAACAAAATATTAGCAAACTGAATCCAAGAAAGTATAAACAGAATTATATACCACGACCAAAGGGGATTTATCCAAGGTACACAAGGCTGGTTCAAGATTCAAAAATCAATTAATTTAATTCATCACATCGATAGGCTAAAAAAAAATCATGTGCTCATATCAAAAGATACAGAAAAAGCATGACACAATTCAGCAACCATCCATGGCAAAAACTCTCAGTAAACTAAGAATAGAGAGAAATTTTCTCTACAACTAACATACTTGATGAAAAACTCCAAGCTTTTCCACAATAATCAAATACAAGGCAAAAATGTTCCCTTTCACAACTCCTTTTCAACACTGTACTGGAAGTCCCTGCCAAATCGACAGGAAAAGAGAACAAAACATATAGAGTGGAAAGGAAGACATAAAACTGTCTTTGATCATAGATGGCATAACGGTCAATGTAGAAAATTTGAAAAAAATCAACAAAAAACCTCTTGTAACTAATAAACCATTTATAACAAGTTTGCAAGATACAAGGCTAATATAAAAACCTCCATTGCTTTCCTATAAACAATGAACAAGTGAAATTGAAATTAAAAACACAATATCAATTACATAAACACCCAAAAAATGAAATACTTAGCTATAAATCTAACAAAATATATGCAAGATCTATATGAGGAAAACTACAAAATTCTCGATAATAAAATCAAAGATGAACAGATATTCCATGTTCTGGGTAGTAGGACTAAATATTGTCAAGATGTCAATTCTTCCCAACTTTACTCTATATATTTGCTGCAGTAACAACAAAAATCCCAGTAAGTTATTTTACGGGCAAACTGATTCCAAAGTTTATATGGAGAGGCAAAAACCCCAGAATAGCCAACACAATACTGAAGGTGAACAAAGTTGGAAGACTGATGCTACCAACATCAAGAACTACTATAAAGGTATAGCAATGAAGACGGTGTAGTACTGGTGAGAGAACAGACGGTCAATGAAACAGAACAGAGAACACAGAAATAGACCCCCATAAATATAGACAAATGAACTTTGACTAATAAGCAAAGGTAATATAATGGAGCAAAGATAGTCTCTTCAACAAAGGGTGCTGGAACGACTGGACAATCACATTAAAAAAGTGAATCTAGAAAAAGACCTAATACCCTTTCACACAAATTTACTCAAAATGGATCACAGATGTAAATATAAAATGCAAAACTAAAAACTCCTAGAAGATAACATAAGAGTAAGCCTAGATGACTCTGAATATGGCAGTAACTTTAGGTACAACATCAAAGACACAATACGTACAACGTCAAAGACACAATACATAGAATAATTGATAAGCTAAACTTCATTAAAATTAAAAGACAATACCAAGAGGATTAAAAGACAAGCCACAGACTGGAAGAAAATATATGCAAAAAATACATCTGATAAAGAACTGTTATCCAAAATATACGAAGAACTCTTAAAAGTTAACAGTAAGAAAATAACCAACCTGATTAAAAAATGCACTAAAGACCTTAACGAATACCTCGCCAAAAAACACATACAGATGACAAATAAGTATATGGAAAAAATATTCCACATCTTTTGTCATCAATGAAATACAGATTAAAATGAGATACCTCTATACACCTAGGAGAATGACCAAATTCCAGAACACTGACAACCAAATGCTGGCGGGGAGCTGAACAACAGGAACTCCCAGTCATTGCTGGCGAGAATGCAAATAGTACAGTTATGTTACTTTGGAGGACAGCTTGGAGCTTTCTTACAAAACTAAACATCTTTTACCATATGATCAGCACTCATGCTCCTTGGTATCTGTCCCCAGGAGCGGAACACTTATATCCACACAGTGTTTATAGAAGCTTTATCCATAATTGCCAAAACCCGGAAGCAACCAAGATGCCCTTCAGTAGGTGAATGGATAAACTGTGGCACATCCAATCAAGGGATCCATTCAGTGCTAAAAAGAAATGAGCTATCAAGCCACAAAAAGATATAAAGGAATCTTAATTGCACATTATTAAGTGAATGAAGACAATCTGAAAAGGCTTCATACTGTATGATTTCAACTATTTGGCATTCTGGAAAAGGCAAAGATATGGACACAATAAAAAGATCAGTGGTTTTGGGGACTGGGGTGAAAAAGCAGAGCACAAATGGCAAGGATAGTAAAATATTTTTTATAATATTGTAATGATCAGTACATGTCATTAGAATTTGTCCAAATCCACAGAATGCACAACACCAAGAGTGAACTCTAAGATAAACTATGGACTTTGAGTTATTATGATGAATCAATTTACGTTCAATCTTGGTATAAAAAAAAAAAAAATCATGGTTCTGGTGAGTGACACTGCTAAGGAGGTTATGTATGTATAGAGAGAGTATATGGGAAAATCTCTATTAATTTTTACTGTAAACATAAGACTGCTCTAAAAAATCAAGTTTTTAATAAAAATAAAAATAATTTTAAAATTTAAAAATAAAAAGGATGTTAAAAACAATAGAAACTGCAGAGAAGGAGGTTGTAAGTTTGTATTTGGGGCATGCTGAGGTTGAGATACTTTTCACATGGTTTGGGTATATGAGCCTAAAATAGAAGGCAGCTAGCGGAAAAGCTCTGAGAGTTGTCAGCCTAAGTAATAAGCCATGGACCTAAAAACAAATTAAAATAAAAGCCAACAAAATTATAATACCAAATTAACTAGTAGAACTTTCTGATGATGCTCTATTACTTCCTTTCTTAAGATTCCACTCACTGCACAGAATGGTCATCACATCCAGGAGAGACAAAGGGACATGAACCTAAACGCTTCAGAGATTCTGAGTACTACACCATCCATTAGAAATAATCTGAGCTTTTAAAAATAAACCATAAATTTTCTGGCATATGACAATATTCTTTGTAAAAGCAAATAATATTAACTTTAGTTTTAGACTGTATGATATCATAAAGTCAAAATAAATAAAGCAATTTACCTTCCTTATTTTAAAAGGAATGTAAAGGCATAGAAAAGTTAAAAGAAAGAAATGAATGCTATTCCATGAATAAAATAACAATACAGAGGATGTGACATGCAAACTACAGGAAAATTTAAGGCAACAGGTTCATTAAAGATGTGTCCTTTTTTTTGAATTAAAGATAAACCAGAAGCATTTACGGGATAAAGAAGCAAAAAATGTGTTGTAAACTGAAATAACACAAAGTAATATAGCATTAAAAATGGATTTCACTAAATTTAAAGAAAATTTTTTATAAAAGAGTTACTGTAGAAAAGTAATTACTTATTATGAAAAACATGTTAAATTGCCAGATGTACAATAATCTTTATTATTAGGTATCTTCTGTGCAGGCTCCTTTGAGTAAAAAGGACTCACCTGCCAAACAACAGAAAGCTATTTGAACACACAATAAAATTTCCCAGTTTCAGGCAGAATACATAATGTACTTTATTTTTTACTCCTTACAAATTAATTTGCACAGTGAATTCAAACTATCGTTAATCCCACTATACAAATTATTATTTGGTTTTTCTCCTCTAATAGTACTAGTATCATATGTACTTCAAAAGCACTTTTTGTGTATATTTCACTTAAAAGAATATTTTCAATACTATTTAGCAATATTTATAAAAAAGGCAAACTAGCAAAATACACATATTAAGAAGCAACAGATGTATAATTCTGAAAAACATAAAGAAAATAAAAGTAATATGATTCAATAGGTATATATTCAAAAATATTTAAATACTATTGGAAACTGAAATAAAAATTATATCTAGATATATGAACAACAACCTACATAAGAGACAATCATAAACAAGTATTAATTTCACTTCCTTTTCCTCCTGAAAGAAATCAAATTTCATTATTTATGTCAGTTGAGTTAAAAGTATATAATAAAATTTTGACATTATATGCATGTCAGGCACTTGTCCTTGAATAAAAAAATCAGAAAACAAGGTCAGACAAAAGATTTTTATGTTACTTTGAAGCAGAATAAGAAATATGGTCTAAGTAGTTAAGACACTGAAATGCTGAAATTTCCAGGTAATTTTGACAGTAGTGCTAATTAACTTTACAATGAAACTTCATTATTAAGGGAGCTGCTTAATTATTAAGGGGGCTATAAAATTCAAAATAATTACTATTACAACTTTGGTTAGCAAGATTGTTTTTAAGAAAAAAATCTCGATTTAAATTCACTAAACAATGAGTCATAAATATTCATATTACAGACAATTCTTAATGATAGAATCATTGACAAATGCTTTATGAGATTCTCTAATTTTGTTTTATATCTTATATTCCATTGGTCAAACAACCAGTATCATAATTAAAAACAAAAAGAATACTTTCCTGAGAAAAATATT
The DNA here is from genome assembly GCF_902729225.1 of Pteropus medius. Lineage (NCBI taxonomy): Eukaryota > Metazoa > Chordata > Mammalia > Chiroptera > Pteropodidae > Pteropus > Pteropus medius. The sequence continues at coordinate 3,826,356 of NW_024344437.1, forward strand.
TACATACTTTTAATAATTCATTGAAATTATCACTTATAATTCATTTTTCAGTTTATAATATTTATCAGAGTTAAATGGCATTAAAATACGGTTTAGTGATAGAAAATTATATCACATCAACAGATTATCAATATTTACTAAGGAAAAAAAAAACCTCATTAAATGCCTACTATGTACCAGACACTATAATACTTTACACATACTATTTTATTTTCAATCATATTACAACCAAATAAAGATGGCATGATTAAAATCATTCCACAGCTAGCAAAACTGACTCAGAGTTGTCCACTGTGGTTTCCGGTGAGGGCTCTGGAGCCAGACCTTCAGGACTAGAACCCTGGTTCTCATCTGCCACTTAAGTCTCTGTGACCTTGAGCAAGTTACTTAATTTTTCTCTCCCTCATCAGCAGAGCAGGATTAGATGAGAAATACAATTAAAAACAGTGACTGGCACATAGTAAGTACTCATAAACACCATGTGCTGCTACTACACGCCCTTGGACAGCCTCATCATCTAAAATCAAGCAGTATGTAACAGAACACCGGCTTGAGTTTTAATTTGTCTGACACCCAAAGAAGACTTGCTCATAGCATCACACTGCCTCTAATGAAAACTCTCTCTCTGTATATTTTTGTTTGATATACAAAAGTCTATTTATATTTTGTGCTAGAAAACATATTTTTTCAAAGCAAATTCTTCTTAAGTTATACAATGAGATTTATTGTTTTGTTTCACAATAGTATTTAATAATACACGTTCTTAAAAGAAGGGGATGGACTAAATTTGAGAATGACATGTTATTTGCAGTTAAGGTAAATGATCATCCAAATCAAAGGAAAAAGAAATTTCTAATTTACAGTCATTCCTAGACACAAAACACAAAACATATAATTACTTCAAGATGGGAGTTATACTTTATGAAATAATTTATAAATCATTTGCTCATTCTTTTAGTCATTAAATAAGAAGTTATTAAATGTCAAGTGAAAAGCAATTGTGTAGTTATTGCTCTCAATATTCACTGGACTAAGGGGTATCGACCAGCACAATATAATACAACTTCCTGAGGAATGACAAAACATCCAAATAGCTTTGATTACTTGGTAGAATTATTCCAGGGTGATCACGCTGCTTGAGAATCATTATGAATAGGAAAAATCACAACGGTAAACCGGCCTAATTTACTTATTCAAAAACAGATCACATCAAAAATACTATTTGTTGCTACAAGCTATTTAACTCAGTTCAATAATATTTATCTACTCCTTTGTTGGTTAATGTTTTGTGCCATAATAAAGAATAACTACATGTTAAAAGAAAAGGGACTAAGTAGAGTGTTATTCCTGGAGCTTTATAGTAAGAGGGTGCCTGAAAAAATCCAAAAGCTGGCTGAAGAAAAATCATCTTTAACCCGTGCAAGCTTGTTTGACTTGGTGGTATTTGTCTGACCTGGTTAAAACTTGAGTTACCACATTCCTCAATTTTAAGCCATTCTATCTAGAAAACTGATAGATATTTCAAAACCTGTTTTCATCACAACTGAAAATCAAAATACAAGTCCTACTTAAAATAAGTAATTCTCAATTGTAAATAACATCATCGGTAGAAATAAGTTCAAATATAAAGTAATATGGTCCTTATTACAATGACCAATTCCTAAGATTGATGACATATAATATGTCATAATAACAAGAACCAGCATGTATTGAGAGCTTACCCTGTCAATCTATATATTTTATCACATTTAATCTAAATAATCCAATAAACTATTATTATTCCTATTTTATAATGGTAGAAACTGAAGCACAAAAAAGTTAATAACACACTCAGAGTTACACTTATAGTAAATAGTAAACTTAGGATTTGAATCCAAGTCTGCCACACATATAAACCACTGTAATACACAGCCTTCACAACAAAACAAAGGCACAAAAATTCTCCTGCACGAATAAGGCCTACTTTGAAAGGCTCCAGAAAATAAGATTATTCCTTTAATAAATCATTTTAATATTAAGACCCCTATATAGAGTAAAACTCGAGGTTTATAACAGTATAATAGTGTCAACAAAGGTTAATCTTATAGAAACAGTAACAAGTTTCAAAAAGAGAGACGACTAAATAAAGTACATGGAAACTAGAATGCTTCAATTGAAATACAGAAGGTAGAGAAGTAACTTGTTTTAGAGCTTAGCTCAATTTCTCCAAAAAGTAACTAAGAATTAAACTGAAATGCTGACAAATATTTATAATGCAAAGATTTCAAAAAATGTATATCAAATCTACAAGATTTAAAAACTTCAAATAAATTCTCATTTCTCTAGAACAATTTACTACTGACTAAAAATAAGATGATATATCCTACCTATCTCAAGGTTTCATTCATCTACATGAATGTATGATTACCCAGAAAATAAGAAATTCTATCAATCCTTGCCCTATATCTAAGAATCTTGGTTCTTCAAATAGCGGGAGAAATTCCACTCAACAACTCGCCTTTAACATTTTAAAAGCCGCAAGATTACCTCTCATGCACACATTTGTCTCTAATGATCCCCTAGAAATCTTTAAATAACAAAAGATTGTATTACTGATACACACAACTCTCCACACACAAGTGAACCTCAGACATCAAGGGCACTGACACAATTAATGAAAAAGTAGTAAATAAGAATTCAAAATAGCGCATAACGAAATCACGGTAACTTGGAATTGGGTATGTATTTATTAAAGAGGAGAGTGAAACCATTTTATTATATGCTTTTTATTGCCTATAAACTAAGAATTTATACAGCATTTAAAAAGTTGAAGTTATTTAATACATAGAAACTAAGAAGAATGATATAAAAAACTAAAAACAAATCATAATGAAAATCAGAATGCTGACCTCTTACACTGTCTTTTATCTCCAAGATAAAATAAATACAATTTAATATCAAAATATAATATAAACACTAAAATAAATTTTGAAGACAGGCAATGAAAAATAACCATGTGCCTTGGATGAACGGACCAGATAACCTGTTAAATATGATTTTAGAACCAAGATTTTATAATAGCGATTCATGAAGATATGTTATTGCGAATAATTTTAGTTATTTCAAACTGCATAATCTTTCTAATTTTTCTTCACAAAGCAAAAAAATTCCATTTCAGGTTAAAATAATTATAGACTTAATTCATAAAGAATCTTTAAATTACACATGGCATTTTCTACTGGCTACTTCATTTCCAACTTCTTTTCGTGGCACTTACTAGATTTATAATTACTAATCATTATGTGTACTGGGTCACTTAGATGATAAAAAACAAAACATTTTTAATTTAAATCCAGGAATGGCATTTAAAGTTTAATTTTTCCAAAAGACCGATCTGCCTCCCAATGAAATTATTTAAGATCTCGCAGCAAAGCAGTATCATAGCAGGGCATGACCAAAGGATCCCTTTTCGCTTCAAAGCTTTTCGTTTTAAAATTCCCAACTTTATACTTTATACAAAAGAAAGCATGATCCATGGATGAGAGTTGAATTTCGTAAATGTACAGGTCACATTTATATTTATATTTATACTAGACATAAAGACAGTCTCAATGCAAGGACAATATTAACAGCAATAGTAAAATGGAATTTGATTAATAATTTAGATATAAAAATGAGAAAATCATGGATTTTAAATATTGCCCATCTTAGCTTTTCACTAGTTTTTTCATCATTCCAAAAGTGTATGACCATAAAGGATTTCATGTATATGTGTACATACTAATGAAGCATTCCTATATTATTTTTGAAGTAGAAATTAATGTTTACCAATAAAACTTTCTCTTTAAATTCTCCAACATAGCAATGTACACAGTCAAATAGCTATTGAAATTTACGTTTAATTTCTTACATTTATGATTCTAAGATTAAATCGGTTTGCTGAATGAGATTTTTTAATAAAAAAAATTTTTAATAAAAAGGAAGCTACAAAAATTGCACATGAAATCAATCTAATTAGAAGATACTGAACTTTTATATAAATATAAATATGCCACAAGTTAGATTTGGGTTCTCAAAAATGAAATACATATAAAAAAAAGCTAATATCAATTAATACTGTGCTAGTCTTATGATAACAGCATTATAAAGTAATGCCAGTATTTATAATATCAATTATTTAATTGTTATTAAATACTATTCTTCAGAATAAACTTTATTTTAGTAATGTTGTTGAACCTGACAGGATTTCATGAACGATCCAAACCATGAGCATTTAAAGGAAAAGGTCAGGACTGAGGTTTTTCCCCCAACTGCACATTATAATCACTACACTACGCCTGAAGGGATTTATTTATTTATTATGAAAGAAGTCACTCCTTCATGGCTATAAGAACCTCAGTGTCAGGTTTGTTTATATTAGGTAAATATATATCTGCCTTGGTACTAAAGAAACTTTTATTACCACTTGAAGGATAAAAACCAAACACTGTAATACATTTACACAGCACCAAGTATACCAGGCATAAATTAAGCGTGTAAAAAATATAAGGAAATACACAGTCAAAGAACACTTACCAGACGGTTGTTTCCACTTGACTATCATTGAGCTGTCGATTGTCCAGTTGGGCAAAGAGTGGGAAAAGCACTTGAATCCCTCCAATGGAATGAATTGCACTATGAATTGAATGTGTTACTATAGCTTTCACATCCTATGTTGAAAAACAAAAATGTTTATTACATTTCTGAAGCATGTTATTATTATTTCCTTGTTTCAAATAACTTTGTAAAAGCATTAAATAACATTAGATATTTTAAAAACCCTCAATTATACATTTTTGATACACATATAAAATAAAAATTTGAAACCTGAAATCTTGAGAGATTTTTATACTGAAATTAAATTTACAAATCAAAAGATATTTTAGAATAAGAAATACCACTAATGGATTTAAAGACACTTTAGGTAATTTCATGTTAGCAAGTTACATTAATATGCTCTTAAACCAAAGTATACTTTTATATTAACAACTACCTGTTTAGCTAATCAAATGATTTTATTTCAAAGGTTGTAGGACATACAAGATAACAGAAATGACTGACATCCTACGAAGGAGACAAGTCCAAGGTAAAGTACATTGCCCCAAAAGAGGCAGAAAGCAAAAACATCATTCAAAGAACTAGAAAACCAAAAAAGAAAAACAAACAGCAATTGGAAATTTATAGATGAGCAATGCTTAATAGGTAAAATAAAGATACTGTTAATGCTGACGAGAATGTGAAAACTAAGTTACTATTCACCCACCTGGAGCATTAGAGCATGTGGAGAATGCACGAAAATTGATGCGTTTTCCTTTGGCGAGGATTCCAGGCATAGCTGAGCATCAGTTGCTTTAGCATTATATGTAAATGCAATACTACTTGCAAGTTTTCCATCATACAGAACCTGTTTATGATGTTCTGCCAAATGAATATCACTCTCAGACTTAAACTTGAAGGTGCTCTAAAAAAATAAAACTAAATTAAACACTCATTTTAAATGTAACAGAATAAAACTCTAAAGTTTTAAAGCAGAGAAACATTTAAGATAATAAAAACCTGCTGTGACTACTCCAAGTACCAGACATTAATCAGTGGTTTTATATTATTTTGTTATTCTCATTTCAGTTCTATGAGAGTTAAATTTTATTATGCTAATAAACACAGTCAGATTGTCATTTTCTCATTTTTATTGTTTTTTATTATTTACAACAAAATTATTTTATTAGAAAAAAACATGAGGCCAGCTGAAATTAAATAAATCAAATTTTACTTTAATACTCCATAGCAAAAAACTGTCCTGTTAATACCCTTAAAAGTGTGTACATACACACACACATACACACACACACACACACAGTGCCTGACACATGAATTACTTATATTGAAAAATGACTATTGTTGAGAATACGAAAAGTGTTCACATGAAAAATTTTTGCCTTTTCTATAGAAAGTATATCAACATACTGAATACCAATGCCACTACACAAAAGTGTGACAATAGCCTTGTTAAACACAAACAAGAAGTTTATTAAAACATGTCACCACTTTAGAGAAGAAATATAGATGCACCAAATGTAATAAGAAAGGTATTGTTAGACACAGTTAAAATTTCTCTGCCGATATGAACCTGACAATGACAAATTATATTTAATCTTTTCAACAATCACAGGATATAAGTATTATTATTTTCACCTTACACTATGCAAACCAAACATTAAAGACCTTAAGAGCCAGAAGGGATGGAGCCAAGACAAAATGCCATGCCTTCTCATTTATGGTCAGTATTAAAGGACTGACAGTGAAGTGACCCAGATAATAATCCAGGCTCCACCACTAATTATACCTTGACACTTATTTAAGATCAAAAAAATAATTTAAATGATGTGGCTCCATTTTCTTACTCTAATGTGATGAGATTAAATCCAATATTCCAAACTCAAGTTTTTACAGGAGGCAAACAGATAACACATAGAAGTGCAGGGGGCCAGGTGGGGACTTCTTCCAAATAGAGTGTGTGTGCCTTGTCTAAAAAAATGACCCCTGCTGCTCGGCTCAAGCTAATTATTGTACAATATTGCCAGTTCTTCCATAATTTAAGAGAAACATAAAATCTGGATTTTTTTATATAAAATTACCTCATTTGTAATTTAATCCAAACATTTTAAAACATTGTGCAGACCAAACATGTCAGGCCAAATTTAGCCACTTCTACTTCCAGACTAGTATCTAGGGCCTTTCTACCTTGAACGTGGATGCATACCATTCGTTATTAAACATGTTCCCAGAGAAAAGCAGTGTGGATGATTAAAAATGCATGCATGTATGGTTCTGGACGGTACTTCTCATCTCTGGAATGTAATTACATTTACATAGTTCAATATTACAAATTAGCTAACACAACTGCACACTCTCACATCAGAACTTTTGTTCTCTCTCCATTAAATGAAATGTAGAACATTATTTCTCACCTCAAAGTTTCAAACTTTAATCTTTTTAAATGCACAAATTCGCACTTCCCAAGCTAGAGGTAACAGTTGGTATTAAAATATGTACTCGTTTAAAATATTCTATTTCAATCCCTAATGCACTAAAGAACAAGTGATAATTAAATGGAAAAAGACTTTTTAAAAGGTCTTTTAAAAAAATTTGAATGAAATCACGATGATTATATTAGGTAGTAATGCTGGCAGTATAAAACTGATCTAATCACCTTCTTTACTGATTGCCTTGGTATTGTAAATAAAATATTTTAATATATATTATAATAAGATCATAAATGCTCAAAATGTTTATTATTTGTGTTTCTAGCCCATCATTTTAAAGTAAAATTTCAGATATGCTAAATTTTTGACTCACGCTACAGAGCACTGCTCAGAAACAGAATTACTTTGAAGGCGTAAAACATATGAGCTAATTTGCAGAAATAAAATTATACAACTGAGGGAACTGGGGGGAGAGTGTAGAGGACATTAAGACACTGGAGAAACAGACCAAATAAGGAAGAGGAGAGACAAAAAGAGTTGGAGGAGCCAGGAGCAAGTTGGAGTTTTATCAAGTAGGGGTGTGCTGCCTCCTTATGCTGATAATACCACACTAAGAGAAGCGATGATGGGGATAACATCTGGAGGAAGAGCAATGTGCACTCTAGCTAGTTAGACCTACCTTAAATTAAGGATTTCTGCGAGGGAATGGGATTTGAAACCAAAAGCAAAGGTAACAAAAGAAAAAATAAACAAGACTACAACAAACTAAAAATCTTCTTATGGTTTTTAATCAACAAAATGAAAAGGCAACCCACCAAATACAAGAAAATATTTTCAAATCATAAATTTGATAAAGGGTTAATAGCCAAAATATAAAAAGACCTCATACAACAAAATAGCCAAAAAAAACCAAACGATCCGTTTTAAAAACTGGCAGAGGATCTTAAGAGACATGTTTTCGAAGAAGACATACAAATAATCAATAGGCACATGAAAAGATCCTCAATATCACTAGTTATCAAGCAAAATAAATGAAACCACAATGAGATATCAACTCATATTTGTCAGAAGGGCAATTATCAAAAAGGCAAAAAATAAGTGTTAATAGGATATGAAGAAAAGGGATCCCTTGTGCACTGCTGACAGAAATGTAAATTGGTGTAGGTACCATCAACAGTATGAATGTCCCTCAAAAAAATTAAAAATAAAATTACTATATGATCCAGCAATTCTGAGTATTTACCCAAAGAAAATGAAACCACTAATGAGAAAAGACATATGTAACTCCACGTTCAGAACAGCATTATTTTCAAAAGCCAAAATATGAAAACACAACCTAAGTGTCCACTGATGATGGATTTAAAAAAAATGGTGTACACACACACACACACACACAGCATAATATTATTGAGTCCGAAAACAGAATGAAATCTTGCCATTTGCAACAACATGGAGGGGCTTTGAAGGCATTAAGCTAAGTGAAAGATGCCAGGCAGAGGAAGACAAATGCCATGTGATCTCACTTACAGCTGGACTCAAACAGCAAACACACAAACAAAAAAAGAGCTCATAACAGAAACCAATAACAGACAGTGGCAGGTTACATCCAGTACTAGCTACTTCATCATGGACAAAATCAGAAGTCAGGTTGAATGTCTCTAAATTAATTAAGCAAGAAATTTTGTAATTTGATAGCAAGTTTTAAAGATTTTTGCAAATTATTATCCCTATACGAAAAAGAAACTAGTTAGAGTACCAGTGGATTTAAAAAAAAATCAAAGCATTTTTGGTTGAATTCATGGGAAGTTTTTGAGCGAAGGAGACTGTTCTCTACCAAAATAAACAAAAAAAATCACTTCATCTTTATGAGCTTCAAAACTAATCTTAGAAGCGTCATGTGCCTGACTGAACTGGTTTTAAAGCTATCTCCTCTATGAACAATTTCCTAGTTCCTACAATCAGAAACCTTCTCCATGATCCCATAGGGCTTAGTGTTCACAGATTATATCATGATTATAAGTTCAGTCAAGTTAACTTTTTAGGTTTTCTTTGTCTCCCCCCTCTCTTAGTTACGAGGTCCTTAAAGGCAGTTTACAGTTTGCATCTTCCATAATGCCTATAACAGTGCTCTGTGCATAGAAATGCTTTAATAAATGTTCTCTGAATTGTAAAGCTGTACGATGAAATTGACCCTAATGGAATCCTTTTAATGTTTTTCCTCTAATCATTTTCGAACTACTTTTAAATGACATTTCCTTATTCAGGGCAAATTCTGAATTTAGAATAAAATTATCCATTTCTTATTCTTAAGATTAAAAAACATAATACCCTATTCTGTCTTTCTTGATTTTGGCCTTCCATCTGGACTCAATGCGATCATTAAACTCCTGTTTCTACTACTGCTAAAACCTACCACTTTTCTGTTTTTAGCCTATTTAAATATTTTTCTTTGCTTCTTTTCATAGAGACTGTGCCCTTTTCCTTTATATTTTGTGTGTATAAAAGAGTTGGCTATTTTAAGAAACACAGCACTCTTAAATAGAAATATGAAATCACCAATGTTCTTTGCTCTACAACTGAACTTGCAAGCAATAATTTTTTTTTGAGCTGAAAGTCCTGAAAGTCTTGTACTAACAGTTAATGATATAATTTATTTTTATAATCATATATACTAACAGTTAATTATATAATTTATTTTTACAATCAATGTACTAACAGTTAATGATATAATTTATTTTTACAATCATCAATGAATTTAAGTGAAAAGTCCTACAAAACACTAAAGGTATCACTCTCTTTGGCTCATGGTTATCCTTCAAAAACAATGTCTGAAGTGGTTTATTGATTCTTCTTATCCATTTTTTGTTTTTGTTTCAGATGGGGTATTATTATAACTACTATGCTTAAGAACTCAGCATACCTACTTTCTAAAAATAATGATTAAAATAAAATACAAAATGTGTTGTAAAATACTGTAATCAGCTTCTCCACACTGCATTATATATATTTCACTGTTCGGAACAAAACCTTTATTTTCATTTTGTTCATACATCTTACAATGGAATTGACAATGTTTACTATATTGTATTGGAAGTAATAAAATCTTTTCAGGGAAATAAAATGACTATTAAAACCTATTCTTATTTGAAAAAAAAGGTGATTTTTTTTTTTCAGTCCACGATACAGAGGCTTTAATTCCCTTCTTTAGCTTGCAGGAGCAAAACCACCTCACCTCATAATTAATTAGCTCTAACACTTTTAAGTTTAAAATACATATATAATACAATTTAAATGATTACAAACATATAACCCATTATGTAAATATAATAATTTTCTTCTCTTTACCCCATCTGTGATATTTAGATTGCTTCCGAGTCTTCAAAATTATATATTAAGCTATAATAAGCATATTTGTGAATATCGATCTCTATTGGATTATTCTTTTAATAAAGCCTTTCAGAAGGAAAACTGTTAGATAAAATGGTATGAGATGGGCAGGGATGAGAATGAGGAGTGACAGTCAACAGGCATGAGGGAACTTTCTGGGGTGAGACTGGATTGCGGTGATGTTTGCACAATTCTGTAAGTTTACTTAAAATAAACTTGTACACTTAAATTAAGTGAATTGTATGATATGTAAATTATACTTCAATAAAGATTTATAAGTTTTTAAAAGAAAATATGACCCATATTTGGGGGGGAGGAGGGGAGAACAGGCAGCAGACACTGCTGGTGAGAGAAAACACATGTGAGATTTAACAGAAAAACACTTCAAAGTGGCCGTTAAAAGTATGTTCAAAGAACAAAAGGAAACCATAATTAGAGAAGTAAATACAGGTATGATGACAATATCATATTAAATACAGAATATCAATTAACAGCTTCTATAAAAACAATCCAAATGGAAATGCTGAACTTGGAAAGTATAATTGCTTTGAAAAATTCTCTAGAAGAATTCAGCAGATTTTGACCAAGCAAAAGAAAAAAAATAGCAATCATGAAGCTAAACTGATAGACGATACAGTCCAAACACCAGAGAGAGAAAAGAGTGAAGAAAAATGATCAGAACTTCAGAGAAATGTGGGAAACAATTAAGTATACTAACATATAAAGAATGAGAATAGCAAAAATAGAGAAGAAAGAGAACAGAGAAGAAAAATATTCAAAAACTTAATAGCTGATAACTTCTCAATTCATTGATAAAAATTAATTTACACATTCAGGAAGCCCATTAACTCAAAGAAGGATAAAAGCAAAGAAATTTACAATAAAAAAATAACAGTAAAAATGCTGAAAGCAAAAGACAAGGAGAAAATCTTTAAAGCAGCATAAGAAAAATGACTTCACTTAAAAAGGAGCATTAATAAAATCAACAGCAGTCTTATCATCTGAAAAACCTGGAAGCAAGAACACAAGGGAATAAAATATTCAAAATGCTCAAAAAAAAAAAAAAACTTTACAACCAAGAATTTATATCCAGCAAAGCAATCTTTCACATCTGAAAGCAAAATAAAATATATTCCCAAATGAATAAAAGCTGTGATAATTTGTTGCTAGCTAACTCATCTTACAAGAAATAACAGAGGAAGTCTTTCAAATTAAAAATTAAATGACTCAAACAGTAATTTGCATTCACAGAAAAAACAAAGAGCACAGTAATTACGTGATTATAAAAGGTGGTATAAATACATATTTATTCTTTTTACTTTTAACTGATTTCAAAGCAATTGTATAAAATAATATGCATACAACATATGTTTTGCCTACAACATACAGAAATGAAATCTATCCTCTAATAATAACACAAAAGAGGTGAGTGGGAAAGCTATACACTCGGCTAAAGAAATGATTCCAGGCAGTAACTAAATAAAGAGATGCATAAGTGATAAATAAGTTTAATGTAACAAAAGCTATAAACATATATTTGATATTCTTTCTTCTCTCACCTTCCTTAAAAGATGCACAACTAAATAAAGTAATAATTATAACAATGTAAGGTTGGGTTTGTAAAATTTATAGATGTACTATGTAAAACAGTATCACGAAAAGAAAAAAAAAACCAGAATAACAGAGAAGTAATATGTCTATATCTCTATGGAATTAAGTTTGTATAAATGTGAAGCTGATTTTTATAAGTTAAAATATGTTAAGCCTTAGAGCAACTATTAATAAGTCAAAAAACAGAGTAAAAAAAAATCATTAAAGAAATGAAATTGCTACATTAGAAAACATTCACTTAATTCCAAAGAAAGCAATAAAGAAAGAATAAAGTAATAAAAAGGACATGAAGTTTACAGGTTACAAAAAATAAAATGACAGATGTAAACTCAACTATATCAATAATACTAAAGGTGAATGAAATAAACAACGCACTTAAAAAGGCAGAGATCATTAGACTGAAAAATGAAATAGGATTCAACATATTGTCTACAGAAGACATACTTTAGATTTAAAGTCAAAAACAGATTTAAAGTAAAAGGAAGGAGGAAATTATCAAGAAATCACAAGAGAGCAGGAATGGCTGAACAATATCAGACAAAATAGACTTTAAAACAAAATATCTTACTAAAAAGTGACATTTAGTAATAAGAAAGTCAATCCATCAGGAAGTTATAATAATCATAAATATGTGTGCACCTAACAACAAAGCACCTGACAGAAATAAAGGGAGAAACAGACAACTTAATAATAGTCAGAGGCATCAAAATCCAACTTTTGGTAGTAGATAAAACAACTAGCTAGAAGTCAACAAAGAAACAGAAGATGGGAACAAACACTATAAACTGATTAAAGACATCTCTATGACATTCCGCCCAATGACAGAAAAATACACAGAATTCTTACATGTACGTGAAACATTCTTCTGGATAGACCAATGTTAGGCCATAAAACAAACCTGAATAAATTTACAAGGATAGATATAATACAAAGTATAGTCTCTGACCAAAATGAAGTGAAATTAGAAATCAGTAACAGAAATTTGGAGAATTCAAAAATATAGGGGAAATAAACAAAATATTACTAAATTTTTAACCAATGTGTCAAAGAAATCAAAAAGAAAACTATAAAACATTTTGAAATAAATGAAAATAATGTCACAAATACCAAAACATAACCAGACAAATTAGCACTCAACAGGGAAATTTACCACTGTAAATGTTTACAATAAAAAAAGAAGACATCGAATCAACAACCAAATCTTCCACCTTATTACATTGGATAATAAAAGAACGAACTCAACATAAGTCAATCAGAAGAAAGAGAATGAGAAGAATTACAGGAGAAATTAATGAAAGATAAAAAGAAAAACAATAGGAAAAAACAATAAAACTAAAAGCTGGTTCTTTGAAAAGATCAACTGAATTGATAAATCTGTACCTACATTGATTAAAATATTATCATCTCAATAAATACTCACCTTAATAAATGGAAGAAAGGCATTTGACAAAATCATTCAACAAAGCAGGAATAGAATGAAACTACTCCATCTTATAAAAAGCATCTATGAAAAACCCACAGCTAACACCATTATTTAATGCCAAAGGACTGAAAGCTTTCTCTCAAAGATCAGTAACAAGACAAGGATAGCTACTCTATTCACTTCTGTTCAATATTATACTGAGCTTGGGAAATTAGGCAAGAAAAAGACAAAAAAAGCATTCAGATCAAAAGAAAGAAGTAAAATAATCTCTGCAGATAATATAATCTTGATATAGAGAAAATCTTAATGAATCCGCCAAAACAAAAACCAAAAAACTAGTAGTCCTAATAAGTTCAGCAAGATTGCAGAATACAGAATCAATACACAAAGACCAACTGTATTTCTATATACTAGCAAAGAAAATCGCAACATTAGATATAAAAATGCATTTACAAATCAAAAGTAATAAAATGCTAGAGAATAAATTTAACAAAAGTTCACGAATTCTAGCATTAGGCTTAGGGCAAAAAGTACAAAATATCTTTGAAAGAAATTACGAAGACCCAAATAAATGTGAAGACGTCCTGTGTTCATGGATTAGAAGGCATAATAGTGTGAAAATGGCAATACTTCCCAAATTGATCTACAGATTCAATACAATCTCAGCAAAATCCCAGCTGAGTTTTTTGTTGCTGTTGTGTTTGTCTTGGCAAAAATTGATAAGCTGATTCTAAAATTCATGTGAAAATTAAAAGGACTCAGCATAGACCAAAAATATTGAGAAAGAACAAATGTGAAAAACTCACATTTCCCAATTTCAAAATTTATATGAAATATCCAGAATAGATAAATCTATGAAGACAGACAGTAAATCAGTAATAGCTTAAGACCGAATAGGAAATGGGAAAATAGAGAGGTGACAGCTAAAGTATGTAGTGTTTCTTTTTGGAGGTGATGAAATGTTCTAAAATTCACAATGTTCATAACTACATATATTTGTGAACATACTAAAAAACACTGGATTTTATACTTTAAATGGGTGAATTGAGCATATGTAAATTGTATCACAATAACGCTGTTAAACAAACATAAAACAAAGAAAGGAAGCTGTTTTCCTCTTCCTACTGACTTCTTGAAAACTCATAAAGCTATCAGGTGTGGCTAAGTAAGGCTGGTGCCCGCTGTCAGGGTAGAGCAGAAAACCTGCGCTGGCCAGCAGGGTGGAAGGGCCCTGAACTGAGTGAGAAGCTTGTCCATACAGACAAGAAACATGATATCAAAACCCTAAAGAGGTGAGGAGGGTGTCCGCCCAACAGGGCCAGCCGGCATGGAGAGAGAACGAGCACGCTGAGTAAGGCATCTCTGCAAGGGTGAGAGAGCATCCGCATAGGAGAGCTCTTTGGCTGGGGGTGTCAATGATGAGGAGGATGACAAGGGCCATCACAGTGGAACGGGGGCAAAGGGTTTCATGAAAGAAGGGGCAACTTGCTGCAGGATGGTAGAGCATGAGCAGGGTAGATCTACCCAGTTCAGGATGTCAGAATTCTAACTAGTAAGTATCCATCTAAGAGGACAAAAATAGAGGAGTGGGCTGTAGACTGGTGCATAGTTTCGGTGCATGTGCAAGGTAAGGAGAGTGTTCAGATGGTCACTTGGGGGGCTTCTCTGTACAGGAGTCAGAGCCCACACAGGATGAGAAGGGCATCGGCCTGAGAGGGGATCCAGTGAGGGAGCTGGATGTACACTGGGGACTGAAAGCCATGTATTTAGAATGCTGCTCGGCACGTTGGAGCCTGAGTGGGGTGAGCAGGGCACACTCGTAGGAAAGCTGCCTGTCACAAGCACACTGATACAGGGAGACAGGCAGCCGAGGGCTGGAAGGACACAAGCAGGACAGGACGGGGAGCACATGTAGCTAGGTGGACTACCCAGTATGAGGTGACGCAGAATCCAGGGAGGGGTCACGGCCTCTACACAAGAGGGTTGCCGAAAAGATGAAGACGACAGGGCAGAGGAGAGATGGCCAGTTTGAGGGCCCAGCTGAGGATGGGGAACTGGAGCAGAGAAAGGGTTAAGAGGGCATCATAAGGGGGTGGGAGGTGGTCAGTGGCCAGCAAAGGACACTAACGTCTGCTTCCAGTGAAGAGGGCATCCACATGGGAAATGAAGGAAAGACTGAGCAGACTACAGATACATTGTAATATCATGCAGTGAAGTGGATCTTTATGGACAATTAGCAAAATCTCTAGTTGAATGAGATGGTAGTAACGCATTGGTGTTGTTAATTAGGCAACAGAATATCCTTGTTGGTAGGAACACAACATTCAGGGAGGATGGATCATCATGGCATCATCTACTCTCAAACAGACCAGGAAAAAAATTGCTTACTACTGTGATTGTAACTTTTCTGTAAGTTTCCTTTTATTTTTAAATTTAAAAATGAGAAATAAGGAGATAAAAATTTAAGAGAAAGTAACAAATATTAAAGATAAAGTAAATCAAACACGTAGAGTCAAGTCTCTGAAGAAAACCAAAGCAAGGAAATGGAACAAATACTAAGCAGTATAAGAAAAACTGCTCGAAATATAAAAAGATACAAAACTATGCACCGAAATTGCATACCATCAACTCAGGCTGACCAAGACACATGTAGCAAAACTGCTAGATTTAGAGAAAAAAGAAAACAATCCTTTGGCCCTGTAGGCAAAAAAGAGCAAGTACTTTATATTAGACTGTCATTGGACTTTCAACAGAAATACTTTAAGACAGAGAAAAATTAGGAACGTATTTAAGATGTTCAACGAAAGGATAGCCAAGGGGTTTATAGCTAGGAAAATGACTTTCCAGTGCAAAGACCCCTGATAAACTAATGTAGAAATGCAGTTCTCAAGAAATATTATTTCCTTGAGACCTTCCTGAGAAATATACTACAGAATGAGGGAAAATATTAGAACTTTAGAAAAAAGAATTCTACATCATTTTAAGTTATATCTTCTCACCATTCACTGAAATTCTAGTATAGTATATATAGTATCGCAATAAGGTAATATGCTTGAAATTTTAAAGCAAATATACCTAAACAAATATAATCAAATGTACATTGCAAAAGATTCACCTTAGTACTATTACGCATATATTCTATTACTCAAAACATTCCTTATATCTAAGATTTTTTAAAAACTATTTTCGAAATCTACGGCACTTTTTAAAGACTTTTATTAACAGGTGCTTGCAGTTTGTTGACTTTTTTGAAAAAAAAAAATTTGTAACCTTTTACTAAAAACTAAAATTGAAGTTCTTAAAAATCTCAATTTGACCAGATATAAAACATATAAATAAAAAAACTTTAAAGGTGTATTGAGAAAAACCAGGCTTCAAAAAAAAAATCATGTTTGTCATTCTCGAAAAGAGACATCTTTAGGCTGCATAGATAATGCAGATAGTTCTAGTTTTCTGGTCACAGGACAAAAGGCAAGGTCTTGAGGTCTTCAGCTTCAATCTTTAGTTCATTTCTCATCGCTGGAACTTCATTTCTTCTTCCCGAATGACTGAACCAGATGATGGCAGAGCTGGTAAGCAGGCATTTATTCTACCCAGCCCTCCTCAGCATCGCAGAGGACGATTCTCAGCTGCTGGACTGACTGCTTTGTCTCTGTGTCACCTTGTGGTTTAGGGTTTTCTAGATGGCTGAAGTTGCGATGATACCAATGCTGAGGTGGCTGCTGAGCTGGGGTCACAGCCTCTTGATTTTCCTCATCTTCTTGACCGCTGCCCTCTCCAGACTGCCTGTGGTGAGGCCCATGCAGAACAGTCTGTAGCTATAACCCTGATACACATTCTGTCTCTCTGGTCTACCGTGCTCTCCTGCACCAACCATCAGCGCCCTCCACCGCTTCTCCGTTCTTCTCCCTGCACAGCAGGGCTGGAAGACTGTGCTCCACCCACAGACGCAGTTTCCACAAGTAGCAAGGTGAGCACCATGGGCTACGGCTCGGCGGGACTGTCGGGCCTGGCTTTCAGGGGCCCTCTCTGATCCTCATTCCCTGCCCCATTCTCATTATTCTGGTGATTCTGCTGGTAATGACACGGAGGACCCCTGGGATGCAGCAGCGTCTCTAATGCCGACTGACCGTCTGCTGCATATTTGCTGCCTTGCCTGGAGCTCCACTGGGGTCTGCAATCTGCAGCCTTTGCACTCCCTTCCCCTTCAACATCCAGCTCCACAGTGTCTCCATCTCCTGACTGCAAAGGTGCTGCCTGGGGTCCCTCTTCTTTATGGCAGGCTGGTGGGCAGATACATCTTCCATGGTGTCATTCCTGTTGATCAAATCATATTCGTTTCTTATACTGCGCGAGTATCTTCCTTGAGATCACCTTCTTGTCTCCGTCAGGCGGTGCCCGGCCAAGTCTTGGCCTCTGAGCATCTGGCTACACGGGTGGTCACCCGGGCCAGGAGCAGTAGCTCCCCGCTCCCACAACTGGTCAAATTCTACAGCATTTTAAATTATATTTTTAAAGACAAATTGTCATCCTCAAGAGATGGATTTAAATTTTGGATGAAGAAAATTATTTGAAGCTATGCTTGATGAATTAACAGGTGTCATAAAACCTTCTTTCATAAAAATTATATAGCCCTAACGAGAACTGTTTCCTTGTGTTACTTAAAAACTGACCCCTGTGCATTTCTAAAAGAACTGCAACTAACTTGAAAAATGGTAGCACAGTTTGAATATGTATATATCTTCCAAAATATACTGGCTAAAATAAAAAATCATTTAAAATATGATAGTTTAAAAATAAAGCTTCCCTATTTTGCAGAGAAAGTTTACATAACTATATTTCATATGCACATAAGTACATACTACTCAGAGGTTTGTGTTTCTATAAAATTTTTATTTGCAAATCTATTAGGCATAAATACACATATAATACAGTAAAAACAGATAATAAGGAAACTAGAAAAAAAAAACTACATGTAAACAGTTCCTCAAAAGAGAAAAATGATGGAAACAAAGTGAAGAAATATCACAAAGGAAAAGAGAATGTTTTGGCATGAAATGTACTAGAATGAAACAAGCAAAACTAAACAACCGTACTTTCAATCATAATTTAATAGTTCTCTTTGAATTCTGAAAGTACACTACTGTCTTCATTAAATAAAATATTTTTTTCCACACGTCAACTAATTGTAAAAGGCGTGATAATCAAGATCACCCATGACCTTCATGCTGCAAAATCCAACAGCCATTTCTCAGTCCTCAATTTACTCGTCAGCAGCATTTGACATTTATTTTCTCTTCCTTTAAACACTTCCAGGACATGTTACTCCACGGCTGTTCTAATTCTCCTATTGCTGGGTCCTCCTCAACCCCCAACCTCCAAACTGGCTTTCCCAAAGATTCACTACTCAGTCATCTTTCATCTCTGAACTGCCTTCATTGGTACCCTAAACCCACTCTCGTGGTTTTAAATCCTGTCTCTAACCTGCCAAATCTGAATTTCCATTTCCAGCACAGACTTCTCCCCTAAACTCCAGACTTATCTCACTTCGCTATTTAGATGTCGAATAGGCATCTCTTATTTAATTCGTCCAAATCCAAACTCTTAGCCAAAACTTACTCTTTCCAATTTTTGCCCATCTCAGTAAATGACAAGTTCATCAATTCAGTAGTGCAAGCTCAAAAAAATTGGGTCACCTTTGAATTCTCATGCATTTACCTCCCCCTTCTCCCACAATGATAGAAATTCCTACTGGCTTTACCTCCAAAATATATCCAAAAGCTGACCACTTGAAGAGTTTTGTTTTTGGTATGCTTGATTAAAAGTCTAACCAAGTCCCATTATTTTCCACTGTTATTAGCCTCGTCTAAACTACCACCATCTTTAACCTGAAAAACTGCAATAGCCTCCTAACTAGTCTCCTATTTCCACTTGGTCCCCTATTTACCACAGCAGCTGGAGAGATACTTTTAAAACTGACGTCACACCAAGCCACTCAAGACTCTCCAAAGGCTCCCTCTCTCACTCAAGAGCAAAAATGAAAGTCACAACAATCACCTGCAAGCCTCAGTTGATCTCCGAATTCATGTCACACAACTCTCACTCTTGCTCCCTCTAACCTAGTCCCAGGGAAACATCATCAGTGATTTTCCTACCCAGTGAGGTCCTGCTAATGTGTTCACACTTGCTCTGCCATCTGCCCTGAAAGCTCTCCCCCAGGCAGCCGCGCAGCTGGCACCAACTTCACCTCCCTGGGGTCTTCAGTGAAATCTCCCCTAATGACTCCATTCAAACTGCAGTCCACCACTTCCCCTCTTTTTCACCTGCTTTGTTTTCCCCATAGTTCTTACCACTATCTAGCTCGCTATGTTTTCTTTTTTTATTTTGCCTTGTTACTGTCTGTCTCCTCCCTGGATAATGTACATCTTCCTTCCTCTAGTAAAAGCAGACACCGTTTTACCGTTTTGTTCACTGTTGTACCTAGCACCTAAAAAACCTAGAATAGTGTCAATAAACAACATTCAATAATAAATATTTATTAAAAGAATGAATAGTTGAATGAGTGAATGCTTCTTACTCAGAGTTTACCCTGTCTCCATTAATTTAATTTGCATTAATTTATTTTGTTTTCCCTTTCTATTGAGTATATTTGAATTGTTGAATTTGTTGAATACGTTGAATATAAGATATCTTTGATTTGAAAAAGAGGTCTTCAGAATATGCTGTAGGGAAATTAAATACTGAATACTTATTTCAAGAAAAGATATATGACTTTGAATTTGTTCATTTCATTTTGAGTACTGTATTTCAGTTAATATCATTATAACCTAGACACTTTGGAAAATATGGAAACTTCACATTAATATCTCCTCCCTAGAACCTTCCGTTAGGATCTTATACATTACAAACCCAAATAAGAAAAAAAGACAGTGTCATAATTTTTTGCTCTAATCAGTTGTATATATTTTAATGAAAATAAGAGAACAGATATTTTATTTTACCCATATATTTATCATTCCTAATAGTGCTCATTTATTCCTAATGACCCAATTTCTTTCTTCAGTCTATAGAGTACATCTGGTACCAACGAATTACCATAATTTTTGTTATAAGGCTTAAAGAATATTTTCACTGAAGAATTCTGGGGTGACAGGTTTTGCTCTAGCTCTGTGGGTTCCCTGATTTCTGATGAGACTGCAATTACCCAAGTCATTCTTTCTCATATTTATGTCCAGTTTTGCTTCCAAGATTTTCCTTTGGATTTATGCAGTTTTAATATAAAATGCCTACTGTAGTTCTCTTTGAATTTATTTTGCTTGGACTTTCCTGAGTTCCTTCAATCTATAAACGTCAGTATTTTACCAAATTTGGAAAGTTCCTACCATTATTTCTTCTAATATTTTCTCTTGCCCTTTCTATTATTGTTTTCATATTAAATTTCAAAATTGCCTCATACATCTCTGCAGTTTTGTTCTATTCCCTCTAATCTTTTTCTCTCTTCTAATGTTTCTATTCATCTGTACTGAGATTTCTTTATTTCTCTATCATATCCATTCTGCTAATATGCCCATACAATGGATTTTTTACTTCAGATATGTTTCAGTTACAAAATTTACAATTGATTTTTTAAAATTTTATGGCTAATTCCCATCTTTTGATTCATTACAATCAATTTTTTTTAGCCTCACTAGTTATAATAGCTCCCAAAAAGTCCCAGTGTGATAATTCTGTGATTCTGGTTTATCTCGAAGTTGGCGTGAGCCAATTTTCTCTTCTACTGAGAATAAGTCACATTTTCCTAACTCTTCACAGGATGAGTAATTTGGGATTATATGATGGATATCGTGAATATTATTCTGTGGAGACTATATTCCTCTGAAAGTATTTATGTTTTGGGGTGGTCATTTTCTTGTTTAGATAAAATTATAGATAAAATTAACTGCTATGCCTCTTATGTGTGGTGTCTCAAATGTGGTATGCAATTCTTAAAGGCTTAATTACAATCTGGTAACAGTTTGTCAAGATTATATATGGTTTCAGTGATTAGCCAGAGATTTAGGTTTAAATTTTTTAAATACAAAATTCAAACCCTTTTCTGGCTGTCTCTTTTCTGAGGTTGCCCATTTATTGCCATGTAGTGCTGGTCTCCCACTGCTTTTTACCCTAATTTTTCTGGCAGGAGAGTTTTCTATCAAAGTCAAAAACGAGAAACTCAGCCCAGGCTGGCAACCTGTTCCACAGTCTGACGCCCCTTTAAAACCTGCAGAGCCCTTGGGCAGGTGTTTTCTGTACAATGTCCAGAGGTTTTAAGAGGTTATTTGTGGAAAGGTCACTTTGTTAGGAGCTCGCCCTTCCAAACAAGTACTGAAAACCCTCCAAAGTGATTTTTAATTTTGGAGGTTGTTTTATATATTTTCTCTTATCAGTTAAGCCTTTGTCATAATTTAATAAACTGAGAAAAAAGTCATTATACTATTATTTTCCTGAATGGAGGAGAGAACACAAAGCTAAAGATTAAAATATCTACCAATAGAGACTTGCCACATGAGGTTATTTTCCAATGACGATTATAAAATATCAAAAATTTGTTAAAATCTGTTTCAAGTTTATGTCAAAAGGCTACTTTATATGTAAGAATTCATAAATTTACAGACATCCCATAACCCAAACAGAGTGCTACAATAAACTTAATTACTCATGGTAAAGTTTACTATACCAAACAAAGTTATAGTAAGAAATTCTGGATTTTACAAATTACTTTCAAACCTAATAATGTATTTAACTGACTAGATATACCCTCCCTTATTTACTATTAATTAAGAATGACCAGGTATGAAATATTCACTGACAAGCTACATTGTTCAAAACCAGACATTCCACAAAAAGAAAATTACCTAGCACCGTAATGACCAACAGGTCAAAATCACTTGAGACAGGCTCCATAGTATATATAGTTTGATTTTTTTGGGGGGGAGGTTAATCTATTTTATTTACTTCCACCCCAGATGTTGACACACTATATACATTAAGCCCAGAATCATAGAGAATACTGCCTGACCATTACAATTATAGAAAACTCCATTTAATTTGAGGCAAGAAATAACAAATTCTATTTTTACACAATTAATAATTTAAGCTTCGTTTATGATTTAAATCCAATGTCAACTAATTATTATATCCTACACACCTTAAAAATTCCACAGCAACTCTCTACCTCTTGACTCACAGGAAGTGACTATGCCTCCCACTTTACCATGAAAATTGAGACTATAGCGTATGAATCACCTCAGCCTTTTTCCCTGTCATAACACAATCTAAATTTAATTTGCATCATTTCCTCTTTCTCTTCATTCTTTGAATTTCTAGAAAATAACTTTTCAATGTCAAAAATTTTTACAATTATCTTTCCTGGTAGTAATTATACGTTTAGTATTTACAAACTGAGAAAATACATATGCACCCATGGATTTGCAGTGAACTTCCATTAACAGCAAGAGACCCTTGAAAGGCTGGGAACTTTTCAAAACTTAATAGTTTTTCATGTAATGTCCAAAATTTAGAGGCCTTTTCTTTTAAAAGTTCTGACTTTGGTGTAGGTACTCTATCATTTGTTAGGATGCTACAGATACGTTCTGTACCACATGAGTACTTGCATAGAGAACATAGTGGCACAGAGTTAATACTCATTTTCACTGTTGGTATAAAAGAATGCAAAGTGGTTCAGGACAATGTTTGCTACTTTCTCAACGGGAGAATGACATAACTGTTTATATTTAGCCCCTTTTCCTTTTTGTTGCCAGGAAGCGTCCATAAATTCTGCAATTTCACTATAGCACTACAACATTCACACTGGATTTATGGTTTGCATATCTGTATTTATTTGATTTTCTACCTTTATTTACATTTATTTGATTTGGTTGTCACTCTACTTAATAGTCTGTTAGTGCCTGAAGAAAGCTACTGCAAATATTTTATACAACATGGCAAAAAAGCAGGCAAGGAAGGAAGACTGCGTAGTAATCCAAAAATCTGAATTACAGAAACATTCTGATGCAAAGCCAGCACACAGCAGAACTAGGACCCAAACCTAGCAAACGGACCCATGAGAGAAAACATAAAGTAAAACGCATTTCTAGGGATACTGAAACAAATAAAACGGCATGGAAAAAGAGTAGCAAGTACTGTCACCTTGACTTTAAAATGACAGCATTATTGTCATTCAACATTATTTTGATTATTAAGATTACTGAAAACAGGAATATCTTTTCATAAGGGTAAATTCAAACTGTCATTTATATGTCCAATTGAAACATAAAATTAAAAACAGAAATATTAATGCAAAAATACAAAGTCAAAGCAGAAATATTTTAATGTTTTGTAATCCAATTCCTATATCCAATACAAACTTCACATTATTTAAATACTAGGTTTAAAAAAACAGCTCTTCTATGCAAGACACGTACTTCTTGAGAATTATAAACACTTTGACATATACCATATAATTCTTTCTCAGCTCTAAACAATTTTGAGATATCACTATTCCCAATGTGATTTTAATAAAACTCATATATTTCCCTACCACATTAAAAATTAATTCACATATGTGAATGCAATATCTTGCCTAAATAAGTTTTCATTTTAAAAGTTGAAAAGAAGGGAGATTATGATTATTAAATAATTAATTTTGCAAAATCAGGATACTCACTACTATACCCACTTTCTCACTTATTGTAAAGAATAAGAAAAAGTAGAAGCTAAAACTGAATAAACTCAGGCATATGAGCTATTTTACCCCATTTTCCTTCTAGATCTTTAACTATTCTTTCCAAGTTACCTTCAGTTTGAAAAATAACAGTCATTTCATTTGTTCGTTATGTAATTTTTAAATTTCAGATTTCAAATATATTAAGCAATATGGTTTTATAAAACTTATTATTTCAAAATTATATCAATAAAAGCCATGACTTCGACAACAGAAAACATATAAAGAATAAAAAAAGTTTATGAAAAGGAAATAGTTAAAAAGGGAAAAAGCACCTTTGAAACAAAATAAACATTATAAAAACAGCTGAGTTCCAAAAAAATGGAGATGAGTTTTAAACCACACTGAAGACTACATATCATATTATATCACACTTCACATAGAAATTACATAAAACCTCCCGAAGAATTTATAATAAGATAGCTCTTACTACCTTATATCCAGGTCCTAACTGATGAATTGCAAATATCTGTGCAGGGTTGAGCGCTTCACTGAATACATACACGGCACCAAGTTGACCACAGAAAACCCTATTTGCATCAGCGGTTTCAGAAGATCCAAGAAAGCACTTGTCATAGCTCTATTTTTAAAAAGTCATAAAAAAGTCAATGACAATATTTAAAGATATCTGCCTTCACTTACATAAATACCTTAAAACACAACAATAGTAACAGAAGTAAGTATAAATTAGGACTTTATGGAGTATTTAAATAATAAAGCCAGCTAAAGACTTTTAGAAAAAATAATTCAGTTAAATGTTTTATATTTCTGGGTAAGCAAACCAAACAATAACCATTTACTCAATAATAACTTGATAACGTTCCAAAATTTATAGTTAAAGGTAAAGGGCTTATAATTATTTATTTACAATAGTAAAACTAATTTTAAAACTCTAATGATTTATAATTGTCCGTTTATAGAAAGATTCACCTGAATTAGAAAAGACTATTCCAAATTTTAACCATAAACATATAGGGCCTAATTTTTAAAACTCAACCTTAATTTCTCCACTATGGATATGTTCTCTACTGTCCCACACTAAGTCAAGGACACAAAGAAGATCACTTCTACCTCTTACGTGAGCAGGCATTACAAAGTCAAACAAACAACGGTCACCAAATGATGCCTTCCATCTAATACTTTATAAGTCAGCCAAGCAATTTTTCTTTTTTTGTACCACTAATCATATCTTTTAGCAATTTAATTATATTAAATTTAAGGCTTAAAAATTCACATAATAGAAAAAAAATTTTTTGCAAAGTAAAACTATTAAGTTTCTACCAAACTATTTTATTATTTAATTCATGTTATAAAGTGATATGTACTCAAATATATTAAAACACAAATCAAAATAAAACTTACATCATTTGTGTTAACATGCCAAGCCATATCACCATAGGATACCAGCTGTCCATTAACATAACACCGAATTTCACTGTTCCTCCATCGATTGTAAATGTGGACAATGCTGATCATGTACCACTGAAACGGAAAAAATTAGAGATATCAATGAGTAATGTTTAGTTTTTATTGTATAAAAAGCAATCATAGCATTCATAACACGCTACAAAAAATGCCTGAAGGAATATTAACAGTCACTCATTATCATTTCAAGTTACTCCTCCCATTTCTCATTTTGCAGAAGGGACTCACAAAGAATAAATTCGTGAGTGAGACAGAGCTAGAACCCCTTGAATCCTGGTACTCCTTCCACTAAACCAAGATCCAAAAACAGTGGAAATAAAATTATATTTGTGTTCATTCATTTGATATCATTTATATTGTGCCAGGCACTGCAAATAGCCAGGTTTGACAACACTGACCGTAAGTCCAGCGTTCCTGAAATTTATGGTATAGTAAAAGAGATCTACATTACAAGTAAACAAATACAGAGACAGAGAATCATGATGACTACTGTGTGGAAAAAGGAAGGGTATAAAATGAGAAATAACAACCTAGACTCTACTTTGGGTTGCATGGTCAAGAGAGATCTGTGAAAGGAACAACATTTTAACATTTATAGTAAGATTTTGGTTGGTTTCACTTCCAAGATATAGATTAACTATAAATCCAGTAAGAATTATGCATTGTTAAATTAATAATGTGTGATGAAGAATAAAGAAATAAGTTTATATTTAGTTCTCATTTTATGGTTACGAAGCATTTTTAGTGTCCATTTCAATATAAAAGGGTTTAAGTACTGTAAAAATTTATGAATCTAAAACTTAGTCTCTTTGAAGTTAATAGCCTAAAGCAGAGAACATAGAAATATTTTTCTAAAATATAAAAAACTACGAAGGAGTTATAGATACTTGAACAAGTATAGCTTCAGCGACTGGACATTTGAAAAAGAAAATTAAAAAGTGATTTTATATATATATATATATAAGCTCAGTGTTGCCAGAATAAGGGTATAAGTAAAAAGCTGAAAACAAAATCCAAATCATGAAAGACTAAGCTAAAAATTTTATCTTGTAGTTAGGGAGATGCAAATGATTAGTTTGAGTGGTGAAATAATATGAACAGGAATATAAATCAGGTATCAGTGAACTAGTAAAATAGTTTAGAAGAAGAAGAGACAAAGGATCCAAGGTAAGGGGAGAATAATATGAAGAATTTAAGCAGCAGGGGAAGAATTGAAAAAAATAAAGAACATGTATTACAGAGATACAAAGTACATGACATGAAAACTGAACTGATATAAAGATCAAAAAGGGGATGAAGAACAAAACTGACTTAAGTCTCCACTATTATGAAGACGGTAGGCCTCTTAATCGAAACAGGGGAATTAAGGACATGAATGGATATAGGACTGTAGATCGTCAATTCAATGTTACATATTCTGAGGTTGACCAATGGGAGAGACATCCACATGGCAATATCTCACAGGCAGATAAGAACAGAAGAATACAGCTCTGGAGAGAAGAAAAAGAGTGCAAAGCTATCATGAAACTGAATAAAAATTACCAAAAAAATATAAGCTACACAAAAGCAGGATGTCTGTTTTGCTCACTATCATGTTCCCAGTGCCCGCATCACTGTCTGGTACTCAGTAAATATTCAATACAGTGGTCTACCCTTTCCCTAGAGGGATGTGTTCCAAGACCCTCAGTGGATGCCTGAAACCTCAGAGAGTACCAAACTGTATATATGCTATGTTTTTTGCTATCCATGTTTTTACCTATACACATATACTTATGATAAAGTTTAACAGAAATTAGACACACTAAGAGATTAGCAACAATAACTAATAACAAAATAGAACAATTATAACATATACTCTAATAAAAGTTATGTGAATATGGTGTCTCTTTCTTCCCTTCTCCTCTCTCCTCCCTTGCCCTTCCCCTCCTCTCCCCTTTCCTCCCTCCAACCCCCACTCTCATAACCAACCAGATAAGTAAGATGGCTTCTAGGTGACTAAATGAAGGTGGCCCTTACAGCGCAGATACCCTGGACCAAGGGATGACTCTCCTCCCAGGTAGGACAGAGCAGGAAGAAAGGAGATTTAATCACACTACTCACAATCATGCGCAATTTAAAACTCACAAAATGCTTATTTCTGGAATTTTCCATTTAATCTTTTTGGATCACAGTGACTCCAGGTAACTGAAACCACAGAAAGCAAAACTGTGGAAAAGGGACTACTGTAAGTATTTACTGAAAGATGACACAGAATAGATCACAGAGAGTGAGATAATGACAGAGATAAGACACTGCAAACAGTCAGGAGCCTGATCTTTTTATGTCAAAAAAGTAGACATAAAAGAAGAGAATGCAGACAAGGAGCAGGGAAAAGCATTGGGAGTCATAAGAAACTCAATAAAAAGAATATTACAGAAGTCATAATAAGTGAGTTTTAAGACAGTGGGAATGGTGAATTGTGTCATTTTCAATTAAAATAATACATATACCTACCTTGCGTGGTTGAAAATCATATTTCACACAGTGCTGAAAACCTTTTCCTTTGGACTTCAGTGATGTGACAATTAGACAGTTGCCAACAAAATGAGCAGAGTAGCCAACTCCTTTGCTAGTACGAAAACTATAAAGAAAACTGAGAATAGTATAATATCCTCTGATACAAAGAACTCTAAAGATTATTATTATTACACAAATAACATAGAGCATTATAAAAATAAAATGTATTTCCCTGTAGAGGGGTATTACGTGTACCAAATAAAGACTAAAACATAAAAGGTTTAGAAAACTAAAAGAAGGAATTTAAAGTGGAGAAACAGAATATTGCAGAACGTTTTAAAATTTCAATTTAAAACAGCACAAATACATAAAAACAAATTAATGGCCCACAAAAGCCTACCAAGTAGATTACATCTACCTTCAAGGACTATCTGGAATTAGCAAATACAGTTACACAGTTAATGTTTTCAAAAACAATTTGTTCTCTAATTCAACTATATCTTTGAAAATAGCTTACAAATTATAAAATAATAATAATAATAATAATAATAATGCTGGAGCCAACTGTTAAAAATAACGTAGGTAATCAAACAAAGGAGTACATTTTTATTTTTAGCTGAAAAAATGATGTGACTATGAAACAGCTATTTTCTTCCAGAGAACTGTACCTACCTGTGAATTCAATCATAGTATAAATTATAAATGCTTTGAAAAATAACAGTATTATTGAAATTAATGTACGCTCTCTCACAATCACCATACTGAAGTTCAACCCCATTTATGTTTGAAAGTCCAGATGTTTGTTTAAAACTCCTTCTCATTTCTATCCATACGTGATCTTTTGTAATACAGTTTACAAGCTCTTAAATAGATCGCATTTCATGCTCATGTTTCAGAGCCATTCACTGAATAAAAAGCACTTTAAATATTATTCTTTCATTAAATCTTCTATGATAGTTACTACTGTTATCTTTATTTTACGGCTGAAGACACCAAAGCACAGGATAAATAGTAAGTGAATATAGGACTTAATTGCAAATATTAAATGAGTTAAAACATGTAAGCACTTATAATATCTAGTATGTAGTTTGATGTTCTTACTATTGTGCATTATTGGAAGACTGAAATTACCAAGCTTTCAGTCCAACGTTGGGTTCAGGAACCCATTCTGTTGGTAGCTACCAAATAATCTTATCTGATTATAATTTCTTACATGGTTATTATTAATATCTCAGTTATGCTCACAGAACAAAGTAAGTAAAAAGGCAAAGTGAATGAAATCAGGTAGGAGTGTGATTTCTCCTTGATGGGAACCAGCTTCCTCACTAAGAACCCTGCAACCGACCTATATTGACAGACTGGACAACGGTCTGCAACTCCAACTCTTAAACTGGTTTTGTGGGGTTAGTGAGGCAACAGCAAAAAACAAATAAATAAAATTGACTTATGTCTTTATCATTTTAACATATTGTTATATTATTTAATATGTTGCCTTGATACTATGTTATATATTTACAAATCTGAAATATTTAAAAAAAAATACTAAGTATATTACTTACCAATAAAGATAAGGTTTATCCTTATCAACATTAATGTTATTTAATGGATCCATACGAAACCAAGTGTTTAAGGTGAAGCCATTCTGATAAGGCCACTTTGCAATAGGAGGCAATGCAATTGCCTACAACACAATGAAAAAAAATACAAAAGTATCAGTTAAAGAAAACGTGACAGTAATTAAAGTCAAACATGGATATTACAAAATAAAATAAAGTAATATCAAAAAATCATGGACAAATATAAAAATAAAACTGTTATCTTATTAAAATAGTCCATAAATATTATTCGTTGACTATCGTGCATTTTCAAATATTCGATGAATGAAGTTTCGTATCTAGGCTACATAATAGGTTTCAGGCTGTATTCCAAGAATTCCTCCTCCAGTTTCACCAATATACAGTCCCTTACACACATGCTGCAGAATTTTCAGCTTTTTATGGTATATGATAGATTTTCAGTAATATTTCATTTGATTAAAGGAGGCTGAATCTTTAAATCCAAAACAGCTGTGTGAGGGAATATTAACGGGATCAATATTTAAGGAATATA
Organism: Pteropus medius; assembly: GCF_902729225.1. Lineage (NCBI taxonomy): Eukaryota > Metazoa > Chordata > Mammalia > Chiroptera > Pteropodidae > Pteropus > Pteropus medius. Next base: position 3,856,570 of record NW_024344437.1, read on the forward strand.
AGTATTAAGAGATAATGCTCAAAATACTGAAACAAAGGAAGGGAAAGAATGAGATTTATTATTCAGAAACTTAACCACTGAAATTTATGACCAAGAGGATGATGATCCACTCATGAGTAGGAAAGGAATAATACAGTACTCAGTTAAGAGAAATAAAAAAAAATAATAACAATAAAAAATAAAAAATAAAAAAATCTAGCCATTCTAAGGAAAAAATGAGGAGGTAGTTTAATACTTGTCTTAACGTCAGCAAAAATCTGAGTGAATTTATGTACCTTCCTATGAGATATCCAAATTTCTATGACCTAAAAGATAATTATGTTATGATTTTATAACTGATCTGTTCCCCCAAACAGATCCTTCATATTGCTGAAAGGATGATGACCTTTCTCAAATATAAATAGCTTACATATTAAAAATCCTCTGCATCTAAACTAAAGCTTCAATGTCTTCAGGTTATTCAAGACTCTTCGCACAGTCAATGGCTCCAACAGATCCTTTCGATCTTATTCCCTTTTATTACCCTTACTCCACATTACAAAGTATACCTGAATATGCCCGCTGTCCCACCTTTTCTGGTACCATTCTCCTTTTCGTATATGATGTTGCTTCTGTCCATATGGCTTCTTCCAGTAAAATCCTAATCACCCCTCAATACCAGGTTAATATGTCCTTCTGTGTGAAGCTAGCTTGGACATCACCCCAGCTTAACTTTCTCTTTTCATCATTATTTCATAGCACATAGTACCCAAATCTACGGGAGGTTATTATAACAAGATGTTTTTGCATCTATTTATTAGAGTTCCTCAAGAGTAAAGAATACAATTTAGACTACCAGCATGTGACATAAGACATCAAAAACACTGAATATGTGGTGATGAAAAAAATCTCAAAGTGGCAAAGATTTATAAGTGCTTGCTGTAATAATAAAAACAAAACAAAAACACACATACAAATGCATACATAGATACACAATTTCAAATAAAGACTCAAACCCCAAAAACATAGTTCCCACATAAGATCCTTTTAGATTTTAATGTTTAAGTAATTAGTTCAGGCAGTTTAATCATCAATATAGCTTTTCTTACCTTTTAAAAGAAAAATATTGAACCTTTATTTATTTTTATTTGTTTGCTAGGAAAATGCAGTTCTTGCCAAGTTTATCACTAGTTATTACCTCCGTAAGTTTCACTAAACCAAACATTACTTACTGCTTCGGAGTACCAAGGTAAACAGGAGAAATATTTATTGAAGACACTGAATGTACATAATTACATACATTACTTAATAAGTATGTTAATTTGTTTTTAATGCCTGTGGAACACAACTGTCACAGGGTTAGCGTCGGGATTTTCAACCTTTTGCCAAAGCCACCATACCCACGTGTCCTTTTATGTCCACAAAAGGGGCTCATTCCAACACTATTATTAGAGCATTAAAAAGAAAAACACAACTTCAAAGAGATGTGTGAATCCACGTGTTCACTGCAGCAGTATTTACAACGGCCAAGATATGGGGGCAACCTGGATGTCCATCGATAAGGAAGAGGTGGTGCATATATACAATGGAATATTACTCAGCCTTAAAAAAGAAAAAAGAAAAGAAAAGAAAATGAAATCTTGCCATCTGCACCAACACAGATGGACCTAGAGGGTATTATGCTGAGTGGAGTAAGACAGAGAAAGACAAATGCTATGATTTCACTTACATGTGGAGTCTATAGAATAAAATAAACAAGACAGAAACAAACTCATAGATACAGAGTACACTTTAATGGCTGCCAGATGGGAGGGGGGTTGGGAGGGTGGGTGATACACAGTACAGGATTAAGAAGTACAAATTGGTAGCTACAAAACAGTCATGGGGATGTGAAGTACAGCACAGGGAATATAGTTAATATTGTAATAACTGTGTGTGGTGCCAGATGGGCACTAGATTTATCAGGGTAATCACTTCATAAGTTATATAGATATCTGATCACTATGTTGTATACCAACTGTAATTGAAAAATAAAACATAAAATCTTTTATAAAGTGTTATAAAAAATTAAAATAAAAGGCATTCAGGAATGCAACTTATCCCTTCCCTTTTCCTCATTACTCCACATACTCACGTAATCTCTCATCCCTACCCAATGGTCTTAGCACTTTCTGGAGCTTCGGTGCCATCATCCAGTCTGCTGGGCCCTACATTAGAACTTAAACACTGTATTATAAACTAAGAGATACAGAAAAGAATCTGAGACAAGCTACTACTCAAGTTTTCCAGAACTACTCTTCAACCAAAGAAAAGACATGTGATCCAAGAGATCATTTGTTATTTTCCCCATGGTGGAACCGAGAGAGCCCTAAATCACAAACAGTTGCAAACACTAGTGAACCAAAATACAACCGAAAAAAAGAAAAATCTTACAGAAAAAAATCTAAGCTTGAATGATAATGAAATAATAATAGTCTCTGGACTTGGTACAACAGTTCCAAACGCCTGGCAGGCTTCAGAGTAGCATTTTTCTGAGTTTCACTGTGGATTTCCAATAATCCCATGGATAAATAAAGATCTTTATGATGGCCAACCTATTCAACAAGATAGGTACCCTTACTCAGGGACATTCTCTTAAATTTAATGCATAACAGCCAGAATAAACGTTTTAAGGACCTGATATCTCTCACTTCTAGAGGGTATGCATCAAGCTCTGGTTTCTACTTATGCACCAATCAAAGCCTTCCATACAGTGTATATTGTACCCCTAGGCTTTTTCAACTGTTTTTAACTAATGCTTATACCTTCCCTTGATGCTCAAAAGCTAACGTCAGATGGTAGCCCTGATATGGAATCCACACCTATTTACTTCCAAACTATTTGTGCCTGATCTTATCACCCATTTCCTAGATTCCTTAGATTTCCTTTGATTCCCATTGTGTTAATGGTATGTCTTTTGAACTACCTTTGTGATTTTGGACTTAAGATGCCTTCACATTTCCTCCACATCTCCTCTACTATATTTTGGTACCTACAATTGGGTGTCCCTCCTTGTGTCCAGTGAGTCCATTGGACCCCAAACCTGTATCTCTCTCACTCTCCCTTGGTCTAGCTGATTCAAATATCTATGATCTTATCTCTAATAACTGGCAAAATAAATAATTCTAATGATCAGATGAGGTGTTTTCAGCAAACTATTTTAGTGAATAGAAAAGTACAATATTTCCTAAATTAAGAAAATTTATGAAACGGATCATCATGAATGGCAAATCTAAATAATATCCACAACAGTCACAGGGCATAAAAAATGCTACCTTACATTTCATTCACCTTTACATAAATCACTGTAGAACGCAATTAACTGTGAATGAGTAAATGTTACCAAATTGCTCATATGGAAGCAGCGCACCTCACAGAGAGGCATCTCTGCAAAACAAAATACAATTCAGAAGGTCTAGTACATACGGCCAATTGGGAGGGAAAGTCATCAGTGTCATAATTTTGGTCACTCTGAGGCACTGCTATCAGCAGTGATTCAAGCAGTATGTATCCTCTTGCTACTTACTAAGATGCCACTGGTTCATGCTCATCCAGATTATCAGAAACAATGTAACAGTAAGTAAGGATTTTAAAATCAGCTCCAATCAGAATTTTTCAGCAGTTCAACAGCAGAAGTAACATTCATAGAAATAAGTCAATCTGTTGGTAAATAAAATACTGGACTTAAGGTCAGACAAATTTTGGTGCAGGTTCTGACTCTGCTTTATAATCCCGAACATATGCAGCTTGTATGACACAAATGAAATAAAAGTTGTTGAAGTTCTAGTTCCTTCCCCGCTTCTTCCTCTCCACAGAATAAGTATGGATCAAAACTACCCTTCACGGAGATGAGTCATACAGGGAAAAACAGGAAAGGGAATGGGGTAGACAGTATAAATACATTAAATCCCCTAGACGAAAACGATGCAAACATGTCATACTAACAACATATAAATAAAATTATTTGTGTGTTGAGTGTGTATGTGTGTAAAATTCATCATGTTTGATAAAAAAATATTCACAGGTTTCAGGCAATTGGTGGTCAAGTGGCTAAAACCACGATGAGTTACAATCTTACTCAAGCAATTTGGGTAATTTATTAAAACAGTTATTCACTCTGTTTTAGTTAAATTTTGTTAATTTCATAAATAAGACAGTAACATGCTTATATTTCTGTCAAAACACTTTGCTCTTCTTTCCCACCCATTAGGCTGAGATCTACCAGAAGTCAGATCAATAGTATTTTTCTAAAATGTATTAAAAATGTGTATATGTATGTAAACAGAACTATTACATCTAAGAGAAAGCCTATCCCTTAGAGACAATGACAGTGCTTTCTCTGCTAAGTACCACAATTACATTTTACATGTTCCATCCTAACTATATGTGTATAATGATTAACTTCTACCTGGAAAATGATTTTTAACTTTAAAACTATAACTTAAAAAAAGTTAGTAAAAAAATATTAAGGCAAAAAGTGTAAAAGGGGAATGGTCAATGAAATGGGAGCTCTCAGTACTAGTAAATACTAGTAATAACCAAAGAGCGATAAATATTTCCATGATGTTTTACAACTTATACAGTGCTTAAATGGCATTTTATTTCATTACAGGTTCACAATAACCCTATTCCATAATAAAGTGCTAACATTTTATATGAAAGTAAGCCAAGAAAAATTAAGGGATTAGACCTCCACAGTAGGAACTAAAGGGTCCAGAAATCAAAACTAGTTCTTCTAACCAAAAAAGATACACACTCTCTGCAATGCTGCCATGTAGATAAAAACTGAGAAAGCTAGTTCTCTAAAAGAACAACAAAATGGATAAACTTCCAGCTGCACTGATTAGAAAAAAAATACAGTATCAAGAATGAAAGAGCCATCACTGCATATGCTCTAGACATTAAAAGGATAACGAGATAATGATGAACAACTTTATGCCAATATATTCAACAATTAAGATTAACTGGACAAATTACTAGAAAGACACAAACTACCAAACCTCACTCAAAACCAAAAAGAAACTTCTCTATAACTATTATAGAAATTAAGTTCATAGTTTAAAACCTTCCCACAAACAAAACTACAGCCCAGATGGCTTCGATAATGAAATCTAGAACACAAATAAGGATAAATAACAACAATTCTACACAAATTCCTCAACAGAGAGAAAGAAATACTTCCCAACTTATTTTATGAGATATTATTCTGATGACAAAAATCAAATAAATATATTACAAAAAAACCCCACAAAAATACACCCCTAGATCACTCATTAAAAATAACTGCAAAATTTCTTAGCAAAGCGTTAGCGAATCAAATCCAGCGTTATGTGAAAAGGTTAATACAAAGCGATCAAGTAGTTTTTAATCAAAGGAATACAAAGGTTGGTTTAACACTAAAATACCAATCATTGTAATTTACTACATTAATAAAGATTAAGAAGAAAAGCCATATGATGATTTCAATAAAACCAGAAAAAGCATCTGACAAAATTCAACACTGGTATCAGCATATTGATGATTAGAAACACTTTCAGTAAACACAAAGGAATTCCCTTCACCTGATAGGAGATGTCTTAAAACCTGTAAGTAATAGCTTACTTCACAGTGAAACACTTACTGCTTTCCTTAAGACGGAGAATGAGTCAAGAAGGTTACTGTTAACATTGTGCTAGAGGTCTAGACAGTGTGATGAGGCAATAAAATAAATCAAAAGGCATAACAATTATGAAGTATGCTTTATTCACAGATAAAATTACCTTTGTAAATAATTCTAAAGCATTTACTAAAAATATTGCTAGAACTAGTGAATTTAGAAAAGCCTCAGAATATAAGGTCAATATACAAAACAATCTATTGCATTTCCATCTAATAGCTAAAAGCCAGAGAGACTATTTTGGGTAAATTTAACAAAAGATTTTTAAAACTTGTAAGCTGAAAACTACAAAACATTAAAAAAGTCAAAGAAAACTAATAAAAGGAGAGATATACTGTGTTTATGAACTGTTAAGATTCAATAGTGTACAGGCATCTATTATCTCCAAATTGTTCTGTATGTTTAACCCAATACAATCAAAATCACAGCAGGTTTTTAATAAATTTTGACATGTTTATTCACAATGTACATGGAAATGCAAACAATTTAGAATAGCCAAAATTATTTTTTAAATGAAGAAGAAATTTGGAGCACTTATACTACCTGATTTCAAGAACTACTGTATGGCTACAATAATAATGTGATATTGGCATAAGGACAGATAGAGATATAAGAAAAAAAAAACAAGATAGAGAGTTCAGAAATAGATACACATAAACACGGCCAAATAATTTTTGAGAAAAGTGTCAAGGTAATCAAATGTAGATTGTCTCTTTAATAAATGATAATGAAGTAATTAGATATACATATACAAAACAAAACTTAAAACTCCAACCTTCCCCTACACAGTATTTAAAAATCCAGTTATAAAACACTCACAGGAGTGTTTTATAACTTGTGCAAAGTACAGCACAAGTAATACAGTCAATACTGTAATCATTATATATAGTGCCAGGTGGGTACTTACTAATCAGAGGGATCACTTTGTAAATTATATAAATGTCTAACCACTATGCTGTACACCTGAAACTAATATAAAATAATACTGAATGTCAACTGTAATTAAAAAATAAAAATAATAAAAAAATTCACACAAAAGGGATCATAGACTTCAATGTAAGAACTAAAACAACATAACTTTTAGTACAAAGAATAAGTGAAAATATGTTGTGACCTTGGTTTATACTGATTTCTTAAGATTACAAAAGCATAAACGATTTTAATTGAACTTCTTTTCTACTTCGAGAAATATTGTGAAAATAAAAAGACATGCCACAGATTGAGAGAAAGTATTTGACAAATACATATCTGACAAATTCATTTAAACCCTAAATATAAAACAAACTCTTAGGATAAGATGACAAAAAACCATTTTTTTCACACGAACAGAAGATTTGAACACAAACATTACAAAAGAAGATGTAAGAATATGTAAGAAACACACGAAAAAAATGTTCATTATCATCACTCATGAAGGTAATACAAAATTTAAACTACAATGAGGTACACCACTACATAACCATTTAAATGACTTAAATTGAAAAGACAGACAAAGCAAGGGATATAAAAGCTAAAATAAATGAAGAGGACTACATCAAACTAAAAAGTTTCTACACAGCAAAAGAAACCACCAACAAAACAAAGAGTCAACCAACTGAATAGAAGAAGATGTTTGTAAACAACACCCCCGATATGGGGCTAATATCTAAAATATATAAAGAATTCATACAAATCAACAACAAAACAAAACAAAACAAATGATCCAATTAAAAAATGGGCAGAGGACCTGAAAAGACACTTCTCCCAAGAAGACATACCAAATGCCAACGGACATATGAAAAGATGTTCAACTTCACTAGCTATTCGGGAAATGCCAATCAAAACCACAATGAGATACAGCTACAGTGTCCCACCTGTTGGAATGGCTGTCATCAAGAGGGCAATAACTAGTACTGAAGAATTTGTGGGGAAAAAGGAACCCTCATATACTGCTGGTAGGAATGTAAACTGGTACAACCACTATGGAAAACAGTATGGCGGTTCCTCAAAAAATTAAGAATAGAATTACCATATGACCCAGCAATCCCTCTTCTGGTTATCTACCCAAAAAAATTTGAAAACATTTATCTGTAAAGATATATGCACCACATGTTGATTGCAACATTATTCATGGTGGCCAAGACATGGAAAGAACCAAAGTGCCCTTCAACAGATGACTCGTAGTACATATATACAATGGAATACTACTTGGCCATAAGAAGAGTTGAAATGCTAGCATTTGCAATATGGATGGATCTTGACAGTATTATGCTAAGTAAAATAAGTCAGATAGAAAAAGTTGAGAACCATATGATTTCAATCACATGTGGGATATAAAGATGAAAGCAACAAACAAACAAAACAAACAAAAACTCATAGACAGAGACAATGGTTTCGTGGTTACCAGAGGGAAAGGGGGAAGGAGGGGAAGTAGGTAAGGGTTAAGGGGGTCAAATATATGGTGACGGGAGGAGATCTGACTTTGGTGGTGAACATACAATGTAATATACACATGACGTGTTATTGAACCAATGTCGGCCCAACAAATCTAATAAAAATAAATAAATTTCTAAAATAAAAAAAAAAAACAATGAACAAGACTCAGATCTGCTACATTGCTGATGGAAATGCAAAATTTTCCATTGTGGAAAGCAATCTGCCTGTTTCTCATGAAAGGAAACACACACTTGCTATGAAACCCAGCAGTCTCGCTCTCATGTATTTACTCAAGGGATAAGAAAACATGCCACAGGAGACCTATGTTCAAATGTTCCTTGCAGTTTTATATACAATAGCCAAAAACTAAAAACCCAAGTGTCCAACAACTTGTCAATGGATAAACTGTGGTATATCAATAAAATGTAACACTATTCAGAATAAAAAGAAACAGAATACACTACTGATAAGCTATGACATGGATAAACCTCAAAAACAATATGGGAAGTGAAAGAAGCCTGACAAAAAGACTATATACTGTGTGATTTTATTTATATAAAATTCTAGAAAGGGCAAAAATTAAACAATCACAAAATAAATCAGAAGTTGCAACGGACAGGGGCTGGGGAGAGGGTACTGACTTCAAACAGATACAAGGAAATTTAGGAGGGTGATGGAATTGTTCTAAATCATGACTGTGGTGGTGGTTACTGGACTATTCAAAACTCATCAAAATATACTTTCCAAATTGGTGAATTTCACTGTATGTAAATTAAACCTTCACAGAGCTGACTTAAAAACAAAAAAATAAAAATAAACATATGTATTTTAAACTTACCGCAGCACTACAACCAGGGAAATTGAAAAAAGTATCGGGACCGTGTCTTTGTGGCATCTGATTAAGAACTGATAATAATTTTACCGCATGTCTTGGCTGAGGAAACAAGAAAAAGAAAGGTCACTGTAGGAATTCAGCAACAATAACTAATACGTCATCACATTAGCCACCAAACTGTTTTCTAACCAGAGAGAAATTAATTTTAAATCATTTGCTTAACTCTTTAAGAGGAACAGTATTCATTACAAATTCAAGTTTATAGCTCTCTAGAGACAAGCCGGAACATTAAGCACTAACGCACTGGCACGAACACTGTCCCCTTTGACCACAGCTTACCCAGATCCCACTTTCTCCTCGAAGCATGCTGAACAAAAGCTTCAACTCCTTGACAGTGATGCTGTAGCTGGCAAGAACCCCCAACATATCAACTAGAAGATCTTCAAAGGAAAATAAAGTTATTCTGAACTCTAGTCATGAGCTGCCATCTGTCAAGGTAATATACTTTTTTAAAGAAGAGAAGTTATCAAGTGTCATTTTACATATATAGTACATCTAATTTAGCTAAACATCCTCATGAATAGTCATTCTAATTTAAGTCAAGAAATAAAAACAAAAAATTATATTTAAGTTTTAGGATTTTCCCTATTAGATTTCCATTCCAATTAAGTTTTCTTAGCAAATATATAAAATAGGTTTTATCGTTCCAGAATACATACACACACACACACACACACACACACACACACACACACACAGCTGTATGTAGGAAAAGTTAGACAAAAATAAGCAAAAGTATAATGACTTAATGTTTTAAAAAGGTTATTTTCAAATGCAAAAGTGATGGCTGACCATATTCTCTTTTATAATATGTCCTTGAAATATTTCTTGGCATATTAACAGCAACTCTGAGCACCTACTCCTTGCTTGGCAGTATTTCAAGTGTTTTACATGTATTAACTTCACAAATCCTCATAACAAGCCTAGAAGGTAAGTACTATTATCCTCTTCTAAAAATGAGGAAAGTGAGGAAAGTCGTGATCACATTGCCCAAGAACCCACTCCGGTACGTGGTAAAGCGAGAACTCTAACCAGGCAGTACAGCTGCAGAACCCTCCTCACCCCCATGAGTCTCTAATGGAAGTATTATTTACACACATTACTAGTGATCTATTATGGTAATGTGTCTATGTGCATGTAAGAGACACACTAGGTCATCAAATCACAAAAAATATATACATTTAATCTCATGTCCCCAATTACTTTCTCATCTTTAGACACTGTGAGTCATACCTCTATCAACTGTTCTTTGAAAAAAATTAAACATCTAAATATATTTACTTCATTTTCTTGATTTCCAAAGCACTTCCTAAGTATTAAAGATACTACAAAAGTTATTACAATCAACACACGTATATATTCTAAACAACTTATCATCAATTAATGAAAAAGATTAGGTTAGGTAGGATAAGTTGAATTAGTTATTGATATATAATATAGATTGTCTAATACAGATTAATAGTTGGAATTTGAGACTTTAAAAATATTTATTGTGTATTTTGAAATAGAAATTTAATTTGGTTATTTTCATCAATAAATAACTGACTGATTCTCATTTAATGTCACAGTAAGTTAGCAATCTCTATGATAAAATTGTGACTGTGGATATGCTATTTTTAAGAGATGGCATATCCATTTTACTGTGGATGTTAAGTTTAACCACTCTCTAGTAATACTTTCACAGTATTGAACAAAAAGAACCTCTTTGAACTTATTAACATGCTATAAAATACTCAAAGTGAAAACAGTCGTGTTTTTGTGGTTACTAATGCTTCATTAGTATGTTAACTAAATTTTAATGTCTACTGAGAAGGTAGAGGTATTTTTCGGACACTTATTCAAAGCTTAAAATAACTAAAAGTAAAAGTTTTGTTATCGGCATTATTATTGAGAACAAAGAATAAGAGAATTAAGAAGCTTCATATAATAGAAAATGTGTAAATATGAACATCTGTGGTACTATCACATTTACTATTACCTTACATCTCAATGCTCATGAATTAGGTACCAGTAACCAAATACACATGTTACTTGTGGCTCATTTTGAAAAATACACTCTATAACATAGTAGTCACATTTTTACCAAAAAGTAATGATAATAATTAAGGGCTTAAATCCAGATAAAGGATTCAAAGATCACATTACCTTCTATAAAACACGTACATATATGTTTAGACAAATAAATTCCTGTAAAACAATGCTAGAATTTACAGAAATGGTATGTCTACATTAAAAATGTTTTAAGTTTAAATCTCATTTTTCAAGTGAAACATTAGGAACCAATATAGACAATGTTAAATCATTGTAAATAGAGGTAGACACCACCTTGAAAGCAATTAGAAATAATATTAACGTACTCTATGAGAAAAACAAAAATTTTAAACAGTTTAAATTCTTAAAAGCATTCACTTTTAACCTATTCTTCATTATATTCTGTCTTGCTTAATGTTTTGTTCTACTACATTAAAGTTAATTAAAGAATAAATCAAAATATCACAGTGGATTCTCTATCTTCTAAACTACTTCTAAGGATTAGATATGGCACTGTTAGGAGTCACATTAGCACTTTTAGAATTATGAAAACCCTTTCATGTCAGAAGAAACTTATGCTGAAGATTCATGGCTTAAGAGAATCTACATTTCAAACTCTAAACTTATTTTCTGGGAATGACTGTTGATCTGGGACCATCTTTCAAAACATTCTTACTGAAGTACACCTAACCACAGAAGAGAACGAACTTGCAAGGCAGTAAAGGACTACTGAGAAGAATCACAGATTTCAAAGTTATTATTTAAAATAATATAACAAACACAAAATTTTTAATTTTTTAAGTTTCATGCAAAATTGATGTTCTAGTGCACAATGTATTTATTTTCATTCAAAAGCTTCTCCAAAAAATTTCAAAGTAAAATGGACACTTCCAAAAAAAATATAACATGCTTAATTATCCTAAGACTTTTAGTTCCTCCTAGTCAGAGTTCCATAGAAGCCAGATTAAAGAACATGGAGCTCCGAGAACTTGATAAAATGCCCATTATATAGAAATATGTTGTGATATTTTAATTATGTAAAAATTTAATTAAATATTATATAGCAAAGTACTTTTTCTGAGAGATTTCATAGCACTTATTCCATGTTATTGATTTTTTTTATTAAATTTATTGAGGTGACATTGGTTAATAGAATTATATAGATTTCAAGTGTACAGCTCAATACAGCATATGTATATTGCACTGTGTGTTCACCACCCAAAGTTAAATTTCCTTTGTGATTTTTCTAAAACATGAAAAAGCAAAATTAGGAATTATGTTTGTCTAATACAGAAGAAATCATCTTCCATTTGTCAGGTTTTCCCTTAATATAAAAGGCAAACTTTCCATTCATTTCTATTTATCTGTTTTAAATTAAGGTATCTTCGACAAATCTAAATCACCAATAGAATATAAAAAGAAGTACATGAATCTTTATAAACATTTAAATTATACTTTCCTGTCAGAAAACCTCATACCTGCTATCATGTCATCTACAGCACTCATTTTCAGCAATACTTGTTCAATTAGCCCAACTTCTGTGCTAGTCTGTAAATTCCGAACACTTTTTCGTAGAATGGCTGTAAACATGCTCCATATTTCTGCTTGACATGTTACATCACAGTGCTCCAAAAGCTCTGTCATGCATGTTATACTCTCAGCATCCTGGATAATAAAGTTCATCTCCAAGTCAAATTCTCCACCAACCAGCTGAAATTAAACAGAAAGGAACAATGACTAATGGTAAGGTTGGAGGTTATTTATAACAATAAAATAAAATAATACCAAACATTCAACTAGCAAGAAACCATAACTACTCTAAAAAAAGTCAAATCTTCTAATCTAAAATTAATTTTGATAAAATTTTGTAAGCTACAGATAAGTGAAAGGTGCTATAAGAATTAAAATTTGATAAATCTAATTTTTTAAAAAAATGAAAAAATGGGGTTTCAGATCTACAAGAACAGAGCAAAACAGAGCAAGTGACTACTGGGTAGGTAGGATTCAGGACAAGTTCCCATGAAAAGGGGGTTTGGCTCTTGAAAGGGATAATCACTAGAAGAAGCATAGTTCACTAAGGATATATTTTAAGTTATAAAATGTAAATGTTGAAATGACAGAATTTTTTTTAAATTTAAAAGAGAAATACCTAATATTTTGTAATACTTTATAAAAATGTGAAATGGTAAAGAAAGTTGATTTATTGGCAACATATTTGACTTGTGACATTATGCCAAATGAGTCAAAAGTACTGCTGTCCCTCTCAAATGCTTCTTTAAGTATAGTAATTGACAATACACGGAGAATAAAAGATATACCAGACTGGCACTCTATTCTCTACTGATCATTAACACATGAATTGTTTATTACAGTCAGTTATAAATACTATTGTTAAAGAAGAACATTGACAAACTGGATTTCTTTTTTTTTTTTTTGGTCAAGAATGGAAAACTTAGGAAGAAAATAATAGCGATATACAAAATTTTAAAGTTATTTATTCGTTGATTCGTTCAACAAATATTTTATTTATTAAATACTAGTACTACTCTGTCTAGGAACTAGGGACATATCCATGGACAAGAATAAGCCCATGCATTAATAGTGCTAAATTCCAAGAAGAGAGACATTATATATATATATGTGGTATGAATACTCTATTTCAAAAACAGTCGGTTGGCTTATAAATACATAATGAATAAGAGAGCCATAAACTGTGAGTAGTTGATAAAAGGGAAGCACAGGAAAAGATTAGGAATAGATGAGGATAAGAAATTTGGTAGAATTAACTTTCAATCAATGAAAGGTATTCTTTAATATGGATAAATGACCACATGGTATAATATGTGATAAATAATAGTAATAATAATACCGCCACCTAACCTTACATTCTACTTAGTACTATTCTAAGTGCTTTACATATATAATTTAATTCTCTCTACAGTTTATGAGAAAATAGCTATTATCTTCATTTTACACGTAAAAAATCATACGCATAAAAAGTTTAATTGCAAAATATCAAAAGACTAGTAAGTAGAGGACCCAGGATCAAAAACCGAGTAAGTTCATCTTCACAAAAATCCATACAAACACAATAAAATCTCAGTTAAGAGTATTTTTTAAATACTCTGCTAAAAAATCTGCTAAAATTTAAGAATTTAAAAACAAAATATCCTCAAATTTTAAAATATTATACTCTGTATACATTTTCCTCTGTAATAGCTCCAAAATTCAACTTTATAAGAAACTAGTCCTTATGATAACTTCTGACATTTTTAAAAACTGACCTAGATAATTCTCTCTGGTTAAAGGCTGGTTTTACTTCTATGTATGAAACAACTTCAACTCCTCCTCCTAGTTCTGGTTTATTAACAATAACAGCTACAAGAGTGGTTAGAGTTTGGCTCTGAATTCAGACTTCCTGGATTCGGTTTTCAGCTGCACCACTCACTTGTGGCATGACCTTAATGATGCTACTTGTCTAAGTCTCAGTTACTTCATCAACAATATAGAGATAAAGGTTCTTACGTAATAGGGTTGTTATGAGGATTAAATAAAGTAACTGGGTTATAAACACACAGGAACAAAGTTAGGCTACACTTAGCATTTAGTTAAGGTTAGCTGGTATCAGTTCCCTTATAACCCCAGCTTTGAGCTAAAAAATGTAATCACCTAATCACATACCTCCAAAGTAACATAAAATAGCCTTATGTTTCCAGCGATGCTAGTTTATTATGGATCAGGTACTCTCTTAGAAATTACTTGTAGATCTATGAAAACTAGCTCAAACATTTTTACCATACAATAGTCTTACCAGAGAACTGCTTACTTATTCATTATTATATGTCCAATTGATTTGGGTCACAACTATGAACCTTGGAACCTTGGTGACCAGTGATCAGTAACTCAGAAGAGGTTCTCAAGATGTGAACCATATAGAGAAATAAATAGGTTTGAAAGCAATGATGTGGACAGTTACTGAATGAACTAAGAGAAGCAGAAACCAAGGTTTAAGCCTATGAGCCTCTGCATTCATCTGTGTTAGAATTAGTATACACATAAGTGGAAGAACAATGAAGAATGTTTTTAGACTAATCTCCTAAATGAGTTCTACGTGGACTCACTTCGTAGAATCGAGTAACCAAGAAAATGTGTAAAGAACAAAGACAGGCTCAGTTGGAAGAAAAAAATAGTTTGCTTTTAAAGGAATTAACAATTAATATGTGTAATTCTAACAATCAGGCTCTGTTATGTGAAGCCTCAGGTTCTATTTTTCACAGTTAAAAAAAAAAAACAATACCCCTTTCTACACATCATTTAAATTATAAAAGACTACAGTTATGGTTCTCTGATTTGACTGCTAGAAACTATAAAAATATTTATTGTAGATGATATAGAGTGGGGCCTATGTTTACTAATGGTCTTTTCTAACCTTTATTATAACTTAATACATTAGTCTAATGAGGCTAACTACTTACAAAACTATCATTCCAAGGTTAGGGAAATATTTATTCTCCACTTGTAATAAGTGGTTCAACATTTATCAACTAAAACATATTTTAAAAAGTAGAACAACTGGCGTTTATCATTTAAACAATTCTCTAACATTCCTATGAGGAAAAGACATAACTGTCCTCATGGAAGGAAATCGAAGATAAGAGAGGTTATGCAACACGACCAAAGTCACATATAAGTGGCAGATCCAAGATCCTAATCTAGACTAGAAAGTGCACCTGAACATCTGCTATGAGGTTGGGGGAGGGGAGCTGAACTTCAAAAACAGATCTGGGATGTGTCGTAGTAGCTCAAGAAATCAGTGTTTTATAAACTGTGGGATAAAATGAAGAAAGACAAAATGATTTCTGTGGATAAGAAATGAAACATCCAGAAGTAGTAAATCGCAATAAAGACAAACACCTATTTTAAAGTTATTTTCAGTAAGAAAGTAGGAGACTTTGAAGGCTCAATTACAAGAAAATTAGGTATAAATACTAAAAAAGAAAACTCTTAGGAAAACATTTTAAAAAACAAAGGTAGTGACACGACAGGCCAAAAAAGTTAAATAAAAAATAGCTAAACTCAAGTTACCACAGAATAATAGAGACTTATCAATCAAGACATCCTGTATATATGAATGTGTCATTGTGACACTTTATTAGCCCAGTTAAGGGTGTCGTTTTCCTCCAGGCCTTCTTAAAATTCTAAAGGTATTGCTACTGCAAAAGTGATCCACAGTGATGCCTCCTACTCAAGAACTGGTCATAACTGAATTTATATTTTTAAAAAATCATAGCTTGGCATTTTTAAACAAAATAATATATTTACATAAAAGTATAAAAATTACTGTATATCTTTTTTGGAGAAACATCTATTTAGGTCCTCTGCCCATCTTTTAATTGGCTTGTTTCCTTTGAATATGGAGTTATATGAGTTCTTTATATATTTTGAATATTAACACTTTAAACAATATATCATTTGTGAATATCTTCTCCCATTCAGTAGTGTAGGTTGTGCAAATCAAAACCACAATGAGATACTACCTCACACCTGTCGGAACGGCTATTATCAAAATGTCAACAAATAAGAAGTGTTGGCAAGGATGTGGAAAAAAGAATCCTTGCACACTATTAATGGGATGTGGTGCAGCCACTATGGAAAACAGTATAGAGATTCCTCAAAAAATTAAAAATAGAACTGACATGTGGCCTGGCGATTCTACTTCTGAAAAAAATGAAAACACTAATTCAAAGAGACATATACACCCCTATGTTCACTGCAGCATTCCTGACAATAACCAAGATATGGAAGCCACCTAGGTGCCCATCCACAGATGAATGAATAAAGGAGACATGGTGTGTGTGTGTGTGTGTGTGTGTACTGTGTGTGTGTGTGTGTGTGTGTGTGTGTGTATTTACTCAACAATAAAAAAGAATGAAATCTTGTCATCTGAAACAATATGAATGGACCTAGAGGGTATTATGCTAAGTAAAATGAATCAGACCAAGAATGGCAAATACTATAGCTTTACTTATATGTGGAATCTAAACAAAACAAACACACGCGCACAACAGAAACAGACCCATAGACAGAATAAACTGATAGTTGCCAGAGTGGAAGGAGATGAACAGATGAATGAAAAAGTTTAGGTGAATAAGAGGTAAAACTTCCAGGAACAAAATAAATAGGCCACAGGGATGTAATGTACAGCATAGTAAAAATACAGTCAATAATATCTAATAATTTTACATGGTGACAGATGGTTACTAGACTTATCTTGGTGATCACACCATAAGGTATATAAAGTCAAATCACTATTTTGTACACCTGAAACTCATATAACATTGCATACCAACTAAACTCTAATAATTTTTTAAATTACTGTATAAAAATTTGGAATATAAAATGCTATTTGGAAATATATTATCTTCTGTAAGTACTAAGGTTTATAATTACTAGCAATTTAAGCATCTTGTTTATTTTTTTAAATATAGTGTATCTCTATTTTGAAATCTTAAATCATTAGCCTATCAATTCAGTGTTCGTTAATTAGATCAAAGTGGACAATTATAAACCAGTTGGATTTCTCTGCAACTTACTCTTCTGGATAAACTTTAAATGACATCGCTTATAAAGTTCCAATTTAACATCACAGATTCAGCTTCTTCTACTTCCCATTCCCTACCTACTGTCATAAGGAATTTTTCTACAATGCCATCTCACTTCCTCTAAAACTCTGCATATATGTTACTGGTGATGCATGGCTCAGGGTTCCCTCACAACCCTTAAATTTGTTAACTTCCATTAAACCTCCAATTATTAGTTTAGATATCACTTCATCCCCAAAGTCTTCCCAGTAACCACAAAGATGACCTTTCTCTGAACTCACATTACAACCCATCCGCAACACAGCAATCATTACATGATGTTACAGATGCTCAGATTTCTTTTTATTCCCCCGCATTACGATAAGCTTTGTAGGGGTAAGGACCATGTCTAACTATCCACTATCTCTGTACCACTAGCACGTTATCAAGCCCCGTAAATTACTCAATATTTCACATGGCATGGGAAGGCAGCAAGATGGGAGAACAGGAGGGAGGAATTTCCCTGACTGGGAGGCTTCCCCAATGCACGATCAGTCGCCAAGTTATAAGCCAGACGTTCTACTGTACTCCACTCTCCTCCTTCAGCAATGAATTGCTCTCATTGCCATATATACTCGTTCGATGCTCCAAAGATGATCACAAAGCCTAAGATGTTTTCTCATTCCTGTTTATACTTCTCAGTGGCCTTACATTATTTTTCTACCATTATGTGGAAAAAATGTAAAGTTTCACAGGTAAAATTCAGATTTCTAGCAGTGACTAAGACGTTAAATATAACACACACAATTATTAAAATCAGTCTTAAGTATATTTCCACTACCAGTTTCTAACTATTTTGAAGTGTTTTACAACCTCTTCCTTTGAAAAAGAATCCTAGGAATGACATCACCAAAAAATGGCAGAATGGGCAACTCCAGGGCTCTGGCCTCCCTGAAAAAACAAATGAACTGGCAAAATAAACTATCAGAATGAACTTCTGAAGAATTCTGGAATCAAGTCAAAAATATACAACCACCACGGGAAGACTTGGTGAAGCAGCAGCTACTGTTTTATGGTAAAAAGCATTGTTCAAGCTACAACCCCTAGGCCCCAGACAAAACAGTCACGAGGACAACAGCCTTCACTCATGGTGAGGATTGCTATTTCCACAGGGAGCAGCAGAGACCTTAGTCTCAGAAAAACTGTGGTTGTAGGTCTCAACTGCCTAACAGCTCCCTGAAAGACACACACAAAGAATATGTTTCCCTTTGTTTCACCCAACTTAAAAAATCCTCAGGACATGAACATTTTTGCTGAAAGCATTTAATGGCACAGCTATTAACTGCATTAGCCTAAGACAAGGGACAACACTTGGAACAGCAACAGACAAACCTGGAAGCCTGGGAAAGTAGTGGGAAAAGGAAATATATGTGGGTACAGGGTCTTTTAAAAGCTCTCACGTATACTGGGGAATCAGAAAGCCACATTCATGCCCAGAGTAGGCTGTGCATTCAAAAAGGGCCTTAAGAAGACCCTAAGCTTTCACTTGCAGCTGGCCTTTAGGCTCCACACAAAATGGAAGTAAAAGCTAAGGCAGAGTTGCAGACAGACTCCCTAAGAACTGAAGAAGTATCCCAACACAAATCCAGTCTGTAAAGATGGGGAGAGTATTTATTTTTTTCTTCTTTTTCCCTTTCCTTGGCTCCAGGCACTTAAGGTAACTCTGTCAGCTGACCGGCAAACACCATGACCGGCAAACAACATGGCAGACTTCAACGGCCACACAACAAAGAATACAGACCTTAGGAATACAGTTTAGAAAAGTCACTAAGCGAATCATAACCCACAAAAGCAAGAACAAATGCAAGGGAGAGGAGAGAAGAATTTAATTTCTGGAATATTCCCAGAATATTCTTTTACAATTTTCAAAATGTCTGGTTTGCAACAAAAAATTATGAGACATGCAAAGAAACAAGAAAGTATGGCCCATCGAAAGGAAAAATTAATTTCATGTTCAAATTTTGATAACTACATTTGTCTTATCTCCTCCCTCTATTCTATCCTCTGCTTTTGTTTTCTTTCTTAATAAACAGATGTCTTTTACTGTAAGTCAATCAAAATACTTAGACATAGGTATAATCTAACTTATAAAGCTCTTGAATGATTAATTTCTAAAGACTGTATTGTCAAGATAAAAAACTATATGTAATTTTACAAAAAATTAAAAAGTGGAAAAATGGAAACAAAATAAATAAAAACAATTATTTTGTGAACATTTATTATATGCTGAATAATTTATGTATGTAGATGGCCTCATTTAATTCTCATAACTCTGTGAGACAAGTATCTCAAACAAGGAAATTGAAGTTAGCATAAGTTAAGTAACCCACCCAAGGTCCCAAAGCTAATGTCAGCCTCAGAATTTGTCTTATCTTCTTAATATCAAAAAGAATTAAGAAGTATATCTATACAAGAGGGACCACTTCAAGACATAAATATGTACCTCTACTAGTCATCTAACCTTCAAGATCTACTGTTAAACATTAGCTTGAAAATGAAAGACTTTTTTAGACAAGTTATTAGTAAAAAACAGGAAAATACTTTATAATTTAGACATGAAAATAATAAAAGTTAATGATCCTAAACCCAGCAGACAAATTAAGGCAAGAAAAATAGAAAATTACTTGTTTTGTTTCCTATTTCTTTCACACCAGTCCTCTCTACAAGTAATTCCTATTGGCAATCTTTCTGTGGTATAGAAATAACTATACCCACGAGTATAACAAATGCTGCTACAAATACAATCCAAAAACCTCTAGGGAAGGTAGAAGAAAACAAAGGGAGTGACTATCATACAGTAAAAGCCTTCTTTAAAACATATTTTAAATAATATGCAGTTGTTTAAAAGCAGTATAACCACACTTATAATTACTTTATGACTATAACGCATACAGTACACTTGGCTGCTAGCAGCCAACTGACATAAAATGAAGTAAAAATTAGAAGTGTTAACTGCACAACCATTATATACTATTGAATTCTAAAACCTAGCCTAACAATGAAAATCCTAAGAAACCCATTTCCTAAGTAAAAACAAAATAAAGACTTCTGCAGACAAATAAAAGCTGAGAGAACTCACTGCCCGCATATAAGAAATGGTAAAGTAACTTCTTCCAGCAGAAGGAAAATGATACCAGATGGAAATTTGAAATGTCATAAAAAATTGAAGAGTGCCAGAATTGTTAAGCCTGTTGTTAAATACAAAAGACATTTTTTCCTCATTTTAAAACTCTTTAAAAGATAACTAATTGAAGCAAAAAAAAAAAAAAAACCAAAAAACATTTATAACACGTGGGAGTAAAAACAATGATAGCAACAGCACAAAGGACAGAAAAGGGTCTCACTCCATACTTGAAGTAAGATATTATTTGAAGGTAGAAGGCGAGAAGGTAATAATGCATATTGTAAACTCTAGGAAAAATATTAAATGTAAAAAAGAAACACTAAAGACCTTAACAGATACCTCATTGAAGAAGATACACAAATAACAAATAAGCATATGAGAAGATACTCCACATCATATGTCATCAGGAAATGCCAATAAAACAATGAGATACCACTACACACCTATGAGAATGACCAAAATTCACAACACTGACACCACCATATGCTGGCGCAAGGTGGAGCAGCAGGAACTCTCATTCACTGTTGTTGAGAATACAAAGTAAAGCCACTTCGGAAGAAAGCTTGGTGATTTCCAACAAAACTTAACACACTCTAACCATACAATCCAGCATTGTACTCCATAGTATTTACCCAAAGGAGCTGAAAGCTACGTCACATAAAAAGCTGCACGCAGAGGTTTACAGCAGCTTCGTTCATAACTGCCACAACTGGAAAGCAACCAAGCGTCAGTAGGTTAATGGTCCATCCGGACAACAGAATATCATTTAGCGCTAAAAAGAAATGCACTATCAAGCCATAAAAAGATAAGGAGGAACCTTAATTACATAATACTAAGTGAAAGAAGCCAATCCGAAAAGGCTACAAACTACGATTCAAACTATCTGACATTCTGGAAAAAGTAATCTATGGAAACAATAAAAAGACCAGCGGTTGCCAGGGGTTCCTGAAGAAAGGGATGAATAGGTAGAGCACAGAGGATTTTAGGCCAGTGAAAATACTCTGTATAACACTATAATGGTGAATACATGTCATTATATATTTATCAGCTCCATAGGATGTCTAACTCCAAGAGTGAACCATAAGGTCAACTATGGACTCTGGCTGATTATGAGGTAGCCATGCAGGTTCGTCAAAATGCACTACTCTGGTGAGAGATGTTGATAAAGAGAAAGGTTATGCATGTGTGCATGCACGGGGTATATAGGAAATCTCTGTAGCTTCCTCTCAATTTTCCTGTGAACCTAAAACTGCTCTAAAAAGTTGGTCTTAATTTTTTCAAAAATATTTTAAAGAAACAGGGAGAATTAATAAAGCAATAGTAGATAAAAAACAAAATCATTACAAATATTCAATTAACTCAAAACAGGACATGAAAAAGGAAAAAGAGAAATTAAAAAAGAGATGTGATAAACAGAAAATAAATAGCAAAGGTAGCAGACCAAAATGTGGCCATATTAATTACACTAAATGTAAATAATCTAAAACCACGACTTAAAAGGCAGAGATTATAAGAATGTATAAAATATAGCACGATCCAACAATATTCTATATACCAAAGCAAAAACAACTGTAGAGGTCAGCAAACTTTTCTTAAAGGGTCATGTAGTAAAATTTTAGACTTTCAGGTCGTACGGTCTCTATAATAATTACTCGATTCCGCATTTGTAACTTGAAAATAGTCACATACAATACATAAATGCAAGGTGTGGCTGTGTTCCAGTACAACTTTATTTCTAAAGCTAAGCAATAGTTTGCTGATACTGCAGAAAATAAAATGGAATAAGCATTCCTAAAACAGTCACTTAAAATAGACTCAGGAAGCTATTAAGGAAGGGGGACCTATGCACGTTCTGTGCATGAGTTCTCAGAGCTGCTATTAAGATGCTAACCTGTTGCTAACGCAGCTCAAGGCTGAGTCATAAACATCCTGAACCAACTGGTGCATGGACTTTACCTTCTCCTCACAGGTTTTCCCAACTCATTTGCATATCTGAACTAACCAATTCCTGTTAACTGAGCCAGCAATCCTTCATTTGCATGGAGGAACTACACAGGTGGTTTTGCCTTTATAAACCCTGTTTGTCTTTGTCCTCTCTGGAGCATGATTTACGTTGCTACTTGAGAATCTGCTTTTCCTGGGTTGCGATTCTTTTTGCTCAAATAAATGCTTTTGTTTCTTTATTACCTATACTTTGGTTAACACTGCCAACCCCAGAAGTAAAGTATAAAACAGGTTAAAAGCAAAAGGGTGGGAAAAAAAGATATACCATACGAATACAGCTGAAATGGTACAGGTATATTAATATCAGACAAAGCAGACTTTATAAACTAAAAACCAGGGACTTTCCGTTAGGAGAAAGGGGTTGATTCATTAAAATAACAATGCATATAATAAAAGAGCTTCAAAAAGCAGTAAGCAAAGCCTTATACGAATGAATAGAGAGACAAATCTTCAATTTTAGTTGGAAACCTCCAAAACTTTTCTCTCAGTAATTAGTTGCTTTAGTTAATCCCCCCAAAAAATTATTAATGATATCAGTAAGGAAACAGAAGACTTAAACAACATTGACCAACTTGAACTAATTGTTATGTAGGCATAAAAAACACTCCATCCAATAATAGTAGAAACATTCTTTTCAAGGGCACATCAAATATTCACTAAGATAAGAATATCCTGGGATATAAAAGAAATTTCAATGAAGCTCAAAATTTTTGTCATGGTAGAATTAAAATAAAAATCAGTAAAAATATACATCAGGGAAAAAAAAAACCAAACTACCTGAAAACTTGTTCTAAATAACCTTAGGGTCAAAGAGAGTCATCAGATTTTTTTTTTTTTTAATTTTAACTGAATGAAAATAAAAATACAACATTCAGCCTTTGGGGGATGGAGATAAAATAGTGCTTCAGTAAAATTTATAGCACTAAATGCTTGTATTACTAAAGAAGATTTCAAATCTATCCATATTAAGAACTAGGAAAAAAAAGAGCAAAATTATACCCAAAGACAGAAAAAACATGAGACAAATAAAAAATATTAAAAAATAGCAAAAACAATAGAGAAAATTGATGAAACAGAATGATGGTTCCTCAATTTATCTAGCCATATGACTCAAAGTGTGTGTGGGGGTGGAGAAGAGGGCAATTTTGGAAAGGCTAGAGGGTTACAAATTAGTACAAATAAAGGAATCATCACTATAGATCTTTCATGTACTAAAAGAACAATAAATTATTCTGCTAAACAACTTCTGCCTATAAATTTGACAACTTAAATGAAAAAACAATTCATGTGAATGTACTATGAAAGCATGCTTAAAAAGAAACAGAAACCCTAACTAGTCCTATGCCTATTATAAGAATTAAATTTGTAGTTAACAAACGTTCCTGCAAACAAAACCCCAGATCCATATGATTTCGTAAATGAATTCTATCAATTACTTAAAAACTGTATATTACTATCAATTTTACACAATCTTTTCTCAAAATTTTAAAAAGGAGGAACATTTCCAAACTCATTTTATGGGCCACGAATACCATGATAATAAATTCAGAAAAACATATCAGAGGGAAAAAAATACAGCCAAATAACCCTCATGAACATAGACACGCACACAATAAAAATTAAAATATATAGCAAATCAAATCCAACATGTGTTAAATACATACGTATAATATACATATATGTGTGTATATGTGTATGTATAATATATGATATAATACATATATTATACATATAATATATGGATATGTATAATATACATATATATTTAACACATATATAACATATATATATTTAACACATGTTGGATATTACACACACACACACACACATGATGACCAAATACATTTATCTCAAGAATGTAGGTTTAGCTTACCGATTAACATAAACAATGTAATTCATTCTATCAACAAACTAAAGAACAAAAGCCATAATAAGATCATTTCAAAAAATACCAAAAAAATAAACCATATGAAAAGATTCAAAACGACTTATTAGAAAAACTTTCAGCAAACTAAGAATATAAAGAAGCTTTCTTAAAACAATAAAATCCATCTATGAAAAACCTATAGCTAACATTATATTTAATAGTTAATGACTGCAAACTTTTCAGAAATAAGGCAAGGATGTCTTCTCCAACCATATGTACTCAGCATTGTATGGAATATATCTGTAAGGTCTGTACACTTAAAAGTAGAAAATTGACATTTTTTTTCAAAAAAGAGAAAATAAAACTAAAACCTAAAGAGATGTAGAAATGTATCATTTTCAAGGACTAGAAGATGTTAATTCCACCCAAATTTTTACACAATCCTAAATCAAAATTGTGACTTTTTGTTAGACCTTCACAAGCTGATTCTAAAATGTACACGGAAATTAAAATGGCCTGTAATAGCCAAAACAAATCTGAAACAGAACAAACTTGAGAAGCCCTAAATGACCAGATATTATGACTTACTACAAAGCCACATAAATCAAAACAATGTGGCACTGTTGTAAGGATGAACATATGCATTAACAGAACACACAACAGAAAGTCCAGAAATAGACCAAAATAAATCAAAAAAATCGAAAAATGGTCAACTGATTACAGACAATAATGTCAAGACAAATACTGGGGGAAGAACAGTCCATACAAATAATGAGGAGTAACTAGGTATTCATATGTAAATAAATGAACCTCAACTCCTACTTTACATTGTTAACAAGTTAAATCTATAAAATATCTACGAAAAAAATCTTTTTGACTTGAGATTAGGCAAATATTTTTAAACATACCACAAAAGGACAATCTACATTAAAAAAATGATAATTTGGACTTCTGCAAAATTGATAAACTATTACGAGAACAAAAAGACAAACCACAGCCTGAAAAGAAATATCTAGAAATCACATATCTGATATAGGACTTGTATCCAGAATATATAAAGAGCTCTCACATCTTGAAAATAAAAAGGCAAATAATCAAAATTTTTAATGGGCAAAATATCTAAACGTATTTCAAAAAAAGACATAAAAATGTGCCATAAGCACATGAAAAGTGCTCAAAATCATTTGTAATTAAGAAAATGCAAATTAAAACCATGGTTAAGCTATCATATACACCCACTAGATTCCAATAAAAAAGACTGACAGTACCAAGTGTTGAAGAGGATATGAAACAGCTGGAACTCCCACATATTTCTAGTGTGAATACAAAATGACAGCCACTTCGGAAAACTAGTTAGCAAGTTTCTTATAATGCTAAACATACAGTTACCTATATATCGCAGCAATTCCACTCCTAGATATTTACCCAAGGGAAATGAAAACATAGGTTCATGCGCTGTACTAATATTCTACAAAAATAAAAACAACCTTACTGGGAACAACTAGAAACAAGCCTCTCTTGCTTAAGTCTAGTCTCATCACTTTAATAAAAAGTAAATTTTTAAAAATCATTGTGTAGCTACTGTGAACAAAGCCCTATATCAGATATCCACTCCCTTTACCCCTGCCCTTTCCACAGCAGCTAGATGATCTTTTTAAAACATAAATGTCACTCCTCTAGTTTAAAGCCTTTCAAATGGCTTCTCACTGCTCCTTAACAGAATACTAGCTCTTACAGTGTGTAAAAGTGGAATAAATCTTCACGTGTATCTCACCAATTTCATTTCGGGTTGCTCCCCGCCCTCCCTCCCCTTTGCTCATTAAAGACTCCAATCGCTCAGATTCTGATCAGCTCCTTACCAGACCTTGTTTCCGCCAACTCTCAGGCCTTGTGCTTACTGTTGCCTGGTCTGCAGCGCTCTTTCACTGGCTCTATGCATGATGTGAAAGCTGACCTAAGTGGAGCCATTTTAAAACAATTCCAGAGGAACTCTCATGCAGGTCTTACTCCTTGAACCTATGGAATGTCTAAACTGGGCAAAAAAAGCTTTTGGACTGGGACACACCAACACTGCCTTACAAACTGTGTGTAAAGTCCTGACCATAAGAACTGATGATCATGAACATTTTTCACAATCAGTAACCAGCCATGTGTAACTCGAGAGTAACCTAGCTTCTTAGTACCAACAGAAAATCCTTTTTTCTAGTCATGTAATTATTTCCCTTTCTCTTCTCATAAAAAACCTCCTGACTTTATCCCATAATCTGGACATAATTTAGGTTTCTGCTTGATTCTGTGCCCTCGGAATGCAATTCTTTTTGATCCCAAACACTTGTTGCCTCTCACTTTGGCTTTTTATTTTGAAGGTTAACAAAGACCAGCTCTTTCTCACATTTTAGGTCTCATTTCAACTGTCATCTCTTCAAAAAGGCATTCACTGTCTGCTCAACCCAAATATGTCTCCATTATTTTATATGTGTATGTGTGTGTGTGTGTGTGTGTGTGTGTGTCTATCCCTAAGGGCAGAGTCTTAGTCTTGCACTCCATTATATATGCTTAGTGCCTACCTCAGTGCCTGGTACGTAACACAACTTTCATGCAAGAGAGCCAAGAAATTCAAGTAGCTAATGAATCGATTGCGGCCATGCACTGCTAAGAACAGGGCTATGTTCTCAGAAACATATCTTGAGGAGATTTCATCGCTGTGCAAACATAGCATGCACTTACACAAACCTAGCAGGTATGGCCTACTACACATCTAGACTACGTGGTATAGCTTATTGTTCCCAGGCTACAAACGTGTACAGCATGTTACTCTACTGAATACTGTAGGCAACTGTAACACAGTGGTTAAGTGCTGGTGTGCCTAAACATATCTCATCACAGAAAAGGTGCAGCAAAACTATGGTATAATAGATTGAAAAACAGCATACCTGTGTAGGGCACCTGCCATGAGTGGAGTGTGCAGGACTGGAAGCTGCTCTTGGAGAGTCAGTGAGTGGTAAGTGAACGTGAAGGCCTCAGACGTTACTGTGCACTCCTGCAGACTTTATAACACTGTGCACTCAGGCTATACTAAATTGTAAATTTTCTTTCTTCGATAAATTAAACTTAGCTTACTATAACCTTTTTATTTATGAACTTTTTTTTAACTTTTCTACTCTTTTGTAATAATACTTAGCTTAAAAAACATTGCACAGCTATACAAAAGTATTTTCTTTATGTCTTTATTCTATAAGCTTTCTATTTTAATTTTTTTTTAAATTATTTTTAATCTTTTTGGTTAAAAACTGAGACACAAACACACATATTAGCCTAGGCCTACACAGGGACAGGATCATCAGTATCACTGTCTTCCACCTCCACATCTTGTCCCACAGGAGCAATAACACCATAGAGCTGTCAACTCCTATAACAATGCCTCCTTCTGGAACACCTCCTAAAGGGCCTGCCTGAGGCTCTTCTTGAGGAGTTGTCACTCTCTTCAGAAATATACCTATGCTAATTTGTTTGGTTTCTTTTTGTCATCATAGATTTGCTTGTAACAAATAATGCCTCATGAATATTCCTCTCTATTAATGAAAATCTTTTCGTGTTGGGGGTCCATGTTTTCAAGCTTTTTAAGGAGCTTGTTCAAGTCTGAAAAAGCTTCTGCTAACCCTTTCTCTGTGAGTTTTCTTGGGAGGTTCTTCTTATTCTGCAGTTGCAGCTATGTGTTACAGTTATCATCTCAACAAAGCTTTGTTGATTTTTGCGACCCCCTCATCCTTGGCAAATCCTTTAAGTCACAGGCTATGACATCATTAGGTGACAGGAATTTTTCAACTCCATTATAATCTTATTGGACCACATATATACCATCCATTGTTGACCAAAACGACATTAGGTGGTACATAACTGTACTACAAAGCATATTTCCCAATTAGATAGATTAATACTTAGATTCTAAAACAAACTACTTTTCATTATAAAACTTTAAAATCCATTCACAATAACCCTGATTTCATATTTGCATGTGTGCATATATACACACACAGACACACACATATACACATATGGCAGTATCTATTTACAAAGAAATTTTATGGAATCAATCATATCAAAGTCTAACTCACAAAATGACAGTATTTCATTTCTAATCTTTTAAATTCTAATTATAAATAATACTTTAATATCTGAGGTCATTCAGAGTTGACTGTTTTAATACAAAAATATAACTTTAGTTATTCAATTTAAATGTAACTGTAACAAATGATGACTTTTAAATGGATGAATAAAAGATAATCAAAGGTTATATATTTTTAAAAACTAACATACATCGCTGTTAAATATACTGTTACTAAAATAAGGTTATTATATAAGTTCTCTAACAGACCACAAAGAATTTTTAGAATAAAGGTCTTTTATATATATATATATATATATATATATATATATATATATATATATGTATATATGAAGTTTTAAAATGAATAACTGAAATTCTAAAATATTTTTGCAATTATAATGATTCTCGATTTTCATAATATTAAGGCTTTTTTCTCATGATTTTGTTTTTTTTAGATCACATGACTTGAATTAAATAACATTATATTATTTAATGACATCAGTTATACAGAATAATACACTTTAGTACACATAAAAGAAAAATTAAACTAATATTGAAAAAGAATGAAAAGTAGTTATATACACTGTGAGTTGGTTTTTGGTATTTGCTTTTTAAGGATTCCAACGAATCTCACAAACAACTGAAAGCATATTACAAAAATGAACACCTACATGTTTAAAGTAAATTTTGTTCATATATGTAATGAGTGCAATAAAGCTTTACTTTGTGGGGAAAAAAATAAAACATCTAAGTAAAAAGAAGTAGGAAGTAATCATTTTCATTTTGTTTTCTTACCAGTTATTCATGTCTTACATGATTAAATTATCTTAGAATTCTAGAACTCGGGCATTTTTTAAAAACTCAATAATTACATGCACAACTAGGTTAGTTTTACAAAAATAAACAATTATTAAAATGTATTAATCCAAGTCATAGATTATCGGTAGTCAGTTACTACCTAAAATATCCATAATTATACAATCTTCTTGAACTATATAAAGGTTTTAACAGGCTTATCTCTCCCATACCTTTCTTTATAATTTGCTTCCCATGAAAATAACAGAACCTATATTATGAATGAAAAGTTTAAAAATGCAAGAATAAAGTTTTAACTAAACCTAAGAGTTGACTTTTAGCAGTAAGAATGTATATATATAACATGATATATATCCCTCAAAACGTCAATTTCTTAAAATAATCATCATCCTGAAGGCCTCAGGAACAGGCCTAATAATGTAATGCTTTGGCATGTGCATTATCTTCCCCTGAAGGCCACTGGGCACACAACCACTGAGATCCTGGGGGCTCGAGAAACTTTCACCTCTCCCTTTTAAGGAATTCAAATTGGCCTTGCCCATAATATGAGCTATTATCAGTGATAACCTTTTTATGAACAATGTATAGAGAAGGAAAAACTTCTAATTACTAAATATATACTCTTCTCATTGTCCTGCAAACTGCCTTTCTGCTCACTGGCGCCTTCATTCCACGACTCAGTATGTCCTCTATACCTCATTTTATCCTTCTGTCTCTGAACCTCTCCTGTAGATGGTGCCTCTGACTCACATATGTGCAGTTCTGTACATATGCATGTAATTAAATTTGGCTATTTCCTCTTATTAATTTCTATCATGTCAATTTAATTATTAGACCAATCAAAAGAACCTAGAAGGGTAGAGAAAAATTTATTCCCTCCCTAAAATCCATCTGCACCACATTATAAATTAAAAATAAATAAAACTATCTTCCTAAACTAAAACTTTCTCCATAATTACCCTGTGCCCTGTCATAAAAACTTGACGCCTTCACATTACCTGACTCGGGCTTTTTTCTCCATTCCAATTATCAAGCGCTAATATTTCTTCCTTACTTATCTCATACTCAAACCTTCTTCATTTTCTCTGGCTACCATATCAAGTAATTTCAAAATTCTTCTTTTTGGCCTCCTTATGATACCTTCCTGCTTCAAGTCACCATTGAATACCATTGCCAAATTCATCTTCCTAAAAGAGCACTTAGATCATAATATTCATATTTTCAACTTTTTTACTAAATTAATTTTTATTTATCAATTATCTGAATATCTAAATGATCTGAATTATCTGAATTTATTGTCTGAAATCCTGCAATAGCTTCTTACAGAAGTACTGATCAGACCCAAAGGAGTAATTTGGAAAGAAAACTAGACCTCTGCTAGAACCTATGGACAGAAGTACATTAGTTTAGTATGTTAGGTACATCAGTTTATTTATCCTCTGAGTCCTGGTTTATGAGTCCACATCTTTATTATGATCTCTGAGATCTTCTGGTTCTAGGATGCAAAGTACTACAATCTATACTGAGAAGACTGTGATGTATGCAACAAACTGTTATATAGAATCTCATGCCTCAAAGGGTAAAAATAACTTGAGATAAAGTTTTTTATTAATAACAACCAGGACAGCAATGTGACTTCTCAGAGGACTGTTTATATCCTAATGAGAAGGCATTCCTACTTGAAAAGGATTTCATTAAGAAGAAAAAAGGAATAAAAGTAAATAAATCAAGCATTTAACTAAAAAAGTTGGGAAAATTTTTTTAAATGTAAGCCCAAGTAAGTTATAAGAAAAAAATTATAAATGTAAAAGCAGAGTTCCATTGGATAGAAAACAGAAAACCTGTAAATTCACTAAATAAATCTATAATATGATTCCTAGGAGAAAAAAGTAATAATATACACAACCCTCAAACAAAAAGAGAAAAGAATCTGAAAATTAAAAGTGAGATATAGCAAATCAGTAGACTTGTCTTATAAGACTTGTGTTCAATCTCTGCTAATAAACTTATAGAGAGAAAAGGAATTAAATGCTTCTCAAAGTGTATCTCTGAGTTGTGGGTTTATAAATCTTTTTTTATCTTTAGATATTTTCCAATTCTATAAATTTTCTAAGAAGAAAATCTTTTATAATCACAAAAGGACGTACATTTCTGGGGGAAAAGGGTATAAAACTCTCAGTATCAGGGGTTACATATAAACACTACACTAAAAAGTCCCTAAAAAATATGACCCAAATCTGTCTTAATAACCCCTCCATTAGCAGCACCTATATAGTATACACTGAAATATTTGAAACTACTTTATATCTATTAAACAAGTATTTAATATAGCTTTGGTGATATTAGTATATTCAAAACCAAGTTTAAAATAATATTTACATTTTTAGAGCTTTCAATTATATAGTCCTGTAGCCTTTTTGATAAAGGACTTCATGCCAATTCTTCCTCAAAAATAACCCATCCCCGAGGTGCAGCACCAGCAGCAAACCTGATGCCGTTCAGCCTTCCACGTCTGGTTCCACTCTGATTCCTAAGCAGTCCCCTCCTTATACAATTTCTCTTTTTTATATAACATGGATATTTATCAAGTTTCCTATCAGAAATAAAGCTTATTAAAGGAATATGATGGAGTTCCAGGGAGATACTGAGGGTGACACCTATCCAAAAAAAAAAAGGAACAATTCCCTAGCACAAGGCTAAATAAATAATCACTGTTTTATTTTTAAATGCTATGTAAAAAGTGGTTTTTACTGACCCATAATTGATCACAACACAAATCTTTGGAGCCAGGCTAACTTAGGATCAAATCCCAATTCTGCCACTTACCAAATTCATGACTTGGCAGTTAACTTCTCATTTCCTCAACTGAATCATTCCCATCCACACACAAACACACCAAAATCCACCCCATCTTTAAAAAAAAAAAAAATAATCATTGACTCTGCCTCGCCCTTCAGCCAACAGACTATTTCTTTACTCTATGGAATCCTCATTTCGAAGATTTAACAAAATTTGAATTGTCCCTGGTCCCAGTACTTGTATTGCTTCTCTGTCCATACTCACTTCAGATGACTTCATAAGATCTCATGGCTTTTAATATCAACTAGATATTACTGACTCACAACTGTGTATCTTCGGCTCTGACTATTCACAGCCTCATATATCCAACTGATTTCTTGTCATCTCCTCTTATATGAGTAATAGACACCTAACGTTTAACAGAGCCAAGAACAAATTCCTCATCTTCCCATCCCATCTCTATATTAGACCTCTAGCAAATTTCCAGTTTCAGTCAACGACAAACGTTCTATCCTCCCAGTTAGGCCAAAAGTTTCAGAGTTGATCATGGACTCTTCTCTTTCTCACATGTCCCAGCCAATGGCTAGCAAATCCAGTTAGCTGTGCTTTCAAGAATCTCATCAATTCTTACTACTTGTTCTGCTATCACCGTTATCTGAAAATATACCTCCTGTCTGGTATACTGAAAGAATCTCTTGAATGGTTTCTCCATATCTCTCCAACCAGCCTAGGGCTTATTCTCAGGACCGGTTTTAACAGGACTGATGTGAGCGTTAAGCAGATCATATCTGTCCTCTGCTCAAAACACTCCAATGGCTTTTCAACTCAGCTGCAATAAAAACCAAACTCATACTTGATTTGCAATCAACATGATCTGCCCATCCTCCATCTCTCAAGTCTAATCTACCAACCTCACTTCTTCTCCAGCCATACAGTTGCTTTGACACTCTCCACTCATTCATGCCTGCTTGCTGTTCCTTCTGCCTGCCATGGTCTCCCCGCCACACACCACACCCCACCCCTTCACCCCCCGGCATATCCACATGGCTCTCCCCTTTCAGGTCTCTCTTCAAATGTCACCTTATCAATGAGGCCATCCGTAAACTACTTTACTTAAAACAATTAAAACCCAGAACTCCTTCTATCTTTCTTTCTAACCTTATTTTCTCCATGGGAAGTTTCTATTCTGACATATAATATATTTTAGGTGTTTCTATTCTGACATATAATATATTTTAGGTGTTTACTTTATACCACCTATACCTAGTATGTCACCTCCATGAGAGCAGAGACTTTTGTCTGCTTGTACACTGTTTTACATCTAGCACCTGGCACATATTTGCATTTTATAAA
The DNA here is from genome assembly GCF_902729225.1 of Pteropus medius. Lineage (NCBI taxonomy): Eukaryota > Metazoa > Chordata > Mammalia > Chiroptera > Pteropodidae > Pteropus > Pteropus medius. The sequence goes on from NW_024344437.1 coordinate 3,890,297, forward strand.
TACTGGTTGAATAAATGAATTTAGTCTGTTAGCAAAATATACAGAACCCAATTCCATTGTGCTCCCATTGGGAATTATGCAAGATGGACAAAATATGAAAACAGTATTTGACAACATCAGAAAGCTAACAATAGAACAAGCAAGTGCAAAGCCAAATCCAAAAAGGAAGAAAGCTCAGAGAAGTAAGCCCAGTACTGGAGCTATTTTTCCGCTCAAGGCAAATGGCCACTGTAAAAGAAACAGCTGAAAGGCTGAGAATCTAAACATAAATTTTAACATACCCACGGAAACAGTGAAACAAATCTTGTAGTTCAGAGACTTACAAAGGAAGGACCCTTACAAACACCCCAGGCTTTCTGCTTGCCGCACTGAAGAGCTACTCCCCAGGACTAAGAGAAGGAGAAAAAAATAGCCCGAACATGCTAAGTGAAAGAAGCCAGTCACAAAAGACCACATATTGTATAGTTCCATTTACAATAAGCAAATTCATAGAGACAATTAGTAGATTAGTGACTGCCTGGGGGTGGAGGAATGGGAGATTGAGAGTTACAGAGTTTCATTTGGAGGTGACAGAAATGTTCTGGAATTAGATAATGGTGATGGTTGTACAACAATATACTAAAAGCCACTGAATTGTACTCTTTAAAATGGTTATGACAGTAAACTATATGTAATGTGAATTTTATGTTAATTAAAAAAAGAAAAAATAGACAAGCCCTTGCAGATAAGTTCGAATTATCCAATTCATGATTAAATTATAACAATCTGAGACTGCTAGGGTCTAAAGCCTTGGTGCCAGCCTAAACCAAAATATGGTTATTAAGATATGGGATGGGATTCCAGTCAAGATGATGGAGTAGATAAATGCTATACTCACCTCCACTCTCCCATGACCACATCAAAATTATGACTAAATTATAGAGCAATCAACCTGTAGAACCACCTGAAGACTAGCTGAACAGAAGATCTATAACTAAGGACATACAGAAAAAGCCACATCGAGACAGGTAGGAAGGGTGGAGACATGAAACAGGCTGGGCCCACACCTAGGAGTGCCGGCTCAGAATCAAGAGGGCTATCTCGACTACAAAGGTTCCCCTGAGGAGTGTGGAGTCCCAAACCCACACTGGGATCCCCAACCCAGAGCACCAGTGCCAGGAAGAAGAGCCCTGACAACATCCTGGCGGGAAAATCATCAAGGATTCACGTCATCTGAGTGAGACTAAAGGCTGCTGGAAATCAGACATTCTCTTAAAGAGTCCATGCACCAGACAATCCTTGCTCACAAGCACTCACCCTGGGCTCTGGCGGTTCCAGAGACATACAGGTAGAGACTGAATTGTGTGGCTTCTGGGTGAGGGCTGGAGGGACAGCCACCATTGTCAAACTGCTGAGTCCTCCTCCGACACCGCCGGGAGACAGGTGCCATCTTTTCTGTGTTGAGCCTGTCACACATACAAGCATTCTCTCTCACACACACGTCCAAATATGAATCTGCATTAGCCTGGTGAATACCACTTGCTCCACCCTGATTACTCCCTGAGTCCCCACACCGCCAAATTTGTACAACACCAGAAGCTCTTTCAGCACAGGCTGCCCAGCCAGCTCGCACACCTCCAGAGGCTCTCTTGGCAGCAAATAGCCAGCCTCGGTCCATGCACCACCTGAGGCTCTTTCAGCAACAGGCAGATAGCCATGGCCTATGATGCAGACTTTCCTAAACTCTCTCAAAGGTCCACAGGCCCCATGCAGATGGAGGCTGCCCTCGGTATGCATGTGCCTCTTACTGAGTGGCTCCAGACTCAGAACTGACACCAAATCTAAATCTGTGTTAACCAGGTAACGTCAACTGCCCAACCCTGGAAACTCCCTGGAGTTTCACACATACCACCCAAGGCTCTTTCAGCACATAAGCCTTACTCACAGCCCATAGCAGTGGCAAGCCTAGGGGGTCCCCTGTGCTTCAGTGGCCCCAGGCCCAGTACTAGAGGCAGCTGGCTTCGGTTCCCAGTACAGACTTCCTCACACGTCTCCTGGCACAGCACAGGAGCACAGGCAGCTACCAATGTCAGCTAATCCTAAGACAGTCACAGATAGCTTTTCTCCTGTTCTTTTATTTGGGACATGTTTCTTTTTTTCTTCATTTTAGCTCCCTCTCCGTGTTTGTTTCTATGTATTGGATAGATCTGCTACATTACTGTTGGCCTTGGCCTGCACCAGAGCCCCTCCAAAGAGTACCCAGAACCAATACATCAAGTGGTTAGCTTCAGATCACACAAGAGCACCACCCAATTTGCTTCACAAACAGCACATCCAAAGGGTAGTCTCAGCAAGCACCAGAGCCTGTTGTGGAAAATGCTGCTCAGTGGGGTCAGCCCACAAAGAGCAGCTCATATACTATGGTCATGGCCAAACCTCACAGCCAATCATCCTGAGGGTCAATCCGACCAACTGAGGTGCCAACAGCAATTAAGACTCAACTACAACAGGAGGGCACACACAACCCACACACTCCTGGAACACTCCTGGAGAACCCGGCTTAAGTGAGCAGGCAGACAGAGCCACTGGGCCCCACAGGACACTTACTATGTAAGCAACCTAGCAAAGACCAGGAAATGTAGCATATCTACTCAATACATAGAAACAAACATGGAGATGCAGCCAAAATGAAGAAAAAAAAAAAGAAACATGTCCTAAATGAAAGAACAAAGGAAAACAACTAAATGAAACAAAGGCAAGCAATCTGCCCAATACAGAGTTCAAAACACTGGTTATAATGATGCTAAGAGACTCAGCAAGAACTTCTATAAAAAGATAGTAAGCATAAAATAAGACATAGGAATCATTTTTAAAAAGTCAAAAATGAAGAATACAATAACTGAAAAGAATACACTAGAAAGAATCAACAGATTTGGTGAAGCAGAGGATCAAATCAGCAAGTTGGAAGACAATGTAGCAGAAAATACTCAATTGAAACATAAAAAAGGAAAAAGAATTTTTAAAAATCAGGATAATTTAAGAAGTCTCTGAGACAATATCAAGCATAGCAATAGTCGCATCATAGGTATACCAGAAGGAGAAGAGAGAAACAAAGTAAGGCATTGAGAACCTATCTGAAAAAATAATGACTGAAAACTTTCCTAACCTGATAAAGGAAACAGACATACAAGCCCAGGAAGCCGAGGGAGTCCCAAACAAGATGAATCCAAAGAGGCCCACACCAAGATACATTATAATTTAAATACCAAAGGTTAAAGACAAAGAGAGAATCTTAAAAAGTAGCAAGAGAAAAGCAATTAGCTACCTAAAAGGGAGCTCCCATAAGGCTGTCAGCTCAATTCTCAAAAGAAACTTTGCAGGCCAGAAGGGATTGGCAGGAAATATTCAAAGTGATGAAAAGCCAGGACCTACAATCAATATTACTGTACCCAGCAAGGCTGATATTTAGAATCAAAAGACAGATAAAGAGCTTCCCGGACAAGAAAAAGCTAAAGGAGTGCATCATCACCAAGCCAGTGTTACAGGAACTGCTAGAGGGACACTTCTTTAAAAAGAAAGGAAAAAAAAAGATAAAAAATATGAACAATAAAATGGCAACCACATATCTATCAATAATTACTTCAAATGTGAAAGGATTAAATGATCCAATCAAAAGACACAGGGTAGCTGAATGGATAAGAAAACAAGACCCATATATATGATGTCTATAAGAGACCCTCTTCAGGAGGAAAGACACACACACACTGAAAGTAAAGGAAAGGTAAAAGATCTTTTACACAAGTGGAAATCAAAAAAAGCAGGGAGAGCAATACTTAAATCAGACAAAATAGACTTTAAAATGAAGGCAATATTAAGAGACGAAAGAGTATTACGCATAATAATAAAGTGATAAATCCATCAAGAGTATATAATCCTTGTAAATATTTATAAACCCAACACAGAAGCAACTGCTCATAAAGGAAATATTGACAGACATAAAGGGAGAGGTCAACAGTAAAACAGTCATAGTAGGAAAGTTTAACACTCCACTGAAAACAATGAATAGATCTTCCAGACAAAAATTAACAATGAAACAGCGGCCTTAAATAATACATTATACCAGACTGATATAACTGATACTTTTAGAGTATTTTACCCCGAAGCAGCAAAACATACATTCTTTACAAGTGCACATGGAACATTTTCCAGGATAAATCACATTAGGCCACAAGTCTCAATAAATTTAGATCAAAACCATATCAAGCATCTTTTCCAGCCACAATAGTATGAAACTAGAAATCAATTACAAAAAAAAAAACCAAACTGGAAAACATACAAACACATGGAGGCTAAATAGCATGCTACTAACCAATGAACAGGTTAACAATGAGATCAAGAAAGAAATCAAAAGCTATCTTGAAAGAAATGAAAATGAAAACATAACGACCCAAAATCTATGGCAGAGTAATACAGACCTACCTCAAGAAACAAGAAAAATCTCAAAAGAACAATTTACCCTTACAGCTAAAGTACCTAGAAAAAGAACAAAAAAACAAGGCTCAAAGTGATTAGAAGGGAAAAAAATAATAAAGATCAAAAAAGAAATAAATGAAATAGAGTCTAAGAAAAACAACATAAAAGATTAATGAAACCAAGAGCTGGTTCTTTGACAAGATAAATGAAATTAAGATACCTTTAAACATATTCAGCAAGAAAAAAAAGAAATTTAAAAAGGCAGAAATGAAACAGAAGTGACAACTGATAGCACAGAAATATCAAGGATTATTAAAAAATACTATAAACAATTATATGTCCACAAATTGTACAATCTGGAAGAAATAGTAAAATTTCTAGAAATATACAATCTTCCAAGACTGAATCAAAAAAAAAACAAAATGTGAATTGACTGATTACTAATGACTATGAATTGATAATAAAAAATCTCCCAACAAGCAAAAGTCCTGGACTGGAAGGCTTCACAGGTGAATTTTACCAAACATTCAAAGGAGACTTAACACTCATCTTTCTCAAACTATACCAAAAAATTCAAGAGGAGAAAAGGCTCCCAAGCTCATTTTATAAAGCCACCATTACTCTGATTCCAAAACCAGATAAAGATGGACGTTACAAAAAAAGAAAATTACAAGCCAATATCCCTGATAAACACAGATGCAAAAATCTTTAACAAAATATTAATTAGCAAACCGAATTCAGCAAGACATTAAGAACATCATACATCATGATCAAGTGAAATATATTCCTGGGATGCAAGGTTGGTTCAATATACACAAATCGATTAATGTGATACACCACATTAACAAACTGAAAGATAAAAATCCTATGATCATGTCAATAGATGCAAAAAAGCGTTTGACAAAACCCAGCATTCATTTATGACAAAAACTCTCAGCAAAGTAGGAAAAGAGTGAACATACCTCAACATAATAAAGGCCATATATGACAACCCACAGCTAACATCATACTCAATGGGAAAAGCTAAAAGCATTTTTTTAAGATCAAGAACAGGACAAGACGTCCACTTTCATCACTTTTATTTAACATATTATAGAAAGTCCTAACCACAGCAATCAAACAAAAAGTGAGAGGGAGGGAGGGAGGGAGAGAGAGAGAGAGAGAGAGGAAGGAAGAAAGAAATGGCATCCAAATTGAAATGGAAGAAGTAAAACTGTCGTTATTTGTAGAGGACATGATATTATATACAGAGAACTCCCAAGATCCTGCCAAAAAACTATTAGAACAGATAAATTAATTCAGTTAATGTAGGAGGATACAAAATATTCAGAAATCAGTTGCATTTTTATGCACCAATAATAAATTATCAGAAAGAGAAATTAAGAAACAATCCCGTTTATAACAGCACCAAAAACAATAAATACTTAGGAATAAATTTAACCAAGGAGGTAAAAGACCTATATTTGGAAAATGGTATTATCAAAGAAAGAAACTGAAAAAGATACGAATAAATGGAAGCATATATCGTGCTGATGGGTAGGAAGAATCAACATCATTAAAATGGCCATACTACCCAAAGCAATCTACTGATTCAATGCAATCCCTATCAAAATACCAATGACATTTTTCACAGAACTAGAACAAATCATCTAAAATATTTATATGAAACCATAAAATGTCCCGAACAGCCACAAAAATCTTGAGAAAGAAGAACAAAGTTGGAGGTATCACACTACCAGGTAGCAAAATACACTGCTATAGTATCAAAACAGAATGATACTGGAATAAAAACAAACACACAGATCAATGGAACAGAATAGAGAGCCCAGAAATAAACCTACTCCTATGGGGTCAACTAATTTATGACAAAGGAGGCAAGAATATACAAAGGGCTAAAGACAGTCTATTCAATAAATGGTGTTGGGAAAACTGGACAGATTTATGTAAAAAAAAAAAAAATCAAACTAGACCACCTTCTTACACCATACAGAATAAACTCAAAATGGATTAAACACTTAAATGAATGCAAGACCTCAAACCATAAAACTCCTAGAAGAAAACAGGCAGTAAACTCTCTGATTGTACTCAGTAATATTTTTTCTGATATATCTATTAGGGCAAGGGGGACAAAAATAAATAAACAAACGAATGGGACTACCGAAAAGTATTTACACAGCAAAAGAAACCAACAACAAAATGAAAAGACAACCTACTGAACGGGAGAAGGGATTCGCCAATGATACATCTGATAAGGGGTTATCTAAAAGTTATAAAAAACTCATACAACACCAAAAAAACAAACAATACAGTTATAAAATGAATGGACATCTCAGCAAAGAGGACACACTGGATGGGCAATAGGCATATGAAAAGATGCTCAACATCACTATCATCAAAGAAATGCAATGAAAACCACAATGAGATATCACCTCACACCTGTCAAAATGACTATGATCAATAAATCAACAAACAACAAATCATATGATCATATGCTGGCAAAGATGTGGAGAAAAAAGGGACCCTTTGTGCACTGTTGGTGGTACTGCAAATGGGTGCAACCACTGTAGAAAACAATATGGAGGTTTCTCAAAAAATTAAACATAGAATTACATTATGACCCAGCAATTCTACTTCTGGGCATTTATCCAAATAAACCTAAAACACTAATTTGATAGGATCTATGAACCCCTATGTTCACTGCAGCATTATTTACAATAGCCGAGATATGAAAGCAATGTAAGTGCCCACTAATGGACGTATGGATGAAGATGTGATACATTTATACAAAGGAATATTACTCATTAAATAAAAAGAATGAAATCTTTCCATTTGTGACAACATGGATGGACCTAAAGGCTACTATACTAAGTGAAATAGGTCAGAGAAAAACAAATACTATATGATCTCACTTATATGTGGAACCTAAAGGACAAAATAAACCAAACAGAAACAGACTCATAGATGCAGAAAACAAAATGATGGTTGCCAGATGGGAGGGGGGCTGTGGGACTGGGTGAAAAAAGTGAAGAGATTAAGAAGTATAAATTGGTAGGTAAAAAATAGTCACGAGGATGTGAAGTACAGCATAGGAAATACATTCAATAATATTATAACAACTATGTATGGTGCCAGGTGGGTACTACACTTACCAGGTATCACTTTGTAAACTAACAAAGCAACACTGAATGTCAACTGTACTGAAAAATAAAATTTTGTCTATAGCCATGCCACCCTGAACAAGCCTGATCCCGTCTGATCTCAGAAGCTAAGCAGGGTAGGGCCTGGTTACTACTTGGATGGGAGACCACCTAGGAAGACTAGGTGCTATAGGCATAAAAAATAAAAAAATAAGAGATTGTAAGCTGACGAGGTCCTTGCAATCTGCGAGGTCAACCAAGGGTTGCCTTGCCTAAAAAAATTAAAAAATTAAAAATAAATTTTTAAAAAGAAATGGGATGAATAAAATGGACACTGATAGGGTTAAAACAGAGGTTTTAATACAGTATCCAAAAGTTGGGTAGGAAAAAGAACCCCCACCCTGTTCACCAACATTAAAGGGCCCCAAACAAATCTACTGTTTACCTCAGTTTGAAAAAAATTTTAAAGCCCAAAGGCAGAGATTACAATGAGAAACCTGACCAGAAATACCATGAGAAAGTTATTAGAGTAATCAAAATAAATACTGACAAAAGGACAGGGTCCCTTGCCTCAGTCTCTCACTGGGGACCTAAAGCCTTTTGCATCATAGTAAATATATTAAGTGGGTAAAAAAGAGAAGTTTCTAGGACTTTATAATAGGCGTTCCATGAACTGTGGTACCAAAACCTATGGTGAAGCCCTGACTTGAGCTATAATTAGACTAAAAGAAGGAAAATATATTGGATAGCATATATAAAAGTTAGAATGTTTAAGCAGGTATTATGTAAAGAAGTTACATCAACTTTACCCAAATATTTATGAGAATGGATATTTTGTCTGGCTGACGAACACTAACCCCTACCTAGTATTATAAAACCAAGTTCTATTAGAAGCTACAATTAGGAATGTAAGAATTGACAGAATTAAGGTAAAGGTTTATAGGAGAATTGGGTGTATCTGAACAGGCTTTATGTGAAGTGCTCCAGTCTCTTTCACCTGACTGTATTATGGGGAAGGGCACTGCATCTAACTGGGAAACATTCCTCCTACCTAGTATGGTAAAACAGAAGGCATATAAATCCACCCTCCAAATAATAACTGCACATGCTAAATAGGAACCAGTAAGATTGCCTAAACCCGCACATACAGAATAGAAGCTGGAGTGCTGGCAGGGGCAGATTCTCTGTGTGCCACCCTATGTGGAGCGGAGACTAGGGCTTGTAAGGTTTATGGCAAAAGGCCGAGGGTTTGCCTCCCAGCAAAGACTACTAGAACTCTGGACTAGAGAATTTACACCTCAGGGACATTTACTACCTTGCTATTGGACATTATTAATTGAAGCTACCACTCTGACTACAGGACATGAGATGATATTAAAACCTGAAACAGCCATACTATCTAGGATGATGTCAGAAAAACACTCTAATAAGGGTGGTAGTGCCCAGAAGAGGAATATAATAAAATGATACGATTTACAAAGGATTGTGCTGCCTGGAGAATGCAAGGAGATTCTAAGGAGCAGGCAGCCTCTCTTCCCCCAGGACTGACTCGAACTGTGTGAGGAGCTACTGGATTCTACTGTCACTTGGACAGTGACCTATAAAAGCAGTTCTTGACTGACCAACAAAGAGCTGCTTGGTTTGTGGATGGCAGTCCCAAGGTGAATAGACAACGTCCTGTTTGAGTAGGGCATTAGAGCAGGGCATGCTGATGCCCATCAAAACTCTCAAATTCAGAAGTAACTGGAATCGACACGCAGATATCCCCATGTCTTAGGTTGGTGACCTAGTCCCATGAAATGAGTAGTGATGGGGGCACTGCAACAACACAGAGATAGATGGGCGGAACCTGGACAAGTTCCTCTTGCACCTTCTGAGGCACAAAATGCCATTAAGCACTGTTCTGTTGGCCTACAAGAGATACAGAGACTGCAGCTGGCCATATGGCAAACTGCCTAGTAGGAAGGCCCTGATTACAGCTGGCAAATCAGACTGATGCTAGTAGCCCTGCATCTTGAAAGGAAAGAGACATTGACTTTGAACGGAGCCTAGCTTACCTGGTGCTAGGTACAAATGCTTAGTGTGCTACAAAATAACCAGAACAGACAATACTGAACCAATCTGGACAGCTGAAAATCATTTCTTCAGACAAGAAACACACTTTACGAGCCTAATATCCAACAAGAGGCAGAGGCAGAGAGATATCCTCCTCAGAGTAGCAGCTTGATAGAGAACTGGAATGCAAAATTAAGAGTGGTTGTCTAAAAGGGAGGGAAATAAAGGCATGAAGCACTTGCTTACACACAGACAGGTAGATTATAGATAGAAAAAATTCTGTTTTATAATCCATGTAAAATGTTTACAAAGTATCTGATACATACTAAATGCTTAGTAAATTATAGGTGGTATTTTTTTTATTATGTTATTGTTTTCCTAGGCAAATCTAATGTTAGCAAGTATATCTATTTATCCTTCTCCCAAACAGGACCAGAACCACAGCTTACTATTTCATTCTCCTCTACACCTGTTTCTCTTCTAACTCCCATGGAATTTTTAAACTATATTCAGATTTAACATGTTTTGCTGCTTTCAATATGCATCATCACATCTGTACCCCCTACTTTATCTCAGTCCATTGCTCTTCTTGCTAGAGTACACACATCATTAGTAATTCTTTCAGCAATGATCAATGGACAGAACAGTTTATTTCTATCTTATTCTACAATGTTAATTTGTCTGAACAGGACATTTCTAGATTCAAAGTTATCTTCCCCCAGCCCTTTTATTAGTGCACTGTCTTGTGGAATCTGATGTTGCTGATAAAAAATTTGCTGTCCATCTGATTCTCAGTCCTCTGCAGATAAGCTGTTGGTATTTTAAATACATGTAAATATACACCGGGAAAAAGAAGATATAGACACATCTATGGACAGCAGGCATCATAGTTTATTTTGCATCGCCCTGATTACTAATGAATGAGAGCACAGTATAACAGTTAAGAGTCTGGACTTGGAGGCAGACTGCCTGGGTTAAAATCTAGACAATGATACTTACTGGCAAGTTACTTAAACATGCATATGTGCTCAGCTTCCACATCTGTAAAGTGTGAGTAATAACAGTATCTATCTCATAGTGTTGTGAGGTTTAAGAAATAGTCAAATGAATAAATTCAGCCTCATGATATTAAATCTCCCCCCCAAAAAAAAACTGAAAAATTCACATATAGGCTTCCATTTTATAAAGTTGTTTTTTCCAATCTTAACTAAATAGTAATAAAATGGTTGAGGACCACATATGTATTTTAAAATGTAAAAATGAAGAGAATAATAAATACAATATTCACAAAATCGGTTACTCGACAGAAGATGAGGAAAATGGGATTGGAAAGTAACACAGGAAGTTTCAAGTTTCATCAATCTTACTAATACTCTCGGTCACAACTTGGAGGGTGGGGTCATGGGTATTATTTTATTATTGAGAATGGGAACTAGATGAGGAAAAGAAGGTCATTACATGGTATTTCCCAATTATATAATATCTGAAAGTATCTCATCATACCACATCTGATCACAAGTCTTCATATGCATTAGAAAAAATCGGAAAGGATATGCATCAAAATTAAAAACATTAAGAAATTATTGAGACACACTAAGAAGCCAGATAAAAGTGAAGATGAGTTTCTAATTGCCCAATCAAAATGATTATGTGATTTTTACCCCCCGATTTTTACCCCCAGGGAGACATACAGCTAGTATAGAGTACATACCTCTATATGTTTTCATGAGACTACCAAAAATTAAGAGTGCCAAGGTCAAAAAAGCCAAAGATTCTTACATAGTGTCTAACTGAAACAGTATTCAACTGGATCTGAATGATAAAAAAAAAAAAAAATGAAGTAATGAGATTTAAGAAACCCGATGTCTCAATCAGGGCATAAGTCAGGTTAGTAGGAATGTAGCATAGAAAGGTATGTTGGTATCGGAATAAGCAATGAAAACATTCAAAATTTTTAAAACAACAGTTCTGGTGATTCCAAGGTTCGATGTCTGCCCTTATATACTGGTTGCTAAAGTGGCATGAAAATATAAGTTGTCAGAACATGCACAAACTGAGAGGCCCACTATACAGAGGACATTTACCTGTGAGATGAAATGACCCATGATGTTTAGGAGAAAGAACAGCTACGAAGGAAAACAGTGAGCCAGGTGACAAAAGTCCTTGAGCAATATCCTACGGGTTACTAGATAATGGCAAGAAGGACAGGAACAAGTATGATAAAGCAAGCATGGCATAGATTTCAAAGTGAGAGGAATTACTGAAAGAAAGTGATTTTAAAAAGTGATCTGGAAGCAAAACATCTAGAGAATGCCAAGAATGGCAAGTTCTTTGCTCATCTTGAGGTACACTGAACTTAAGAGAATGAAAAAAGCACTTAGATTTCAAGAAAGGAGGTAAAAGAATAACGGAAGGGAAGGGTAGAAATACGAAGAAACTTTCATGATGGAAAAGGAGTCAAAGATGGAGAAACAGGCAAAAAAAGAAAAGGCCGTTTTTTTCACCTCTAAGATTCTGCACATGCTTGAAATGCCCTTTTTAATCTCCTTGATGGGGCTGATAGTATTCTGCTCAGGAGTTATTTCCTAAAGGAAAGCATTTTCTAACGCACATCCCCAGTTTCCATGTACCTTGTGCCTAAAGCACACGTACCCTGTGCCTAGCTTTATGAAAGGATTTGTCAACGTATAATTGTTTTTGTTTCATTATCTGTCTACAACTGGATTAATGTGATCGGGGTAAAAACCATGAATTTAATTGCTTTGACCCACCATAGTGCCTGACAAACAAGCACTCAATAAATGGCGAACACATGCTGAATCATTGCACTGGACCAAGTTAACAGAAGAGGCAACTTGTTCACATAGGCTCGTATCGTGGGCAATGCCCATGGAAGAACAACATGCAGAGCTGGAAGAGGTGAAAGTATGGCTTAGAATTAACCTCAAGGCATCTAGCTGAATAGTAAAATAGTATTTCAGTCAAAACGAATACAACTTGTTTTTAAGTACTGAATTTTTTTTTCTTTTTTTTTTTTCTGGCTTTATTGAAATACAAGATGAGTTGCTCGTATTTACATTGCACAATTCAATTTTTTTTCAATTACAGTTGGCATACAATATACCAGTTATATAGTGATCAGAGAGCCACATAATTCACAAAGTGATCACCCCACTAAATCTAGTACCTTACTTACCCCTTACATATTACAACATTATTAACCATCTTCCCCATGCTACACTCTACATCTCTATGTCTATTCTGCAACTATCCATTTGTACCTCTTAGTCCCTTTGCCTTTTTTGGCTCTTTCAATCCCTCCTCCCATCTAGTATCCCTCAAAATATTTTCTGTGAGTTTATTTCTGCTTTTGTTGTTGTTGTTGATTTTGTTCTTTAGATGCCACATGTACGTGAAATCATGCGATATTTGTCTTTCTCTATCCGACCCATTTCGTTCACTGCAATACCCTCTAGGTCCATCAAGGCAGTATCTTTTTCCATCCCCTTCCTTTTAGTCTGTGTGTGTTTTTTAATCTGAAGTGAGTCTCCTGAAGGCAGCATATGTAAGGGCCTTGTATTCTTATCCATTCAGCCACTCTATCTTTTGGTTGGAGCACTTCTTTTCCATTTGAGGTACTTGTTGATAAGAATGTAGTTATTACCATTCTTTATTCGTTTTTGATACATGTTTTTTCTTCTTAAAGAAGTCCCTCAACATTTCCTATAATACTGGCTTGGTGTTGATAAATTCCCTTAGCTTATTTTTGTCTGGGAAGCTCTTCATCTGTCCTTCGACTCTAAATGATAGCTTTGCTGGATAAAGTATTCTCGGTTGTAGATCCTGGGTTTTCATCACATCGAATACTTTGTGCCAAGCCCTTCTGTCCTGCATAGTTTCTTTTGAGAAATCAGCTTCCAGTCTTATGGGTGTTCTTTTGTAGGTAACTATTTTTCTCTTGCTGCTTTTAAGATGCTCTCTTTTAAGTTTTGGCATTTTAATTATGATGTCTTGGCCTCTTTGGGTTCCCTTTTTTTAGGACTCTGAGCTTTCTGGGGTTACATGTCTATTTCCTTCACCAGGTTAGAAAAGTTTGGCATCATTATTTCTTCAAATAGCTCTTCAACGTCTTGTTTTCCCTTCAAGTACCCCTATGACACAGATATTTTTACATTTAATTGTGTCCCACAGGCTCCTTAAATTATTATTATAGTCATGGCTTCCTTTTTCTTGCCATTCTGATTGAGTGTCCTTGGCTTCCCCATCCTCTATATTGGTTATTCGAACTTCTTTATTCACCCTATTTATTCCATTTAATATGCTTTTCATCTCAGATAATGTGTTCTTCATTTCTTTGTTTTTTATCTTTGTTAAAGTTCTCACTGAATTCATCTACATCTCCCCTAAGTTCATTGAGCATCCTTGTAACCAGTGTTTTAAACTCTGCACCTGTTAGATTGCTTGACTCCATTATTCCTAGATCTCTGCTCTGTTCTCTCATATGGTTTCTGCTTCTTTGTCTTCCCATTTTGGCTGCTTTTCTGTGTCTGTTTCAACCTACTAAGGAAAGTTCCTAAGTTTCCCAGTCTTATTAGTGTGGATTTGTGAAGCAGGTGTCCAGTGGCACAGTCATGAGAGGGGTTCAGCTGCAGGCCAAGTTAAGCCCCAGCCTGTGCCCCTCCAGGGCCACCTGTTAAGATTCAGCAAGCAATCCACAGATGCTGTGCTTATAGTTGCCTCAAGAGGCCACACCAGAGACTGAGGCCAGCTGCCTCCAGTGTGAATCTAGGCGCTGCCCAGCAAGGAGCACCTGACTCCCGGAGGATACACCTGGATGTGGCTTGGGTAGGGTCACAAGCTGAGGGAGGCGGAGTTTCGGGGAATCCTCTGGGCAGGGCGACTTCTGTTATCCAGTTTGATGACGTTTCTGCTATAGCAGCGTTGTATCCACACACTGGGAGGGTGGAGAGTTCAACAGAGGAACAACGGATATCGCCGGGCACTTCTATAACAAACAAGCCTCACCTCAGCCCCCACTCCAATAACTCATTGTCCCCCTAAATCCCTGGTGCCCCTGTGAAGCCGACCGGTGCTGGTGCTCAGAGTGAGCAGTTCCATCACTACGGAAGTCTGCTCGTGGGCACGGCCCCTTTAAGAGGCATCTGCCGCTGCCGCAGCCTCCGTCCCACTCAGCCACTTGGACCGGCAGCCCTGCGTCCTCCAGCCGTCCTACCTTCTGCCCTTGAAGGTTGATTATTTCTCTCCCTAGCTGCAGTGCTCCTGTTCCTCTAGATCTCAGGCGATTATCCCTGCTGTCTGCCCCCTTGTTTCTGTCACAACTTTAATTTGTTTGCAAAAGGGATGAACAGAGCCTCTATCACCTATGCCATTTTTTTCACTACTGAATGTATTTTAATTCTCAAATCCGTATTCACATTCTAAAACCTAAGCTTAACAAAACTAAATAAAAGTGTTAAATATTAATTAAAATATTATTTTATTATTAAAGCATTAATTTAAATGACTAAAATAGCAAACTTAATTTCTATGCCCACTTTATACATAGCTTTGTCATCCCTGAGTCAGTGAGGGAACACAAATAATGGATTAAATACCTCTCACTGACCAAAACCCGCTTTTAAATGTTATTCTGATAAAGAAATTATTGAATAAACGCAGGACTAAATTTTACTCGTTTTGTTTTGTTAGAGTATTTACAATATTTCCCTAATTCTATAGTAAAATAAGAGGTGTGATATTTTAGTTACATGACTTTATCAAGTATACACTGAAAAATATCTGATAAGCATGAAGCAAGAGGTGTGTCTATATAAAAAGGAGTAAAAATAAGACAAATGGCACTCTGAAAAAGGTACCATGATGTATCTCATTGATTCCATTATAATGAGGTCAGCTGGAATTGGCACTAAGCAGGAAAACATAAAACTCTGAAGATGCTGAAAACTCTTTCATCGGTATTTACCACTATTAGCACAACATACAACATCTGACAGAGAGCTGGATGTGCTGCTGCCAGAAATTACAACGAATGCAACTTCGAATGATGGCTTCACAGTATTCAGCCTCAAAAGTGAGAACCTTAGAAGGTAAAAGATTTTTTGGTAACAGCTTCAGTGATATTTAGTTGGAGAAGGTTGACAAAAATACAAAGAATAACATTGTTTTTGGTTTTTCATCAAATGGATCATTAGGCAAAAGAATACAGTAAGTTTGAGGGCTATCATGTCTGTAGCTCATAAATATGTACACTATACAGCACAAATATATTAAAATAACTACGCTCATACACAAGAGTGTTCGAAATATTAGCTTACTGATTTACAAAAGAAAATAAATACCATTTTGGGAACAACAATAAGGAAAAATGAGTTCATACACCAATGCGCAACAAAATCATACTACGAGCATTTTAAACGTGGAAAATATTTTATTGTAGACTATTCCAATTGTTCCTTTTCATGGAGACCCTAGGCCTTTATAGAGTCAAATGGGTAATGTTCTCAACCTACTTTTAATACTTCAAAAAGTCTAAAATACTACAGTCCCAAATTAAAACTGTATGAGATTTCCTAAACATCATCTCACTTTGTTCTTCACTGATTGTAGATAAAAGCAGTATTGTTAAACTATTTACCACACTGGAAATAAAATTTTATTATTTAATAGAAATCGTAGGAAATGGGAGAGAAAGGAGTGTAAGAGATGCTTCGTGATTAAAAAAAAAAAAAAGGTTGGCAATCATGAAACCCTACAAGTGAGGTCGACAACAACAGTAATGGAGGGGCAGAGCGCCCAGGTTCCTGATTTGGAGGCCAGGGGTCTTGCTCACGAACCACTTTGAATACAGAACATAAATAATGGCATTAACAAATACCAAGGTGTTCACACTGATTACTACGGAGCAATGAAATTATTGGTAATTTTGTTTATTCTTTACATATATTTTCAAAATGATCTGCAATGAGTGTATATACACTACTATAATCAGAAAACACGCTCGCGCATGCACACACACACAATTAAGAGTGGCCTTTCCTAAAACCAAACCTGTTAAACACATAAATCATGTTCAAAAGTATGATTTTCAAATGTACCCCTATCATTGCATTCTCATAACCTCTGAGTATGTTTCCTCACTTATAAAATAAGGATAATAGTTGGTTCTCACTTTTATGTTTGACTAATTATTGCTATGACAACTCATAAGAGCAACTGAAAAAGTCTACTACAGATCACTTCTAAAACCAAGTGAATTTTCACAACAGTATAAATCTTGTCATAGTTAAGATTACATAGATATATCACTTTTTGAAAGGCCTACCTCCTTTGACTATCACTCAGGTATCAGCACTCATTCAACAAACATGTATTGAACCCTAACACTGCTAAAAGTTCAACACAATGCGGCAAATTTATTACCATGGGATGAAAATAAAAGTAAAATAATAAAAAACACACCAATTTTTTATTTCATGTTAACTTTATATTTATATAATGTCAAGATTTATCTAGTTATTCACGAATGTTTCTCCAAGTAACAAGTTTTTGTTTTGGGGGCGGTTTATGGCAATAATCACACTTCATGAAGTAACTATGAGATTATACTTAATTTTAACATTCAAGACCATTATAAAGCTTTATACAGCTGAAAGCACTAATTACAAATGAACGTAAGACCTAGATCCCAATCCTAATACCATCTAAATTAATAATATGATCTTGAGCAAGTCACTTATCTAAGGTTGAATTCCTGCTTTTCCAAATTCCAACAGCTACAGTAATAAAAGCTCTGACTAATTCTGATCAGGCCCAGCTGACTATTACAGACCTGTTCGTCCACTAGAAGGTAGCACTGAGAATTAGTCTTCCCGCTTTGTGCTCTAATTCAGATACTGGGAAGGAAGGAGTATTAACTTTTAACCACTAATGCTCACTAGGTTTACCTAGTTCTGGAAAATGGGATTCTGTACTGGTTTCCTGAGTTAACTCCAGTTTCCTGCCAGACGGTCAGGGACAGAGAAAACCGAAAGCTGAGGTTCCAACTACCTAATATGCTCTCAAAAATCTTTATCTCCAGATCTGAGCGTTCATCTCTAGCCACTGACTATATAATAATTCTTCTTTGTAACCATTAAGCTATCAAGTCCTCAAATATAAACATCACCACTTGCCCATTCTATCCACCACGTCAAAGACTCTCAGTAGCAGAGCCGATCGAAAACCAACTCAAATGTACCAGAACCCCAGATATGGTGATTTGAACTTCTAGGGTCAAAATCATCACCTTAATATATTTCAACTGAATTCCCTGTTGTACAAAATCCCTTCCGATGCCAACTCATCGATGAAGTATCTGGTCAAAACTTAGAAGTAATTATATTGAACATATTTTTAGCTCATATATAACAGTAAAGGGAGAATATTCTCCCAAATTGAGATGAAAAAAATTAAGGACAAACTACAGTAAGCAGTACCTGAAAAATAACTGTTAAAACTAATTACACATACCAAAATAAAGACCAATAAATACTGTAAATCTGTAAAGCAAATTTTAATGTGTATCTAGAGCCTTAAAAATAGTTCGTATATTTTAACTGTAAGTCCAGCTTTTTGAAATCAAGCTTCAAAAATAATCCTAATAGTAGAAACATATTTATGCACAAAAGTGTTCTCTACAGTATGTTGGTCATAGTCAACAATTTCTGTTAACTAAAATAATATTAAATGCATACATACATGATTATAATTATGCAAATAAATAAGTTCTCTTTATTAGGTGAAAATCTAAAAGAAAAACAACAAAAAGAGCAGCCGAAGTGTTTCAGTGGTGCGAGTCATCTTGTTTTCTTTTTAACCTAACATCCTTGTAATATGGTTTTATTAATTCTAAAATAAAAATTCTAATGACATAATCAAAATACACAAGTTCATGTGTATGTGAATATTAGACTCCAAGAATATAATTAACCATTCAACTAAAAACAAGTCTAAAATTAAATACCTTCTTCCCAATTCTGTATTGTACAGACTTGCTTCTACTTAATTTTTTTCAAAAAAGCATCCCTATTTGCATTATACAGACATCTTATATCTCTTATGATATACTACCGAGAAGGGAAAAATAGGAAAACATAAACCAGACCTCAAAAAATGTACAATTTAGTTGGATATACCCAACACAGGCATGTAACAAATACAGGAAAACTTTAAAAACCATACCATAAAATGATAAAATTGCTATGAGGCAATTTGATACCACATGTATCTGTTTCCGAAGGCTCTCGGTAACAAAGCGCCACAAACCAGATGGCTTACACAACAGATGTTTACATCAGCTCACAGTTCAGGGGCTCAGAAGTCCAACACCAAGGTGTCAGCAGGACAGTTCCTCCCGAGGGCTGTGAGGGAAGGGTTTGCTGCAGGCCTCTCTCCCTGGCATATAGATGACCATCTTCTCCCTGTGTCTCCACATCATCCTCCCTCGATGCATGTCTCTGTGTCCAAATTTCCCCTTTTTATAGAAACATCCACCATATAGGATTAGGGCCCACCCTAATGACTGCATTTTAACTTTATTATATCCATGAGGACTCTACCTCCAAATGAGGTCACATTCTATGTTACTGAGGATTAAGACTCCAACCTATCTTACCCCCAACCCAGGGGCCAGGCAGTGAGAGGTTAGAATTCAAGCCATAACACCATGGCTACAACATCCCAAACATGTACCAATATGGGCGAGGCTGCCTTTTCTTCTGCCTAATGCCTACGTAGGGAGAAAAAAAAAAAAATTACTCTAGAAGAAACTATACCACATTATGAATACTGACTCTCAATGACAGCATTATGAGTGACTATTATTTCCTAATATCTTGTTTTCACTAAGGAAACATTTTTAAATAGAAAAATGTTTAATAAAAATATCTTGGACTTTTATTGGTCTCTGACATAACTTTTGGTAGAGGGCTCCTTAAGACAGACGTCTCAAAGGCATGTGTTCCTCTCTGTTGCTGTGACGCTGTAAGGAGAATACAAAGCATGTGAAAGTTTGAAGGACTTCAGGTAAAATGAGATAAGTTTCATCTCAAATTCCAAATAACATCAAATCTAACTTTTAAAAAGTAAATCTTATTTTTAAAAACTAACGTCCTTACACCAAGCACTATAACAAGAGAGAAACAAAGTACAACACTCATGCACACGTGCACACATGCGTGTATACACACACACACACACAAATCTCTCTGGGAACTTAACAACAAAAATACATAAGAAAATAAATTAGTGAGCAAATAATTCTATGCAACATACCAAAACTAGTAAGTACATTAAATAAAACAAGGCAATCACATATTCACAAACTGATACAGCTAAGAGGCCTTGTCTAAGCCAGTTGTCTTTATAAATAACTTTTATAAAGATAAATAATTTTACAACTCATATTTTCCTATTTTCTTCTTAAAAGATCTTCAAGAATGGATTGTCAACATTCTCACTTCCTAGAATATTCCTGTCTACTTCACTCTTAACCTTCAAAATGTTTCTCCTTTCATCTGAAATAAATTTCTCGTATTGAAAGTTGTATTTTTCTTTTCTCATACCTTCATTAAAGTATATAATTATTAATGTAAACCCCTTTCACATCACTGAAATTGAATATAGGCACCCCTTTGAATTATTTCAGAGAAGCCATCAAACTTCATTCAATCTATTTTTCAAAACTTTAACTATGTGAACTTTTACTGCTTTCTACATATCTTTTTAAAAGAACCATTAGCAAAATTGGGTTCAAACATCTAAAAAACCTAATATTTTAAAATCTAATGTAGAATGTAGAAAAAATTACAATACTTCTTACATATGAAAGTTTTTGTAACAAACTGCGTTAAAGTCAGATAACATTATTTACTGTAGTTCTGCTCAGTGTATGCACTGGGCACCATCAATACAGTAAGAACTAAAGCCTAGTATACAGTAGTCATTACACTGCAACGAGGGATTATACTAAAATAATGAGACAATAAATCTCTAAAAGCAATTGTCATATATCTTGGTTATTTAGTTATAAATGATGAGCATGACTGAAGTATTGCTTAGAGAAAACTAGCTAATATTAGAAAAGAAAAGGCTCTCATTGACCTAAGGTTTCATTTTATGAAGCTAAACAAAGAAGAACAAAGCAAGCAGAAGAAAGGAAGAACAAAAATCGATGAAATGAAAACAAACAGAAAGAATTAACAAAACTCAATTCAATTCTCTACATGATTGATAAAATTGATAAACCACTAGCTCAACTAAATGAGAAAGAAAAGTACAAATTAATTACCACAAATCCTAGACATTAAAAGTATACTACAGAAATGTTTATGAACAATGTTACACCAACAAATTCGATTACTTAAGAGAAAACAGACAAGTCCCTTGCAAAACACAACTTTCCAAATGAACACAAATGAATGAAAATCCAAATACCCTATATTTATTAAAAAGTTAAACCCATTATCAAAAACAAAAAAAAACCTCCAAAAGAGAAAAGTGCAGGCCCAGGTGTTTTTATTGGTGAATTCTATAAAACCCATTCATAAAAAAGAGAAGGAACACTTCCAAACCTATTTTATGATAATTCTAATAGCAAAGCCTGACAAAGGCATTACAAGAAAATGAAATTACAGACCAAAATCTTTAAAAATTGTAAGTAAACCAAATCCAACAATAGATATGATACGAAACATATCACAGGGTTATCCTAAGAATGCAAGGTTGTTTTAACACTCAAAAATCAATATAACATTGCCAGTGGGAACTAACACGGTACGATCACTTTAGAAAACCATTTGGCAGTTTCTTAAAAAGTTAAACATAGATTTATTATATGACCAAGAATTCTACTCCTGGGTATCTATGAAAATACGTGTCCAAACATACTTATATGCAAATGTTCACAAAAACATTATTAAACTGTAAACAACTGAAATGTCCACAAACTGGTAAGTGGATAATCAAAATAAAGTATATCTACACAATGAAATGCTATTTGGCAATAAAAAGAAACATGAATGAGCCTCAAAAACATAATGCTAAGTCAGACATCAAAGACCATATGTGTGTGATTTCATTTATATAAAATATCCAGAAAAGGTAAATACAGAGAATAAATTACTGCTTACCGGAAGCTGGAGGTGGGACTGGAAAGTGACAAGTAGGCGTGTGGATTCTTGGGTGGGGTGGGGGGGTTGGAGGGACTGGAAATATTCTAAAAGTACATTATGATTATAGTTAAATGACTGTAAAAATACTAAAATTCATTGACTTGTATGCTAAAAACAAGTGAATTTTATGGTATGTAAATTACACCCCCAATAAAGCTCTTTTTAAAAAACATATTATCATATTAACACAATAAAAGAGAAAAACATAGCCGACACAGAGGTTCAAATTAAAACCAAAATGAGATATTATACATCCATCAGCTAAAAGATCCGACCACATAAAATGCTGATGAGATGCTCACACATTGCTTGCTACAATTACAAATGTTTCAAAGGTCTAGCGGATTCTTGTCAAGGCAACATACACTATCTCTCTGATCCATCCAGCAATTACATTCTGAGATATTTACACAAAAGAAATGAAAACTATATCCCAAAATAACTTGTTTAAGAATCCTCAGGAAAGCTTTATTCGTAATGGCCAAAAACTGTAAACAGCCCAAAGTTCCATCAACAAGAGAATGGATAAACTATGGTACCATATACTCTCATGATAGTCTGCTACTTAGCTACAAAATGTAACAAATGCTGATAAACACAATATGGGAAAATGTAAAAGTACTAAGCTAAAGAAAAGAAGCTTTACCCCAAAATTCATTCTTATTGTCAAGATTTCATTTATACAAATTACTGTAACAGCCAATTCTAATCTATGGTAGGAAAAAACTCCAGATTGGCTGCATCTCGGGATATGGAGTAGGGATTAACTGAGAAGGGTATGAGGTAACTTTCTGAAGTGACTGTCATGTTCTATATCCTGACACAGTATGCATTACCCAAGTAGATGCATTTGTGAAAATTCACTGAATATTATACTTAAGATTGACATTTTCATCGTATATTACTTAAATGAAGGAAGTCGTGGGGAAACCGAAAGCAAATACTGAATTTGAGTTAAAAGATATGCATGGCTACAACCTAGTTTAAAAGGTATCCCAACAACAACAACAAAAAGCCAAGATGGATAAATATGTGATACAGCAAATTTAGTAAAGTGTAAACTGTAAAATCTAGGCCACAGGTACATGTATGTTCACTATAAAACTTTTCCAATTCTATCAGTAAATGTCGACTATCAAGAGGCCTGCGAGCCAGCACTAAAACTTATTAACAAACATGACCAATTCAGAGTCTTTCTGAACATTTCCCAAGCTCAGTGCTACCCACTTTTTAATCAGCATTGCTTAGAATAGCCAATGCTTTGGAGATCAGTTAAAGAACAACTTTAACTTAAAAGTTTATCCTTCCATACGTCCCTCTTTCCTCTTTCCACAGTGACTGAGCACACACTGTATGACAGGTATCGGAAATGTGAAACAAAATCCTGAACTTCGTAAACCTTTGTCTGGAAGGAAAATGACTCCAATTTTCCAGATGGATTAGACTGCTTTAAAGTGATGATTCTGTTAGCATCTGTCATGTTTAAGATATTAACGTACGATCTATATCTATATTATTTACACTTAAACATATAAGCACCGTCATGCAGACAAGCAGAGCAGCAGTGAAGGAGCAGTACTAGAGACATCCTCTCGAAGCAAACTTCAAAGCTTCAAAGAGCTGAACATTTTTCCTGAAGAAAAAAGCAGCTTAGAATACTTTGCAACAGGCCACAGTGAATAAATGGATCGGCTTTATGACACATGACTCTAAATGTTGTGACCTAATATTCAATGCTCTCCATGCTCCAGCCTCACCGTGTGTTTTCACTCCATCTCGCACACACCTCTCCCTTTATGGAGCCGTCCATGATGCTCTGCTCCCCAAACAAGATGTTAACTACCCATCCTTGGAATGTTCATATTTCTTTGTATTTCTCTCATAAAACTTATGAGATTTAGGTGTATTAGAAAGAAAGTTGTTAAAAGGCTTGGGCATCAGGCAACCAACTCGACCTGCCTGGCCTAACATAAATTACTTAATCTTGTTTCCTCAAATGTAAACTGTGGCTAACAAGACTTTATCTCACAGGGTTATTGCGAAAACTATTATGCTTAGCTTCCAGCAGAAACCATTGGATAAAAATTACTATTATTCTATTATTATCTCCATATGGGCCTAACTCAGCACCGACATTTAATAGGTATTCAATTAAAAAAAAAATACTTTGGTTGAAAGAGCAAGTGATGAAGCTATTCATGTGCTGTTGATTCAAAAAACACTGCTGTGACCCACACATAGAAACGTATTGAAGTAACTGCTCCTTATGTTTAAAGAAGATACTACTAACTTATCTGTGGTTACTCACAAAAACAAATAAGCCTCACTTTGGTTCTTCTGAATTTGCTTTTATTTCATTCATAAAATACTAAATTATTTTCCACTGCCTTCATTTTCATCACCATTTCTGCATGTACTCAAATCAATTCTCTTTATTCCCTACCCTAAGCTTGCAGTCACAAGTTTGGATAACAGTGAACCCAAACTCTCACTCCCTATTTTAGAGGCCCCAGCTCCTTGTTTAGAGGTCTTCCAAATGTTCATCTTTATGAACATTTACAACTTCATAAGACACAAAATTAACAAGATAAATTGATAAACTTTTAGCATGATTATTCATCCCACTGTGAAACCTCCAGGCAAGAATAGAATTTACAGCCTTCTGGCCAATAAAAGGCCAATTACATGGCTAGAAAGCTGCAGACTGAATTCGATTATGTGGCAATGATTAAATCAATCATGTGTACATCGTGGACACTCTATAAAAACTCTGAACAATGAGGTTCAAGGAGCTTCCAACTTGGTGAACACATCTACATGCTGGGAGGGTACCCAGAAAGGGTTTGGAAGCTCTGTGTGCCCACTTCCCAATACCTTGTTCTATATATCTATTTCATGTTGCTGTTCCTGATTGTATCCTTTATAATAAAACTAATTCTAAGTACGGTGCTTTCCTGAGTTCTGTGAGTCATTCTAGCAAAGTATCAAACATGAAGGTAGGGCTGCAGCATTTAAATGAGAAAGTCTTGTGAGACTGAGCCCTTAACTTGTGGGGTTTGCACTAACTCTAGGTAATGTGAAAAATGAACTGAATTTTAGGACACCTAGTTAGTGCCAGAGAATGTGTTGAGAAATGATGCATTCTATTTAAACACTGGTTATGGCTGCCTTGTAGTGACAACTGCAGAGTTGAGTAGTTGCAATAAATGTCACATGGCCCACAAAGCCTAAAATTCCTGGATCTTTATAGAAAAAGTTTGCCTACTATTATTCTAGAGAATTAGTCTCTCACAGACTCCTGTTTCAACATTTTTGGTCTATATCACTAACACAACACCTATTATGTTTATATATTCGAATGTGTATATTTAAATGTCTATCTTCCCCAGGAGATTACCACTTAACAAACAAAAATCAGTTTCACTGGTCATTATATCTTTAAGACCGACTTCTCAGCATTTGATTGACAGAAGCATTAAATTTTTTTATTCTCCTCAAAAAAGCTTCTTAAAACATGTTTCAATCCCAGTGTATCTTATCATCTACTTTAATATCAGTCTATGTTCTGGTTCTAAAAAAAAAGAAGAATGCTATTTAAAAATCATATATTAGCATAATCTATGATGTTAAAGTCTGAAAAGATCACAAACATCATCTAAGCCAACCTTTATTTTCAGTCAGGCAAAACAAGGTCTAGAAAACTTAAATGACTGGCCTAACTAATTAGTAACAAAGGCAAGATTAGAATCCAAGTCCAAAATCAATATTCTTTTCAGTAATACAAAGTAACAATAGTAAACTTCTCTAACATCAAAAATGAAAAGAAAAATAACAAATGAAACTAAACCTTGTTCAAAATGTACCCCAAAAGTACTCTCTCATACACCAGGGTACCAACCAATGGAGACCGAATCTCAACATGAAACAACGTATTGCTTCCTTCATCAAGAAAGTCTTGTTTGGGAAGGGACGGGGTTGTTATTTGAAAGAAAAAGTGTGCCTACCAAGAAAGTTCATTTACATTCTGGCATGAGGTCCTTATCTCACCTCAGACCAACAAACATTTCACAAATAAGCAAACCTGATCTGTGGGACACATTTTGAATAGCAATGTGCTAAATGAACATTCAGTATAATAGCAGATACTGTTAATAATATAATAATCTGTTATTTACATAATTCATATACAAAGTTCATCTTTTGAGAGGAATAAAAGAAAAAATAACACTCTTTATTTTGTTTTCATATATATGGATACATATCAATTTATATTCATACATGTATAAAGGGTACAGATACAGCTATCGATGTAATATATAGATATAATTATAAAGTGAGAGAAACAGGCTCAGAAAGATGTAATACTTGGCTCAAGGTCACAAAGCAAAGGCAGAGCCAGGATTTGAATTCAGATTAGTCATACAGCAAAGGCCAACCTCTTTACAGCAAATCAAGATACAAAAACAGATTTGACTCAAATAGCATTTACACATTAACTCATAAATCTAAATTTAGAGAGTCAGGTACATCAGTACATAGTTATAAAAGGACTACAAGGACCAACACTAATTTTATATACTTCCCCACTGAACAAGCTGTCCTCTCTGACCAATTCTGATGTTTCAGGAGAGAAATACAAGAAATACTGGAAGAGTAAGAGAACAACAGTCTATCTAATCAGCTCAACGTACACAAATGAACGTATTGCTTTGCTCATGCCACTCTCCTGCCAAAACGTCTTGCTCCACATTGCCCAAAGCCCTTAGCTTCAAATTCACCCAGCTTCACTTTCCTCATATGTACAATGGGAATAGAAATGCCTATGTCATGGGGTTATTTTACTGAGAATACTGTATTTCCTTTATTCTAAGTAGTCTCCACATCTTAACATTTCTTAAATCAAAATATAACTCACAATTGTACATTTAATGTAGTAACGTTTACTCTCTACCCACCAAGAGTTGTTATTAAATAACAGTTAATAGCCTAGCAGCATACTAACAGAAACTTGTAACTACTATTATTATTATATTTGCTGCAAAGAAGCAATAGATGATTCTGGTTTGTTATGGAAACAGTTCTTTCCCAGAACTTTTCTTTATGTGCTTTTATATAAATATATACGTTTAATACATTGTTTTTATTTCTCTTCTCCTTACTCCTATTGTCTAAAGACCTTGATTCTGCCAACAGCAGTTTTTCCAACCACATTACATTTCAAGAATGTGACTTCTGAGGTTGCTGAGAAATTAAAGTATTTATAAGGTGCTAATGGAATGCAAAAAAATGTAAATGATTAACTGCCTCAAAACTCTCCATGAGTTAGAGAAGGATGCACAGAAGAGACAAGCTAAGTCCTAAAGAATGGGTACCAATTTGTTGGGAGAGAAAAACACACCTAGAAAGATGGTACTCCTTTAAATACACTGTGCTGATTCAAATTTCCAGATCTAAAATGCCCTTGCTCCATCCTATCTACACAACAAATTTTTGCTCACCCTTGAAAGCCAATTTCAAAAGAATCTTCCACCTTAAGTCTTTCCTGACTTCTGCCAATAGTTCATTACTTTCTCCTCTGTGATACAGTATTCTAATACATATTTTTAATCAAGATCACAAGAGAAAGAAGAGGCACAGCCAAGATTTAAATTCAAATCTGTCAAACCACAGAGATCTGATCACATTACTTAGAATTTTTTAAATTTACACATTGGTCTCTTACTAGAATTTGAAGTCCTTAGAAGAGAATCATCTTTCCAATCTCACTTTGTGCCAGGTTTTGGCATACTACCCCTAGGTTTGGACACTTCAGCTCCCAACAACCACCTAGAAATAAACGTATGTTTAAATTAATCTCCTTCTCCTCTCCATCAGGTATTCAAGGTTTAAGATCATCCAAGAATGTTGCTGAAGTATACTATAAACTTTTAATGGAGGACCACAATATGTATGACCAACTCTCAAAAACTAGACAATTCGTCACATGTACAGTGCTAGCTTCCTAGGTAAGTCATCCCGTGAACACTGCTGTGATGCGTCCTCTACTTTGGGCACTCCTGTGATGAGAAGCACCCAGAAGCCACTCCCAACAGTCCTTTGCCTGGTACACTGTTTCTGCCACCTCCTGGTCTCAACTTAATGGTCTCCCCCTGCTCCTCCTTCACAACTCTGCCTCTCTCCCCTTGCCTCCCCTCCTTTAAAGTACAGTTGGCTAGATACAAATAGGTATTTTCAGATTCTCTTCATGGCAGCCCACATCAGCCTGTGAATTTCCTTTTCAATCCTTAAGTAGCAATTATCTTTTGGGCCCCATTACCACTTGCAAGAGTGCAGAGACAAAACAAACACCTTGGAAAAAATGATCAATAAAATAGTTCCTAAACAGAACTAAAGAATATACGCAACACGATGGAGCCATACGAATGTTAAATTCCTGAAAATAAAAGTGGTCATGTATTATGACTGCATGTAGAGCCTATGGAGGAATAATAAATTGTCACCAGAAAGAGATGCAGGGGCAGATCATGACATGCAATATACATCATGTTACTAAACTTGCTGCTTATGCGCTAAGAGGAGAAGGGAAATTGAATGATTTTCTGGGCATGCAAATAGATTTTTGAGGGCTTAAGAATCAAAACTTCAACATATTTAAACATCCAAAGTTAAATGTACTGAATGCTTTGTCAGCTACCAGAGATGCTATGAACACATGATGCTTTTCCCTATCACTGAAATGAGACTACAGTTAAGATTCGAGACAGCAGCAAATTAAATTCTTAAGAATTCTAAAAAAAAAGAGTAAACATAGCAAGTACTGCCTCTATTTGAAGCCTACGAAAACTTATTACCAATAAAATCCTGAAACCATCATTTATGTAGTTAACCTTCAGTTTCCTCATCACCCCTGAACCCCGCAGGGCTCTCCCAAGACGTAATGCATGTAAAGCGTTCGGCGCAATGCCCGCCTCGCGCTCAACGTGAGCTCAAGAGAGAGAGACTTGTGGCGGTTATCTTCACCGCTGTCATTAGGAGAGAATGAAGACCTCGACTTTCTACAAACACTGCAGCGGATATAATAGTAACACTTGTAATGAGTTGAAGAGTCAAACTGTTTGAGTTTAAAGTGACACCAGTAAATAAGTAATGCTTTTGAATGCACAGACGAAGGCATGTGAGAATAAAAACATGATGAAGAAGGAAAAAGAAAGGAAAAGAATAAAATAATTCAAATTAAGAAAATAAGGGGTTTGTGTAACGGAAAATAGCGTAATTTTGAATGAAAATTTATGTAAGACATTACAAATAGAAGATCTATTTTAACATCATCACTTATTTTATCCTTATTTTCAGTTAAGACCAGCTGTCATGGGCTGAGCTGTGTCCCTCCAAAATTCATATGTTGAAATCCTAACACTCAGAACCACAGAATGCAACTGTATCTAGAGACCGGACCTTTAAAGAGGCAACCTCAGCAAACGACTACACCAGCCAAACCCAAAAAACAATGGTTAATAGAAGAGAGGGGATGGATCATTGCTAGACTAGAAATTCAGAGACCTGAAATACAGTCCTACAACATGGCATCTTAAAAACTGAGTGGCCCGGATTAAATCAGTAACTTCTCTGTGCCTAGGCTTCCACAACTGAGAACCAGAAATTCTCCGCAATCTTATCAAGGACTAGTTAGTATTCCAGAATTCTAGTATTCAATTCAGAGTCATGTTTACAATATGGTACTCTTGATTAATTCTAACGTTAGCAATCTAAATACAGTAGGGGACCCTCATTCTGATAAATCAAGTAAATCCTCACGTAGTAGATATCCTGTT
Organism: Pteropus medius; assembly: GCF_902729225.1. Classification (NCBI taxonomy): domain Eukaryota; kingdom Metazoa; phylum Chordata; class Mammalia; order Chiroptera; family Pteropodidae; genus Pteropus; species Pteropus medius. Next base: position 3,920,003 of record NW_024344437.1, read on the forward strand.
TTCCAGGTAAAGGTAAAGTTACTTCTCAATTCTTGGTTTTGGTAAATAGGGCATATAAGGATTTCCAGAAAGTGTATTTTCACTATACGTTTTAGTAGTAATGCACAAAAAGCAGTTGTTTATTTTATTAAGAAACAATCTAGCAAATTATATAAGCAAAATGTTAAAAATAACAGTACTTATATCCAACTCCTACAAAATAAACTCTTACATTTTATTGTAATTTTCTTCAACTCAGTAGCAATGTTTACAGTTTGCCTCCCAAAGTATTTGCTGACAATAAAATGCATTTAATTTGTTGCTGTATCGATTTCCATGAATTATTTAGGCAATTTTTACCAGAGCAAGAACAAATTTTTCCCCAATGATATGTGGTTTTAGAATCGTTGCTATTAGGTCAATACATTAGTTAAAAAGAGGTTTACTGACATAGAACAGAAGAACTTGAAATATGAGTGGTCCAAAAAATATGAAGATTATATAAACGTGTCTGTACACACAAGTATATATTATATATGTATATACACATATATATGTACACACAAATATGCATGCATATGAAAAAGAGAGAATCTAAAATTATTAGTTTCTTTCCATGGTTCACCTACTTTTTACATGTCACCTCTAAACCAGTAGTGTCCAATAACATAATACAAGCTGCATATGTAATTTTAAATTTTCCATTAGCCACATTAAAAGAAAAATATAAAAAGAAACAGGAGAAATTAATTTATATTTTATTGAACCCAATATATCTAAAATATCGCTTCAATATGTAATAAATATTTTAAATTACTAATGATATTTTAAATTCTTTTACCCCCGTCTTCAAAACCAAATGTGCATTTGATGCTTTCAGAACGCGACCACATCACTCTCAGCAGACCCAGCCATCTTCCAAACCTCAGTCCGCGCACCGCCACTTTATGAGGCCTTCCCTGGACTCCCATGGCCCATCTCCCTCTCGGTGTGGCCCATTACACTCTCATTCATTTGTCATAGAATCTGTACTTCTCATTGCCTGCATGTGTCACCCCTAGAGCGCTATAAACTCCTGGGCTAGGACAAGTCCTGATCACTGTCTCCTCAGGGCCTAGCATTACATATGGCAAGTACTCAATAAATATTTCTTGAATAAAATGGGTATGTGGTCACATGTGAAGTCAGGCTGAAAATGAGTACACATATTCAGACCTAAGAGATGAGTATTTGAAACGGGGAGGGGTCCCCAAGGAGTAGCCATGAACAAAGAAATGAAGCTGCAAATTAAATATAGTAATCTATTTTAAATAAGTCAATTAGAAAATAAGTCAACTATAAAATGATTAATTCAGTAAGTGTATATTAAACATTAATACCTTACTATCAACATAAAAAGCAAAACTTTTATAAGATAACTGGCTTTTCTTCAGGACTAAACTACATTAATACAGTCTTCCTTTAAAAACTAAAAATATATGCCACAAATGTGATATGGCTAATTGTTAAATTTTAATACCATAAACTATCTCATTATATATCTTTACTCCTTTTACATACAAAGATAATACAATAAGGTTCGAAGATCACAATGCATTATATTGATCCAAAACTCCAACCACTCTCACTGGAACTGTAATCTCTATTGTAAATGTCTATATCCTATATTTTCAAAGCAGGTCATCTTCGATTTATTTCAGAGTTTGGCAGCATAATTTTTCAATGTAATTGGGTCCAGCTGTCATTCTGAATGACAATTTGTCATGCAGTAACTAAAATACATTAGTTTACCTTTCAGCGTTCAGATCACTAATCAGGTTTAACATTATTTCTAGAATAACAAAGCCCAATATAATTAATGAAAAAAAATCAGCAAATCTGACTAAAATCTATTTGCTCAACATTCTTCCTACAAAAGTACCTAAATGAGTATTTCCAGAGAGAAAAATGATTCTCCATAGCTACTCCACCCACCCTTAAAGCAAGCCAGTGTTCATAAAAATGAAAGCTTTTGATCCTCAGGCCAGGATGAGAAAACGTGAATGGTTCAAAACAATTCCATGACCACTCAGGAAATCTTGTGGAACTGTGACCAATTAGTTCAGTCAGTCCCTGTGTGGTACTAATGAGACTGAGGAAATGGGTTACATTTCCATTTGAATCTAAACTTAGGATAGTCAGTGGTTAAAAGACTGTACCTACAATCCCACCCAATTAGAGCCTGCTGTCCACCAGGGGGATGACTTCAACAATAATAGCAATGAAACAAGCATGTAAACAGATTAATACCTTTAAAAAAAAAAAAGAAAAGAAAAGAAAAACCCCACGCCTCAGCATAGTTTATTCATAGAAAGAAGAAAGAGATACTCCAAAGAAACCTGCAATGTGAAAAGTCACACTTTGGTAAAGATGAATCATTAAATCTCAGCTTTTAAAAACCATGACAAGTAAACACACGACTTCATAAATAGTTGCTGCATCATTACAAATATATTTGACCTAGCTTCTAACAGTGCTAATACTAGACCACTTTTAAGGAAACAAGTTTATTCATGGTGATCCTGATACCACACTGTATCAGATCAGCTTGAATTTTCTGCTAGAATTTAGAAAATTGTTAACTCCATTTTGACGAACTGTTACAATTTTTAGAATTCTGATTTTATGACTGGCAAAATCAGAAACAATTTCCAACACCCTCGGTTCCCCTTCCATTCATCTCTTCCTCTCCCTTTTCTCTCATTCATGAACCACAAATGCCCACAGAGATCTCACTCCCATCCTCACATGCAATAAGAAGACAGCCACTGAAATCCACACCCACCTCCTCTCCCCTCACAGCCCAAATTCACGCACACACGCACATTTCAACTACAACTCAACTCAACAAAAGACAGGTGTCGTATACTCTATCACTACCTTTTCAAATCTCGACTTGTACTTTTTTAAAAAATTAATATTCATTGAGTGCTTACTATGTACCAGGCCCATCACCAGGCATCAGGGATCTTTCTCAATTTCCGTTCCCCCAACCAAAATTTAAACATCTGAATCCGTCATCCCCTCCTTACTGATAAACATCCTCTAATTTCAGTCTAAGAGTGAATTTTTTTTCTCCAAAGATAAAGGGTGAATGACTATATGATAGTTAGAAAATCATGCAAAGTATGGTTTGCTTCCAAAAGTTTTCAATACAAGACCTAATTAAACTGCATTAGCTATAGACCTAATAACTAAGTTAGCTGTAGACCAAAAATAAATGTGAGTCACATAAACAACTAAAATTTAGTAAAAACCACATTAATAGAAGTAAAAATAAATAGGTGAAGTTCATATTAATACATATATTCTATTTATAATAAAATAACTCAGGAGGCAATACAACCAAAATATCATGTCAACATATAACCAATATAAAAATTATCAATTAATGAGATATTTTACATGTTTTTTTCAAACTAAGTCTTTGAAACTTGGTATGTATTTTACACTTAAAACACATCTCGATTCTTACTAGCCACATTACAAGTGCTCAAGAGCCACAAAACGCACAGACTTCTACAGTGGACAGTATAGCTATGGACAAAAAGAAGTATACGTTAGAACAAGTAGTAAATATATACAAAGACAAACCTATAATGAGATAAAGCTTTCAACAGATTTAAAATAGGATAAATATAGTCATGATTAATAAATCTTTTTAAAGTTATTTAAGCTAATCTAGGACTATACTGCAATGATAGAAAAGGTGATAAATTTTTTCTTACAAAACTAAAGTGTTAAAACTAAGGCACCATCTCCAGAAGCTGTATGCTATATAAAATGAGTTCAAACAGATTCGGACACTTGCTCTAGAAGCCTGTAACTAGATAGGTAAGATGAAAAATAAATTTTAGATAGGTTAAAAAAAAACACACACAGTTTGATGCAAGCATATTAACAACCTCTTAAGTAAAAATAAATTAGAGGTTGTTTTTTTTTTTTTTAATGGAGTTGAAGTAAAATCACCACTGAATATTCTATAGGAAATTGAAATCACTGTAACAAATTAGCTGCTGTCTTCCATAAATAATTAATTTTTTAGGTGACAAGACAAAAATTATTCATGTATGAGTACTCCTCATCTTCCCTTTGCCTATGCAAGAGAATTCTGGCTTGGCCTGCTGAGTCTCTTTACTTCCCCCACCCTCTGACACGTCCTGCCAGTCTAAACGGAGATTATTTTAGGTACGACAGAGAGAAGAAAGAGGAATACAGGGAATTTACAGGATTAGAGCTGGGTGCTGAGTTTTTCAGACAAGAAAAGGATAAGAGAATCAAGAGCAGCTACACTACGGGAACAATACAAATGAGGGGAAAAAAAGTAAATATTTAAAGAAATATTACTATGGTCTCTATACTTCTAGTCCTCATAATATTCAAGATACAGGAGTAAAGAACCTGAGTCATACAGAAGCTACTTTTGCTTGTTGGAGATTGTTCTTCTGGTTCCATCAACACAGAGACAGGCCCATGTGGGCCATAGATTTATAAATGTAACATACAAATATAGTCTGAGCTTCCCATCTGTGTTGCCAATGGAGAATGGTAAAATCAAAAACTCTTACTTTCTGAAGACAAATGCTAAGTGAAATAAGCCAGTCAGAAAAGAACAAATACACTTATATGCGGTCCCTAGAGCAGTCAAACTCACAGAAAGTAAAATGGCAGCCACCAGGAGCTGGGGAAGAGGAACAGGGGGTTACTGTTTAATGGGCACAGAGTTCCACTTTGGGAATATGAAAAACTTCTGGTGAGGACTGCACAATAATGTTAATGTAGTTCATGAGTGTCACTAAACTGTGCATTTTAAAAATGGTGTCTGGTAAATTTTATGTAATGTATATTTTACTACAATAAAAAAAAAAAAAACGAGGACTTTGAACAAGCTGGACTAGCTTAGAAATAAACCTGGCAGGGATGAAATTTGAAAAAATAAAAATAAAATACTCTTACTGACTTCTAGAGCCATCAACATTAACCACCAACATTAAAAATTATAGTTTATTAAAATACTCATGCCTATTTATCAAAATAAATGTGCCGGATATATAACATTATTTAATAACCACTGAAATGGTAAGATAGTAGCTAAATCGATACAGCATATCAAAAAGTCTTTAAATGTTAGTATTTAAGTGATTCATTTGAAGACATACACTTCCCAATGACAAACTCATATCCATTCTTGGTTGGACATAGTAAAGAACATTTTTAAATGTTATAGCTTTATAAGGATGCATATTAAACTACATGGTGGTTTGCCTCCTAGAAATTGCATGACTTCGCAGAGATGAGCAGGGGAGAACAGAACAATTCCAAAATAACATGAACAAATGGTTTCATGTTAAGGTATGGTGTTACTAGAAAATACCTAGTAACACCATACCTTAAGCCAACTCTATTTATTATTCTAGACTCATGACCTCGTTATTTAAGGTAGAGTCTATGTCATTCTTTTTTATATGCCCAATAAGTATCTTCACTCTGGCAACAGAACACTAAGTTAGGATGACTCAGTAGTTTATTTAACAATCACTTTAAGTATTCTGAGCCTAAGTTTTAAAAATTATTTAAAAAGAAAAAAAGGTGGGGGCATGTTTAGAGCTATAAACTATAACTTCAAATGAGCTGACACAAAGTGGTATTATAGGCACCAAGATCAAATGAAAAAAAGCACTGGACTAAGAGTCAGGGAATCTAGGTGACAACTCCTAGTCTGTGAAAGACTGAAAGGTCTTGGACCTCCTTGCTGGATCACTTTCCTCCCTTATGCAAGTGACAGAACGCAGCTGTCCACGAGATCTGAAGATGCTATGACTCCTTATCCACTTCGGATACCCAGAAAACTTTCTTTTAAACATAAATTATGCATATATACACCTAAATATCTCTATCCTCCCCCATATACACACAAAAGAAAATGTTTAAATGAGGCAAACACAGAAATTAAAAGAATCAGAATAGCTGGAAAAGATCCAAAGCAAAAGTGACCAAAACAAACTAACTATATCAAAGGTGAAAAAAATGCTTATTCAAAAGAAAGTTCACTAAGCAGTACAAAATTCCAGAGTCTATGTTATGTTAAGCACTCATGATACCAAGGTGAGAGAGAGAATGTTCTGATCCCAAAGGATTCACAGTCTCTAGGGCAGACTGACAAGCAAACAAACAATTAGAATGTGCGAGTGCTAAACTTGAGGTAGGGACAAACTGTTACGGGAGCACACAGGACGGGGTATGGAGCTTTCAGGAGTCGATCAGGGAAGATGGCGTCACTTAAGCAGTGGCAAGAGGTAAATCTTGAAACACAAGCAAGTGTTCATCACATAAAAAATGGAAGAACATGGTAACTTGAGAATGCAAAAGTTATTTGGCATGTAAGAGCCCACACAGTATAAGAAAAAAATTATTTTATTGATGATTCACATCTCATAAATGTTAAAAATAATTTAATTACTTAATTTAAACTCAAGGACTCTGAAAGGGTAATCAAGTTACAGAGAATCAGTATACATCAAGTAAAATAATTCTATGACATTTCATAATAGAATATTGTTTATATAATTAGAGCTGAAAATACTTCTCTATTAAAATACCAGAGTTAGCTTAACTTCAAAAGACGATGACTATTTTTATTACACACTGAAGATTTTACATTCCAGGTCAAAATGATAAAATGAGAACATGTATATCATATGCTTAATATAGTGCTTGGCATGAAAAGATTCTAGTAAGTATAAGCTGCTACCACCGACATCGTCATCATCATCAAAGATAATGGTATATTTTAAAGAGCAACAAACTTGGAACATCTAGCTCCTCAGTCTCATTTCTGCAGCCAACTGTTTTGCAAGCTTGCGCAAGCCTCTTGACTTCAGCCATGGTTTACTTACTGTATTACAATAAACCCACATTCACTTCAGAGGGTTTGGGAGAGGGCGTTAAAAACATGAGGCATGAAACCAGACCCAACTACGAAAGCCAATTCCTTCCCCGTGCGTGAAATGTTTTGAAGTAACAGAAGAAACACATACATACATACCATTTTTTAAAAATCAGCTGCAGTATATTTCTCTTAGAAAATGAAAGTATTCGCTAAAGAGAAATAAATCTAGACATTTATACTTCCATAAAATTTGCTATTGTTTGTTCTACCTTAGTAAACTGAGAGGAATCACAATTATTAGAAATTACATTACCAAAACTATAGTATAATTCCATCTATAATTCTTTTGTCTTATCCAAGCAAATACAGTATATGCGGTGGTTCATGTAATTAACGCTAATATATAACAAACCTACTTTTTCAATATAAAATAAATATATTAATGCATACTATTATTCTGTCTCACAGTAATACCTAAAGTATCCACATTTTGCCTAGTCAAACAGTCGGTATACAATTCAAAGTTAGTAACCATTTATAATACCAATTATTCCCAAAAACTCAAAAGTTAATAGTTTTACAATATAGTTCTTGTTAAATTACTTTTGTAAACAAATCCATCAAATTGCCCTGGATTCATTTTTATTTCCTGTGAACAGCTTGTCCTGAATCTTCTATGGACAGTCTTCTTTCCTACAAAATCAACTCACTCACTCAGGTTGGCTGGTCCCTCCCGTCTAATGTCATCTCTTCAGATGATACAGGCCTTTGGATAATTTCTAAATAGCTACATTTCGATTAAGAATGAAAGACTCCAGCTTTTGAATCTGAAGGCCTGAGATCCAGCTCTGCTACTTACTACCTAGATAACCTTGTCTAACTAGTTCACATTTCCTATAGCCAGTTTCCACATCTGTAGAGAAGAAATGGTATCTGAAAAGGGGGTTATTCTCAAGATTTAGTTAATACAGCACACTTTCACAAGTGCACTGTAAACAGTGAAGAGCTAGCGAAATATAGGCTAAGAGTTTCTAAAACAACTGATCACAAAATAGTTTGTAATACTCAAACTTGCCCCTTAGGCTTGTTATTCAAGTAGTTTTCTAAGTATTTAAGTTAATACTCCCAGAGGGAGGTACTGCTTACTCAAGTCCACCACTCACGTCCCACTCCACCCAGACCTTTGAGGGAAGGGAGAGATGTGAGGGATATATAGAAGGGATTCCAGGCAAAAGAATTTGTCGCCTCACACCTAGCCTTTCCACAGCTTTACATCCACCTCACTCAAAATAGGAAATTAGGAAAAACTACCCCAGGCACTTAGGTTAAAGACCATGCAAGATTCGGAAGAACAAATCTCCTGAGTTTCATGGAGAGATCATGCATGATCTGTGGGTACCTGAGACCCCTTCCCTGATGGTTCACCAGGCTCAAGAACTCCCAACTAAAACAGAACAGCTCCATTTTAGTTAGATCATTTTTTTTCCTATGATCAGATGAGCTTCAGGCTCAGGATAAGAATAAAAATAACAATACTAAGTACTAAATAAAGTTAGCTTTGTACCAAGCACTTTACGGATATTCTTTTAATCTACACAACCTTAAAGTAAATATCCCCTTTTATACATAAGGAAACTGAGGCATATGAAGTTTAAATGACTGTATGATATTCCATACTATGGATGTAAAATAATTTATTTAATCTTCCCTACTGTTGAACATTTAGGTTGTTGCCAATCCTTTTACATCATAAAACTACATTTAACCCTCATACTTGTCTACAGATATTTTGTTCTTGGCCTAAAGAACTAAGGATTAACGACAAAAAAAAACTTTTTTAAATTTCTTGATAGATTGCTAAAATGTCATTTAGAACAGCTGTAACATTTAAATGCCCAACAACATTATTTAAGATTACTTTAGCATGCCTAGGAAACAATGTAATTTTCTTTTTAATTTAATGGTAATTTTCTCTTATTCATGATATTTATTATCTAGTGAAGATTAATGTTTATATTAGTTAGTGATATATTTATTTTCTTGAAATATATCAAGTCCTTTGCCAAGTTAATACTTGTTTGTGATTTGTACTATAATAATACCAAAGGCTTTAAAATTTTTTAAATTTGGAGTATTACTCAGGAATTGAGGGTGAAATGTATAGAAACCCAACTCAAGCTGGCTTAAGCAAAACAGGAAATGTACTGAATGCACTGAAAAGTCTGATTTGAAAAGCTACAAAGATGCCATCAGTAATCTATCTCTTGGTTCTAGGTGCCTCTGTGTTAGCTCCATTCTCAAGCATGCACTGCCTTCATGGTGGCAGACTGCCAGTCAAATCTAAACTTACATTCTAATATATCAACAACTCCAGTGATGAGCATCTTTTTCTTTCTCCAGCAGAATGAAAGAAATTATCAAGCTGTCTCAGATGTACAGCTAGGTTTTTAACCAATATCTGTTATTGGTGGGCCAGGTCTAGTTTCTGTTAAGGGTCCAGGAAAGCAGAAAGTAGTCCAGAGAAACCTCAAACCATATAAACCAAAAATGAAGAAAGAATGACTCCCCAAAAGAGTATCAATACATCTAGAACATCTAGAGCAGCAGAAGGAATGGATTCTATGAGGATGAAACCAATAGATCTCTAACAGTCTAGCCTTTGGCTGCCCATCTACCTTATAAACTCATTTCTTCCCATGTATATAATGTTTTAAATACTCATGTTTAACAATATTACTATCTTAGCCACAACAGAAAACACCCTCATCATCTCACCATGGGTAAGAGGGGAGACAAAGACAAAGTCAGGTTACCGCATCCAGCCAGAAATCTGAAATCTCTGTGCTATGAACATTGTTCTTAGGTCTAGATGTGCATTCTTTTTGGAAGTACCTCATATTCTGACAAAATAGCTAATAAACGTAACTATCCCCCTTATAATGTATAATGGTAAAAGAATATAAATAATAACTCCCACTTAGAGTGGAGAGGGTCAAACAAACCACTGTCACTAATTCAAAGCACAGAGCACACACTGGTCAGAGTAGCAAGGATTCCTGTCCTGGCCACGGACTTCCTTGGTCAGGATGTACAGTGTGGATGTACTCATTATTACTATGCCAGAAGACCTCGCTGCCCAGTATCCCCCACGGCCTTAGATTTTCCTTCTAGCAGCTGTACTACTTTAGCAGCCCACTTCCTCTCTCTGAGAACTGCTTTTGAAGTAAAAGAACACAGGCCTTTGTTTACCAGGCTGAGGTTACCCTGGAAATAATTTCCCTTGGAGCTTAGGAAGCTTTCAATCAATTTACTTCAGTCAACTAGTTGAATTAGCAACCAAAGCCAGACATCTTGTCAAGACACAATGTACGAATCTAGATTTCCACCTTTTCAGTCTCATAGCAATATTCACTCTCAAAGTAACAGTACTCTTCCCCTTAACCCTCAGCTTACTAAACAGAACTTTACTTGGTTCTAATTGAAACTCCTACCTTTCCTCTTAACAACTTTAGCATGGGGTAGAAAAAAAGAGAAGGTACTTTCCAACCTTTAAGGTTCTTGGTGTATATTCTGATTCTCTGCTATCCTGGATGGTAGCAATGGGCAGAAAGGGCCTCTCTCACTTGGAAAGACAATATTTTCTTCCCTCTATGACTTCAAGCATGCTAGCTTGGACCAAAGCTAAGTCCTCTCTTATAAGGTATTATCAAAGGCCTCAAGAAGTGGCCAAAACATTCTAGTACCATTAAAGTTCCATCCTCAGTAAATAACACAGGTGAAAATTTAAAACAGCTGGTTTATAATTCCTTAAAAGGAATTGCTAGGGAAAGCAAAGTCCTCACTGCCTTGTACTCCATTTCAACATTTAAGGTCTGTCCCTTACAATGTCCCATTTCAAGTTAGTAATGTCTATCCTTTCCATTCGCAAGTGACAAAAACCCAATTTAAACTGACTTGACACTAATAACAATAATAATAAACTTTAAAAGAAAGAATATAATGGTTAGAAGATAATCACTATCAGCACAGAGAACTCCAGGTGCTCAAGCAGACTCACAAATATTATTTCTCGCTCTTAGATTCATACTTGGCCAAATTCTGACACAGGCATCCACAGCTATGGATGAGTTAACTAGTTCAGCATCCTCAACAGACAAGAGTTCCAGTACAAGTCCTGTGACTGATCCTGTGGCTCCCTTTGGGTTAAACGTTCATCCCTGAACCAATCACAGTAAGTAACTCAGGATGTGCCTGAGTTAAATGCCCAGTCCACCTAAACTCACCTAAACCTGCTGAACTAAAAATAGGGAGTTCGTCAAAGAAAACTGAGGTACCATTACCAAAAAGAGAAGTGTATGCAAGACAGATAAAAATAAGAGATGTCTACTATTCCTGGTAATATTACAAATGCTAACAATATTTTTTTAATTTCTATTCAATGCCTTATATATTCTTTGTTAATAAAACACAATCTTTGTTATGTGCTTATATATTTGACATACATACATTCAGTAGACATGGATCTACTGAAAAGAAATATTTTTATCAGATTACGAATTGCAAGATGCCAGTTTAAAATAACATTCACATATGTAATAATACCGACGTAAATATCACACATATTCAATACACATTTATAGGAATAGGCAATACACTAACTTTACATGAGTCTAATTTATTTCAAGATCTTAAGACTGGCCCCCACTATTGAACAGAATTTCAGAAACTGGTCTCCTGCCTAACAAGGTATCCTGCATACTCAGAAGGTACTTAACTTATCCAAGAGCCAGATGCACAAAAAATAAAGATACATAAGATAGGCTCCTGCCCTCACAGCATAGAAGGAGAACCATGCATAAATCACAATATTAAACAATGATAAGTATATCTTCGTATGAGATACGCTGACAATGCATAAAATATGAGAAGTACAGACAAAAATTAAAGAACTATAAAACTTATGAAAAACAATATTTAAAGTAAATGGTCAAAAATGTGGATGACTGAATTTTATAACACAGCTACATCAGTGAATCAATATGGGGGCTGGGTCTTCTAGAACCAATGAATTTCCTTACATTGTGTATGGAGAAAGCATAGTAAAAGAGATCCTTAAGATACATTTAAGTAGCTGCACAATATCTGCAAAAACCTGTCTAGCAATATACAAAATACTTGTTTAAGATTAATATAACTTAAGCATAGGCTGGCTATAGAATATTTGTTGCTTTAGTGTCATTATATGACCAAATTAATATTTCTGTGGAAAATCTCAGAACTCGATACTGAAACTTCCAATATTTATATATACATTTCAATTTAATTTTCAACACCCAATAGCAAGAATAAAATATAATTCAAGCTAATGTTAAAAGACTTACATGTCAACATAAATTAAAATGCAAGAAATTCTCTTTTAATATAAATAAATGTGGTTTTATTAATAGTAACAACTTCCACAATTCGAAAGCACAACTGCATATTTTTAAAATAAATTTAAATGCAGAAAATACTTTTTATTTGTGAAATTCTAAATATCTTTAAGTTAAAAATTATTCTGATTATCAAGCTGCAAATGAAAAACTCTAAAAAAAAGTTACTGTCACATTCGAGTACAGGAGAATAACTTTAAAATTTTCTTTTAACAAAAATATTATGATCAATATTCCAAAAGAAAGGAACTTAGTCCACAAAATCCCGTCAAAGTATCTTGTTATGCTTTCAGTGTAGTACACAGTGTGCCACTAAATGTGAAAAAAAAAATTCAGAGGAAGAATCATTTTCTACAACTAAAGATACACTGATACATCACAAAGTAATTTGTGAGGAAAATAATCTACAAACTAAATGCTACAGAATTATAATACCCAAGGCAGCTATTCAAAACAAACAAACAAAAAAATGTGAATTCTTTCATTAAGTAAATATTAATCTTCCATTTTATCTTTTCTAAAAATGTTTATATTAACATTTTTGATAAAAAGAAACTTTCATATTATAAACAAAAAAACACGTGATAGCATTTATCTCAAGGAAGGAAAAACCTTAAATAAACATATGTTAAGCAAGAGATTAAGTAATATGATTTTTATAACTGAAACAGCAAACAAAATTCCTTTTCTATAGGTAAAGGCTCTTATACTGCCACATTAAATAATTACTCCCTAAGCCAAAGTTTATGATCAGTTTCTTTCACTGGTAAAACTACAATGCAAAATCCTTGACAATACACTCTCATTGTGATGCTATTTACAAAGTAACATATACATCTTCCTGATGCTACACACAGCCATATTTTAAGTCAGTGATATCATTATACAAAATACATCCAACCACAATGGAAATTATTCATTTTACTTCTCATTGCATTGGCGATTCTTCAACAAACTCCCACGATCCACCTGAGTAAAGGAAACCGATCGCTACCTTTGGCAAACAAAAGTAGAACAATTATAGCCACGTCTGTGTTAAAAAAGTCCTATAATTTACTGCATGCTTAAACTTTACTCTGCAAAACTTTAATTCTTTGGGCAAGGCATGTGAGAAAACAGCACCTAAAATCCAAGTATTAGAATTCTCAAATTATGTATAGAGAAAGATGTGCAGAAAAAGAGAGAAAGAAAAATATTTTGACAAAGTGACCGAGACATTGTTTAAGGCAGAAACTGTTTTGTGAAGTTTCATTAGTTCCTCTCTTTTCTGTCATAAAGGGCACTGTGATAGATATTTCGCTATTTCCACCTACATTTTTTATTTATTTATTTTAAATTAAGATTGCAAATGAAAAAACTCATTTAGAGATAATGGAGATTTTCAACCTTTAACAAGTCACTGAGTGCACTAAATAGATTTTACTGATTTACTTAATAAATTAGTAAATAAAATTAGGTTTGATAATTATTTCTTAAATGGCTAAGATTTCTAAATATTTTCAGAATCAGCTTAAGTTTTCACATGACATTTTCATCTTGAGTATATAGGAAAGATAAAGCCCTAAACCTACATTCAAGAAATATGACACTTCAAATGACCAATTCATATTCCACAATCAATATAATTCAGAACTTAATAGTAAATAGCTCCTTTTGTCATTTATTCTTTCCCCAAGTTTCCACTGAAAGATTTACTGCATTCTTTAAATACGTACAAAGAAATTTTAAACCTAACTTTGTCGATTCCAAAAATGAATGCAGTTATAAGGTCGTAAGCAGATCTGAGGTTATACCACCTCAGTAATACCTCGTTTCTGATTAAGCTTAACAGTAAAGTTAATCGCGACAATACTGTTTACATACTAAGGCTTTATGCCCGATTTTCATTGCACTGAAGAGAGTTAAATTTCTTTTTCACCTCAAAAAGAAGTATTTCACTTCCTTTCTTAGCCCACTGTGTATCTACAGAACCCATCTGTTAAGGACTGATCCAGCAGAATCGCTGTTGCTGCAGACTCCAAACGGGTTACCCACTCAAATCCGTTTCCAGCTTGAGAGAGCTCTACTGCCTCTTACATTGAAATGTATTAAGTAAGCCTACAGCTACTTATTCAAATAACCTCATATCACATAAAGTAAAAATCTATACTGGTTAGGTGAAAACTGAAGAAATCTTTAAATGTGTCCTTTTAAATTCATAGAAATACAGTACCTACTAAAAACATATTTTGAGATTTCATCTATTTTCTTTTTTTAAAAAAAGAAAGGGCAAGTACTAAACTCCTATTTGCAGTTGGTTAAAATTAAAACTCCCAACAATATTTTTATTAGTGTTTTGAAAAGAATTTGGTTATATCGACGTGGTAATATTATTCCAAACTTACACTGACTTTTGTGGTGATTTATTTGAAGGGCACGGTTAAGTAAAAAGTGTTTTGTACTTAAACAGTAACAAACATAACAAAGCAAAGATAGTCTCCTATCTTGAACCTGACCAATAGCAAAAAGAAAAGAAAAAAACAGCTTTAACTTTTCCGTGAATTTAAGAGGTCCCTAAACCATAGGCGTTATCTAAACCACATCTCAGGACACCGCTGCTGTAGCTGCAGCTTCCTTTCAGTTTTGCAATAGATCAAATAAAAATAATTGCTTAGCTGAAAAATCAGGCTACATGGGTGTTACAGAAATTCCCTGCAAGCATATTTTTATATTCCTGTGACTCCACACCAAATACAATAGTCAACTGATTGCTCCTGATTTAAGCCTTGCCTTCCAAATCCCAACCTTACTGTATGTGAGACTATTTATTGCAAAGGAAACTGTTGAAAAAGCTTTGCTGCAGCAAAAACTGCATTTACAAAACATTAAAAATGAACTACTCTTGATTATGTGCAATTCACGGTTCTCCTCTCCTTATTTCTTCCCGTTTCTTCCCCTGACATCTTGAACGCTTCTTAGCCTCTCTTTAGATAGCGCAAAACATTAAGTCATACACAGTTCTGCAGTAACTCTTTCTTATCATGAAAGAAACCAAAACCTAGGGCTGCATGTAACACCTTCCCTTTAGTCTATCCATCTGCCACGCTCTCTGAAAAGCAACCGTAACAACCAACCTGTATGATTTGGTGTCCTCACATTTTAACACCTTGAGGACACGGACAATGGACACACGGACACACACACACACACACACACACACACACACACGACTCACGACTTAAGGGGTCTGCATATTCAGGGCAACATTACAAAGAAAAAAGGGCTGCCTAAAAAGAGATGGGGGTGGGGGGAACACAGCCGCCACGCTCTCCATCACATCACAGCCTCGGAATAAATTTAAAGGCAGATGCAAAACTGCATCATCTTCTTCCCCATTTGAAAACATCACACTCGGCTGCTCAAGTTGGAGCTGATGCGCTTCTCACATGTCAGCAGCTCGGGGGAATTTAGGCTCCAGGGGCAAGGTTTTCATCCTCGGAGAGCGACACCGCGGACAATTAAAGTGTGTGGGAGAAAGAACCCCAGAGAAAAGGAGGCCACCTCTCCCCGCAACTAAACTCTCAAGTCGACCCAAAACGGGCACGGCACGGAATGATTTACTACTCTTGGTGTCGTGGGGAGTGATAAAAAAGCGGTATCAAGTTGGGCGCTGCGCTCAGGTGGCAGGAGAGGTGCAGGGGACAGCAGGGAGGTGGCGGCGCGGCTCGGGCAGCGCGCAGGCAGGTCGCCCGCCGGCAGCACCGGCTGGACGCCGCGCTCCAGGGACGCGCGGCGCGGTGACCCGGGCCGCAGGGGCCGTGGGGGCTGGGGTCGGACGGAGAGCACGCCTTTTTCCCTTACCAGGTTGAGCACCGTCTCCACGATGTCCCTGTTGCTGACCTCTCCGACCTGTATGAGTCCGATCAACACTGCGAATTTCATGCGGATGTTGCGGATCGGCACGGACGGGTTGATCATGCCGGCGGGCAGCACCACCGCGCCGGGGCCGGCCGCCCCCCTGGGCTCCCCGGCCGCGCCGGCCCCGACGGCGAGGAGCCCCGCGGGCTGAGGCTCCGGCCCCGCGCCCGGGCCCGGCTTCTCGCTCGCCATGTCGCCCCCTCGCGCGGGGAAGGCGAGAGCAGAGGCGCTGCGTGCGCCGGCCCCGCTCCCCCCGCCGCGGCCCCGGCGCCCCGGCCGCCGCCTCGGAGCCCCAGCATCCACCGGCGCCGCGCCCCAGCCGGCCCGCGCCCTCCGCGGCGGAGGCGGCGGCGTATCGCAGGCCCGGTCCCGGGGTGGCGGCGCCGCTCCCCGCCGCCCCGCGAGCGGCAGTGCCCGCCCAGCAGCTGTGCCGCCGCCGCCGCCGCCGCCTCCCGCCCCCCCTCCCGCTCCGTCCGGCCCGGCCCGCCCCCCGCGGAGATGCTGCGGCCGCTCGGACGAGCCCCGGGGCGCGAGCCGCTGGCCACAGCGCCGGCCGGGGCTGAAGCTCCGCCTGTGGCCGCCGCTGCCACGGGCGCCGCTGCTGTGGCGAAGCCCCGACGCCGCCGCTCACTCCGCCATGTTGCCGCCCCCTGCCTGCGGTAGCGGCCACTGCGCGTGCGCGGCGCCTCGGGGGCGGGGCCGCGGTGCGCCCCTCGCGGGCCCCGCGCTCCTCCTCCTCCTAGCCACCCACCCGCGCCCCGCGCCCCGCGCCCGGCGCCCAGCGGCCCTCCCCCCGTCACCCCGAGCCCGTGCACAGGTGAGCAGGTGCATGGGGACCGCTGCCAGACGCTGGGCGAGCTGGCAGAGGCGGGGCAGGTGCTGGCTGCCGTGCAGTGTTTCCCTTGTGGGTGGCTTCTCCCTGCGGGGAAGGACACAGTGTGTGTGTTTCTTGCCTTCGCTGTCACCTACTCCTTCCCTCAGTATCATCTTGCTGGGAGGAGGTTCGTCGTGTTCGTCTTCGGCGTCGCATCCAGCAGCTGCTACTCCCCGTGCCACGTGCCTCGTAAGGTAGGGGAGCGGCAGGCGACCTCTTGCCGCCCCTCTTCGCCCTTCCTCGCAGTCCTGCCGGCCTGACCACCTGGAATTTCCCCAAGAAAAAGTGGCCGGCAAAGCAGAAGCAAACGCACGGTGGGGAACGGTCTTGCATTGTCGAGAGAAGGTTACAGATGAAGTGTAATGGGTCTTTTTCTACAGCCATGAAAGAGGCGGACACCTGCACACACATACAGGCACGACTTAAAATAGAACTTGTCAAACAGGGATCCGCGCTGGATGCAGCTCTGAACAACAAACAGCTCTTGAACCCACCTCCCAGCCGAGAAAGGCTGCACTGTGTGACACTGTGGGATAGTTTGGTGGAAGCTACAAATCCCGATTTTTAAAAACTCCTAACGATCCTCTTCTGGTAGGATGCCAATTAATCACGATGCCTTCCTTTTTCTTAGGCATGTACATTTAAGAGGATTTTGAAATTATCTAAAAATATAGGTAATTCTCACTGTCAGCCTCGATCTGTGACAAGAGTACATTTCTGTGTCCGCACAAATATAAATGCAAAAGAAAAATACTTTGTTTAAAATTTTAAAATATATGAAGTAACCTTGCTCTAGTATTGAATTCAAACTGAATAAGCATGATTATCGTTTTCTTTTTCGAAATGAAGGATGTAATTTCCTTTAATATTTCATGAGGTATGTTCTTTTCAATAAAGATATATTAAAAGCCACCCGAAATTTTAGATATCTTGAGATATATTGAAATAATTTTAATTGTGATCTCAAATGAAAAGAGTCAATTACAAATCTGTCATAATTTGGTTGGTTATAGTGCATACTTAATTGCTAGTCAAGTTCATTCCCAGGATACCGGCACGTGGTAAAATTCTAAAGAACTATAGATGGTATATAACAAAGTTCCTCAAAAACAGTGTTTAAGCTTAGTTTTTGTTTGTGCATTTGTTTAAATTTGCACTGGAGAGACTGAATTATCAAAAGAGTTAAGCAAAAATTTCTGAAAGAAGTAATTGGAATGTCCATTAAAATAAAATAGCAATTGAGTTATAAAATGCTAGAATGATTGAAAGTGTATAGAAAATTTACAAAATCAATCTATTACTAGTGTGACTTAGATATGCTAGAATTGAAAAGCCTTATGACATGTATACCCACCTATAGCACTTGTCTGTCCCAAATGTGCATCATCTACTTTTACTAGTGCTATTTGTATTCGAAAATTTAAAATGATCTATCATATGTAAATCCATGTTGAAAGGTCATCACGCTGTTTTTTACTCCAGGGTGCATATATATGACATAAAGTTCTACCTCTTGCTAGTTTTACTTTTTTCATGAGTGCTTTGAGAGATGGTGACAACTTGAACTTTCTATTTTCTTTCTGAATTAATAGCTTAACATCATTTTATATTTTTACTTTAATTTTCTCTGTTTTGTTTGTTAAGCAGTATGTGTGCATGTGTGTTTTGATTTTGTTTTCCTTGCTTATTCATTTTCTTTAGTGGAGATAAGCGTGTATAGAGGATATCACTATTTCAAAGTACGAAAACCCCACTTCTATTGTATATTTATTTAAATGTCAGAGATATTTAAAAGAATTTACCAAATTAAAATATATTCTCCAGTACACTGTCAGCTCTTTCCACGCAGTGTGCTACTGTGGAAAGTGCAAAAGCTTTTGAATCACACTCACTACTTACTACCTGTGCAGTCTACTCAAGTTATTGCTCGATCTCCTCATTCACTAACAGTAATGAAAATTCGATGAAATAGTTTCAACTCAGCAGCCAGCATACATTAAATGTATCATGTACCTTTAGTATACAGATATAATGTGTGTCAAATGATCTATAAACAGGTAAGACCAGTCATAACCACATAAAGTCCTTCTAATTGCAGTTATATGTTTTCGATGCTATCCCAAAACATAAAGTTTAGAAAAGACAGCAAGTCTGTTTCCTTTTATCCCACAAAGTCTATTTCCCTGCAAATGTGCTATTATTAACTTGGTTTTGCATTAACAACATTTTGAAATAAAAGATAGCTATATAATAATAGAAGCT
The DNA here is from genome assembly GCF_902729225.1 of Pteropus medius. Taxonomy (NCBI): domain Eukaryota; kingdom Metazoa; phylum Chordata; class Mammalia; order Chiroptera; family Pteropodidae; genus Pteropus; species Pteropus medius. Next base: position 3,939,375 of record NW_024344437.1, read on the forward strand.
ACCTAAAGTGATCATTTTTAAATCTCCAGATTTAAAAAATTATGTGGTGAATAGTAATTTTATATACAATTTTGGTTTAATAAGTGCATACCCATACTTCCGAAGGATAATTCTTCAAAGGTAAAAGCCCAAGAATCTGCATTTCAAGAGACAATATTGTATAGTGGTTGAGAACACGTGCTCCAGATTCACTGGAACCTGAGTTTGGATTCCAGTTCCACTACCCACTTACCGGTATAATCTTGGGCAAATGACTTTTTTTCAAACCCTTGGTTTACCCAACCCAAAGTGAGCCTCATAGAACTATAGAATGAAAGGAGCTAATACATTTAAGATGCTTAAAGTAGTAACAAGTGTCAAACAATGTTTCCTTTCCTTCGGCTGTGGGAAAAGACAACCTTGTAGCTATTTCTGTGTTTTCAGCACCTACCCTGTCTGGCTTGTAGTTTACATTTAATAAACCTGTCCAAAATTGAATGAATGAAAAGAGCAGTTCTCCAGGCAAAATGTTCCCATTGCCTTCACCTGTTTTGAGAAAACAGCTTGCTTGCTTTCCTCTAAACTTAATCTGAACAGAGTACTCCAAATCCTAGGTAGGTTCAGACCAGTAAAAAAAAAGAGGGAAACTTACCTGAAACTCAAACTTTGGAAAAAGAAGTCCTCTAAAAGTTACTCCAAATTAAATTAGTTTGGTTTGGTTTGGTTCATTTCTGGATTTTTCCAGCAATATGACTCAAATAATTTCGGTTCCATTCCCATCTCATGTTAAGATTATTATCAAGTGAAACACCAAGGATTTGGTTGTTTCTAGGCAGACTTCTGCTCCACAGCTGCACATCTCCAATATGTAGCTTTATATGTAGATTTCAAGATATAAAATGCAGAAGTATGTGTATCTATTTCAATTTAATTTTTATTTAAATGTTTTACTTAATTTTAAGCTGCTAAGAATTCCTTAATCCTGATTGTATCGTGCAAAAAATGTCTTATTTTTTTATTTTCTTATTATCTGCAAATCTGAGAACAATTCTTCAATATCTTCATCCAAATCGTTGATTGAACAGGATAAAAACAGCTCTGTAGTCACTAGAAACATTCTGATTGAAATCAATTCTCATTTTTAAACTGTGAGTCCCAACCCATTAGTGAGTCATGAAATAGATTTAGTAAGTTGCAACCAGTAGTTTTTTTTAATGAAATAGAATCGAAAAACATAGAAAATATCAAAGTGCACCCATTATTGTAATTATACATATATGTACACATTCGAGTGTATCTTTACCAGATAATAATGTAAAGTGTATTTCTTACTGCAATTCGTAGTCAAAAACTGTGAAAATCACTGATATAAATTGTTTATAAGCTCCTGTTTGGTATAATCCTTCAACTATTAAATAGCTACCATCCTATGCTAACGATTAGCCCATATTTCTCTAACTTGTCCAACAGGGTATCACAAGGGACCTTGACAACAGGTTTGTTAAAGTCTGCATATACTCTGTCTCTGTCTCTAAGCAAAATTAAAGTAAAAAAATATATATAAAGAGATGTGAATTCTCAAGTTCTCCAATAACTATATCACAAACAAGAAAATGTGATTAATCTGATAACACGATTTACTGCTTCATTTTCTAATGAATGAAACATCCTGTAATCTCACCTAGAGATAATTTTAAGCTACTTGCTGTGGATTTTTGAGAATTTATCTCCTCTTCCCTTTGGTACTTTTGCTCCTCTGTGATGCCTCAAAGACCGTTAAGTGTTGCTCAGTGATCTAGTTTTCAGACTCTTTCAGGATCAATGGATATAATTTGTCCTGCCTTGAGGACCTGAAATCATTTAGACTAGCTTGGTGCCTATTTAAAATTTCTTCACCAAACTTAAACTTGAGTTTCCTCCAACTAATGTTAGTTTTACCTTTTTCGCTCCACTACTTTTTCTCCAAACCATAAAACACAAACCCAATATGGAAATTCAATGTGTTAACAAATTTGACCCCGTTATGGAATGGCTAATGTTGATGTTTAACAGCCAAGAAATATTTGAGCTCCTACTCTGTGTAAGAAAGTAGCCTAGTCAAAATCGGTGATTTAAAATTTTCCACTTAGAGAAATATTGTACTTAGATGTGAAAAGTGAATCAGCAAGTCACTACATTAAAAATATCAAATGAATGCTGTAGAAATAAGTACTCTTGAATTTCAAAAGAACTAGACACCATATAAACACCCCAATGAATACATATACTGTCAAACATCCACAGAAATATACATACAAAGGTACCACATGCACATACATACTCATCAGATCTATTGTACCTCTGCCCCTTCTTCCTTAGTAATATGTCTAGTAAGTATCCATTCTTTTCATTCTCACTGTCTTTAGCCTGTGAGATTCTGCTCACTGAATACCTGGTCCCCTTTCTGCACTCACTCTTCTCCAGTTCATCCTGCACCTGGATAATTTTCCTAAAGCTCCACCTTGACAGATGGATTGTTGGTTCAGAATTTTTACTTCATTAATCACAATAGCTTCTCATGCATAAATGTTATCTGCTCAAAAAAAATCAGTAATTCTCTTTGCCTAACAAATTAAACCCAGAATCTTTATCTTGATGGCAAAGGACTGCCACACTTTTCTTTAGCTTATAATCTAGTCATTCTGTTCCCGACAGAAACTCTATACTAATATGTACAATTTTTTTATCATTAAAAAAAAAGAAATTCAGACTCCTAGACTCCTACCTGAGTGATTTATTCTTTTACTATCCATTACTTGAGAAAAATACAGTAATGAAAAGTTATTTTCGATTCAATAACGCTATTTAAATAATTTTTACTTTTTAAAATTGCAACATCTGCATATACTTCACACACATACACATACACACACACACACAAGCGCGCGCACATGCACTGTTATGGGCGAATTGTATCCCCCAAAACGATATGTCCAAGTTCTATCTCCAGTACCTGTTGGGAAACAAGGCCTTAGGAGATATAATCAAGTTCAGATGAGATCATACTGGAATTAGGTCGGCCCTTAATTGAATATGACTGGAGTTCTTACAATAAGGGGAAAAGAGCTACACCGTCTGACATGCGCACAGAGGGAAGATGATGGGAAGACAGACACACAGGGAAGAAAGCCATGAGCAGACAGAGGCAGAGACTGAGGTCATGCAGCTGTGAGCTGAGGAAAGCTGAGTATTGCTGCCATCCACCAGAAGCTAGAAGAGGCAAGGAAGGTTTCTCCTCTAGAGCTTTCAGAAAAAGCGTGGCCCTGTTGATGGCTAGATTTTGGACTTTTGGACTCCAGAGCTATGAGAGAATAAATTTCTTTTGTTTTAAGCCACTAGTTTATGGTTCTTTGTACGGCAGCCCTAGGAAACTAATATATGTACATGCGACATAAGTGTGTTGATATTTATTCTAACTACAAAAAAATTCATGGATCACTTTCAGTAATTCTGAGGCCCCTAGGTTGGGCAACAATGTGTTAGCCACCTGAAATACTCTGATCCCAATTACTACATTGTGCTTTCCTACTTTGGTGCCTTACTTGTGTTCTTCCTTCTATCCATAGCACTGTTCTCATCTTCTCTACTGAAATTTCTGGCAGAGTAAATGCCACCTTCATGAATACCTATAGCATCTCATCAGATGAAAGCAATCTGAAACTTTGTAACCATTTCCAACATTTAAAAAATAATCTGGCTTTTTTTTTTTTCAGGTAGCATAGGCCGACTAATTTTCACTTAAATAAATTGTTTTCATCTTCTTTGCCTCATTTGCCAAGAGCGAGAAATTCACAAGATAATATATATATGGTCACTTACACTCTCTTCACTGAAATTTAAATAAATATATATATGTAATTGTTTTCATAGTAACATTGGCCAGTAAGTTTCCTTTGTTTTGCACAACATCCACTGCCACTGTAGTTGCCATCATGTTTGGTATACATGTGTTAGAGAAAAAAAGTATGCTAAAGAATGAAGCATATGGTTGATTATTGTTAACCATTCTAGCGGTGTATACTGCTAGAATGTTCATACTGTTCATCTCTTATCTTCCATGTACTTTTACAAGTATTAGTTCTAACCCTTACTACGGTCCTTCAAGTAAGATATTATTGTCCCCATTTTTCATATGAGGAAACAGATATGAAAAGAGATTGTCAGTTGTATAAGATCATACTTTAGGAAGTGACAAAATTAGGAACTGATCCCAGTTATGGCTGGCCAAGACCTCATGTTCTTTCACTAACCCACAGTCCTACACTGGGACCTAGACTGAGGCCATTATCTCATTTTTACCAAAGATACCAAGTGAAAGATAATGAGACTGGGAAAGGTCATTTAAAAAGAACAAAGTCAACATGTTTTTCATGTTTTGGTGAAAACTGCCAACCAAGAGGTAATCTCTAGTCACTCTGATTTTATATCACTATGCCTATAAAGGTTCAGAAAACTCCATTAGCCTTTTTGTTTCCTGGGATTCATTTTAATTGTAGACAAAAATTACTTGGAATTAATAAATAGTTTTTAATTATATTCATTAAGATTAATCAAAATTTAATTTTATAGTCTCATTTATATATTACTCCTTATTATGCTTTTCTGGCAAAGATTTTGTTTGTGTGTATTAATCTCCCAGCCCTTGTTGAAAGCATGATCGTTATATGTCTACATAATTACAATAAAAAGTACACACTCTAGGTAAAGGAGAGAAGGAATTCTATGAGGAAATGGCAAGAGTCCTTTGGAATAGCTATCTCATTAATAGAATCTTCTCAAAGTAAGAGAGAGCATCTTTACCAAACTTTAGCCCAACTAAGAAACAGTGCTTAGAATCAATCTGAGCCTAATACTGGTGCATAAAGCTTCGGATTAGGTCCTTTCTCAAAAGGTGCAGCAACCGTGAGTTAACCAGAGGAGGAATAGCTTTAAATAACTGCCTCTCTGATCAATTAGCAAGGGGTACAATCTGAAGTTTATTCTTTGATTTCCTGGGGCTATAGTATATCTCTTTGAACAGGCAGAAGTGTCAAGATCAGAAAAGAGAGGTAAAGGGAAAGTGGAAGAGAGTATCTGCACTATACTTTCTACCTCAGAGTTTAATCTCATACATTTTGAGGTATGATTATTATATATATATATATCTCCTCTTTCCTGTTAATATGAAAAATCTTAAATAGCGCAGATAGCACATTAAACAATAACGTTATCCTAACATTAAAGAATATCTTAAGGGATCAAAATGCTTAATCACATTTAGAGTTTGGGTATCTGTTAAATATGAATAAATGTATATAAAACTTTATTTCTATTTGGCTAATGTAATCTTGTGAGCAGTAGATGGAATGTCATATATTGGCCATAGCTTTAGCACTAGTTCCTCAGTTTATATTAAAACGAGCTCAGCCGATTTCTTTTGCAGTGGCAAGGAAACAGAACATAGATGTTTCAGGGCTGTTTGCATTCAGTGAAGCATAGTAAGATTTTGCATATGTGATTTACCTTTTTCTTTCATAAGCACACAGAAAGCTCACGTGATTACACTATAAAACATTTCTCCCAAACATTTTACTGTTTTCGTTTTACCATTCCCATCCTAATCCTAAATAATCCTTTGAAGAATGGTGTAGTGGCTAAAAGAATGGTTTTGAGATCAAATAGATTAGGGTAAAATCCAGTCAAATTGCCCTCAGACTTGCCTCCATACCTGTAAAATATAAGTGCCTCATATGTATTGATTGGAAGATTTAAAGAGATAAAACATACAAAACGTTTAGAACAATGCTTGTAAAAAATACTCAATAGATGATAGAAATGGATTGTGCATTAACACAAAAAGACAGTAGAATTTTGTGAGTTTTCAATTTATATAATGAAGTACACTAATATCCACTTATTTTCTGTTCATTCATTAACCTGACTTTCCCTTCTTCAAAGAACATTGTCTTCTTTAGTTTTTTTAATAAATAGCCATATTTTATGTTTTTTAATGAATAGCTGTATGTCTATAAATACATATTATATACATATGCATATATATATACATATATCTATTCTATATTTGTTTACCTTACAAGAATCTTAACAATTTCCTTTTCTATCTCAAACTTAAATGTTTTATCTCTGTTAAGTACATAGAACCAAATTAACAATATATCTTTTCTTCATTGTTCACTAGTCATAAGGAGAGAAGGCATATTATGAACTGGGAATTTTCTTCTGAGACTTTATAAAAATAAAAAAATAAGAATAACCAAATAATAATAACAACAAAAATGTCCTTTATAACTTACTAGCCCACAGAAGTAAACAGGCTACCAAAATGTATTTGAGGGTTTAAACCAGACTTTTGTCCTGTTGTTTCAAAATCTGACTGTTTCTCTACTTTTTATTTTTATTAGATTTTTTATTATTGTTTTCTTTGTAAATAAAGTTCAGTACTTCAAGTTCATGCCAAGACAGAAATTCTTCCCAGACTTTCTTTTTTAAAGGGACAGTGGGATTTAACAGCATTAACTTTTCCAAATTGTTTCTTAGGTTGTGTGTTTAATTTTGACATTGACTGTCAGGAACCCACAATGCTAATGGCATCATTTGTATGCCGTAAATTAAATTTCCTAACTATTGATAAGGTTATTCATATAGCTTCCAGTTATTGAAATGTGAGTTAACAATGGATATTTCTGTAACTGTTTTCTTTTCCTATTTATTAGTTCTTTGGAATTGTCCTAACCCAGAATACTTATAAAATTCATTATGTCTTTTATTCTCAATACTTCTACGAATGCCTAAACTGAAAATGTCTTATATTGAATCACTGTGAAATATTCATTAACTTTTCACATGTAAATAGTACTGTTAAATATTTTGAAAAGTAACTAGAGGGACATGGTCTCAGTACTCTGGAATTGTAAAATGTAATCTATTTGATGTTTAAGTAAGGAAAATGCCAAAGGAAATATACTCACATATAACACAGAACAGTAAGAGCAGAGATGCAGTGGAACATAGAACACAGTAACTATAAACATAAAATGGTCAATATAATTGAAACATCAATCCTTTGAGCTTTGTAACCATCTGTTACTCAATAAGAGCTAAACAAAAATGAAAATTCATATAGATTGATAAATTAATAAGCACTTATTCCTCTAATATTATTACATAAACAAGGAACAACTCTGTAATATTCATTACAGTTTCATCAGAAAGCATTCTTCTCTCAAATAATGAAACCATGAAATAGGATGACTTTAAAGAGACATTATATATTTCTAACAGCACATCTTTGTTAAATAAATGAAAGGAGTGCCATATTTAAAAGACTATATTTAAAAGACTATAAAAATATAACACAAATGGCCTGTTCGATAAGGGTAGAAAACTTGAAAAAGAAGTTCAGCTTAAAAGACCAAAACTTTAAGAGAAATATGTTGAATTCATGTAGCTAATAAGTAGCCTTCATTTACTAGAAACATAACATGACTAATTGTTATTTAAAAACCTGAAAGAAAATGAACCTGTTCCTTCTTACTACACATATCTATTGAGTGTATTCTGCAAGCCATGGATAGTTCCAAGACACAGGAAATAAAGCAATGAATAAGACAAAGTGCTTGTCCTTGTGGCACTTATATTCTAATAAGGACACACAATAAATCTGTAAAGTCTGTGTAAATAATATGATTTCAGAAGGTGATAGTTTTATATTGTAATTATTTTTATAGAAAAAAATACAGTAGTGTAGTAATTTGTCAAGTGCTTTTTCCTCACTAGATTGGCAGCTACTTGAAAGCAAGGACTATGTCTTTCTTACAAATGAAATCTTCGCTAATATACTATGATTATCGACTGATACATGGTAAGTAATAAATATTTGAGTGAAGGAAAGAAAGAAGAAAGAAATTAAAAGGCAGAGATGTTAACAGTTCAATAACTTCAACAATTCGATACAAATACATTTGCTTGTTTTAACCATTAAAGAAGAAAAAACTCTTTTTAAATCAGAATGCAATCACACCTCTAAACAACTTTTATATTCCCCAAAACTAGCTTTCAAACGATTGAATCTTCACTGTTTTGTACTAAGTAAACTATTTGACCTCTTTGAATCTCAGTTTTCTCACTAACGAAATGGGAATGAGCAGCTCATTGTATAATGAGATTGCCGTAAGCACAGACAAGATCAATCGTGATTGTGTTTTGCAAAGTACAGAGTAGAACAGAGAAAACAATAGCAGGAATTCTGGCAGCCATCTGGGATGAGTGCATCTCTCATTCCTGGGAACACACGCAATGATGAGTCATGACTGTAGACTCAGAGCAGGAAACTGGCTTTGATAAAGTATGACAAGCTGCGGGGAATTATGAAAAGAAAGATAGGGAAGTTCATCGCCTTGAGCTCATCATCAGGAGTCCAATAGTCAGGAATCAAATTGGTGACATAAGCCATAGTTGGAGCAACTTGAAAAGGAGGGTTGCGACAAACACGAATCCTCAAGAACAGAGCGAGAAGGCAACCCAAAGTCAGGCAAACAGTCAAGGACCTGGAAATGTGAGTGAACACAAAGAAAGAGAGATCAAACGAGAGACTTTCAGAAGGTCTTCAAAGACCTTCAACGCAACTTTAATGCCTTTGGAGGAAAGCATCAACTCATCAAAGACAGATGCTCAGGAGTACATGCTTGAGGTAAGGGAATATAGGTGCAGCCAAACAACCAGTTTCTCTCAAGAAGATTCTGGCAATAAATATCTTAGCCAGTTTTTGGAAGAATCTTTCCTATAATCCGTTTTCTAATTAGACAGCAAGATGAAGCTTTGTCAAATCTCTAGACAAATTTCCCTTGGGATTTATATCATGTTTCCATGATACTACAAAGGAAAAATCATGTAAATCAGTGATTCATGAACTCATTATTAGATTCTCAATACCTAGAGTTTCAGCTGGGATTGAAATACTCACTCCACTCTGGTTTACCAAGCCATGGGTTTGCTAACTTATTGGCTAAAGTTACTTGATAGGTAAACCGTAACGTAGCAACGTGCATGTAAATACGAAGCAACATCTGCAACCTTGTGGATGGGAGCAAATTACTAATGTCAGATACCTGCTATTTTCTCTCTCTACATTCAGTAGTGACCAACGATTGCCACTAGCTAGACATCTGCAGTGATCACCAGCGAACTTCAGGCCAGGTTCACAGAGGACCGGTTCTCTCCAAGGGGGAAGAATGGCATGCCAGTAAGGGGTCAGGCCTCAGCATCAAGGTGTTCTCCCATGAGCATTGTGTACCTCTCCTCCCAAAAACTTGGCTCCGCTCAGTTCACAGGAAGTGTTACAGGCTGTGGAGTTAATGAAATGTTGGTTTACATGCCTGTATGTTTACTGAAGACAAAGTGCCTGTCCTCGTGGCGCTTACATTATAGTAAAGACATAGACAATAACTCTGTAAAATGTATGTAAATAATACGATTTCAGAAGGCGATAGTTTTATATTCCATCATTCATTCCTGGTAATTGGCTTTTGAGCACTAGTTTTCCAGGTACAGCGTCACACTTAGATGCCTTTTAATTATAAATTATTATAATAACCATAACACATCAGCATAAAGAGGGATCTTACCCCCAAAAAATATGTTGGGTATTGGTGCCCTAAGAAATTTTTATATTTGTTGTTGGTATAGAAAGAAATAAATGGCCATATACAAAACTGTGCAGAACCCAGATAACCTAGTTCTTAATGAAGGATGTCAATTCAAATATATCTACTTACATATTAATAGCTTTTCTTCAACTTGACCAACTTTTTCGGAACAATTATACTTTGAAAATTGAGATGTAAGGAAACTCTAATGCATAGATTTGTAATCATTCTTGGAGTCAATAGTCACACTTTTTGGTAAATTTCTGTAAGTTACTAAATATGTTTCCTACAGCTTTTGGTGTACTTTATTTCACTTTCCTTTAGAAATACACATAATAGTAAGTAAGATATTCTAGTTGCTCAACAGTTCACTAATTGTTGTATTCTTCAAAGCATATTGATGAAAATTGTTATTAAAAATTTTAATACACAGTATTCCTGTGGCCATGTTTGGAAAAACAACTTTTTAAAAAAGTTTTATGCATTTCTTTCTTTTATTTTCTTTCTACTTTTGCAGTGAACTTTAGTTTGCTTTGACAACTTTGATTCATTATATTTCGTTGTTCTTGTATCTTTGTTATTATTGAGAAATAGTGGTTCATTGTGCTATATTTTAAATTCATATGTATAAAACAAGCAATGTTTAATGATGTACATTAATTTTTCACATTCAATGTATGTCTGTGACTAAGGAGAAATTTAACCACTTTTTTATTGCATCGACTTCACGTATAACAAGAACAACAATAACAGAAGTGTATTGAATGTTCCCCTGGTGCCTATGCTACTATCGTGTTATACACGCTCATATAAACCTAGCAATTAATATGAAGTTAGATGCATAGCATTTACTCATCTGAGTGACGGCATTCACCATTATCCAGGAAGATTACTATCCCTGGTGCTGAAACCATGCTGTGTAGGTTTTGTGGTTGAAGAATGAAACAGTTTCTCTTAAACATATATCCTTGCTTTGAAATTATGAATTGAATAAATGTTTATACCTTACAAGAAGTATTAAATTTCATACATTAACATCTTGATTAATGATTATGAGATTAAATTTTAATATTCTGCTTATTCTTACTATTTTTATTATTGGAAGTTATTTTTTTAGAGGATAATTAACAGTTCAAAACATTTTTTGTATAAAGGACATTGTCTATATGTTTTCCAGATATACAAACTTATTACTATCCAAAGTTAACTTTGTTCTCGTAAACTAATATTTGACTTAATGTGTCAGAATTAAAGGATCTGTTTTAAAAATAAATACCAGCAATCAATTTCCCTAACTGTATTACACCCCGCTTGATTACAGGTAGTTTGGGCTTATTCAATGCCTATGATGATGTAGAATTATAATGGATGGGATTCTCTCAAGAGAATTGCTTTGTTGATCCTGAGTAGGGGTCACAAACCAAGAGATAGCTTTGTTTCATAGATTTCCATAAGTATAAGTATATAAAGTGTTGGTATAAATTCTCCTTAGGTAAACCCAGAGTTAATACTTCCCGCTGGCGCAGCAAGAATAGAACATTATAGATCTAGTGCGACCCTATCTCATTCTCAGTGTCATCTGTAATTATGGGCCTACCTAGGGACTTTGGGAGCCAAGGGACTCTATGCTGGGATGTGCAACATCTGCTCCTGCTTGATTAGCCACCTAATTTTGCATTCTTGACTAATGAAGTCATAAATATAATCTGGGTATGTTCTCTTTTTGTATTTATATCTTACCTAAAAGCATCATGTGTGAGGGTGGGTGCATAATATATAAAAGTTAAATGCGAATGATATTAAAGTAGTTATTAGTTTTATTCAATAAAATGTAACTTAAATGATTTTTTTCTAAATTACTTGATAACAATAAATTTATTTTTAACTTTAAACCTCAAGCAAGTTTCTCTGGGTCACTCAAACAGAACAGTACCTGTATTTTGTGACTGAAAAGATTAATTTCTTATACTGTTTTAACAAGACATGACTTTAGTATATAACTTTTCAGAGCCTGCTTCTACTGTATTCTCTCTTTCTGCAATTGGCACCATGGGCCCTTTCATCTTATCTCTGCTCTCTGTTAACCAAGCCCTACTAATACTACTTCCGAAATATTGTTCAAGCCTGTGCTTCTTCTCCATCACCTCTGACTCAGTTCAAGTTCAGATCCTTACGGTATTTTCTTCGGATTATTGCAATAATCGGAGTTGGTCTCTTTGATTCAGGTCTCACTTCTTCTATGCTGTTCTTTACACTGACATCATAAAGATATTTTTAAATGAACTAGAACTAATTTTATTTTTAAAAAATTGTATATACACCTAAACACATTTTAAATCCTTCAGTGGTGCTCCCAGTTATGTAAAATAATAAGCACTTCATAATCTGGCTTTGACCTTTCAACCCAAACTTGTCTCCTGTCACTATTTCTCTTGTACAATGTATTTCATAATAATAATATGTAATATTCATGGAGCTCACCTTGGTTCTAGCCACTGTGTAAAGTACTTTATATATATTATGTCATTAAACCCTCAACGACTTTCCTAAGTACATCCTACAATTATCCATATTTTAGAGGTAAGAAAAGAGAGGTTAAAGACCTGCCAAATCAAACATCTAGGAAGCAAAGCAGCTGGAATTTGAATCCACGTAGTAGCCTGCCTCTAGAGCCCACAGTGGCTTTCCTGTGCTAAGTTCTTGTAGCTTCCTAAATACGACATTTATCCACATCTTTCACCACCACATCCACCTCTAGGACCCACACTTCTCCCACGAGACTTGACTCTGCCTGTCCCCACTTTTATGAAGTTTTCTGACTCCTTAGAGTTAAAGTCTTGGCTCTGGTGGCCCCTTGTAAGGGTTAGGGAGGCCACTGGGCACAGCGGATAGAGGGCAGTTGTGCCGTGAAACAGGCATGATTTGAATTTGTGGCTCTGTTGCATATTGGTTTTGAGACTTTGGGAAAGTTACTTAATCTCTCTAAATTTTAATTTCTTTGGGGATTAATAATATCTTTTTTTTTCAGTAGTTGTTATAAAGATTAAATGGATAAATGTTATGAGTCGCATCTACCACAACAATTAGAATATAACAGGAATTCTCGGTTCCCTCACTGGCCGTCTGCTGCTGCTCTTGGAACCTGAGTGATAATTAATCGTTCATCTTCACACTTGCCTGCCAGGCACTTCTTTTGTCTGTGACTGCTGGGCCTGGCAAGCCCTAGTAAAATGTGCGAAATGAATGAACGAACAACCGAATGTTTAATATCTAATGAAACAATTAAATAAATCCTTTTGTTCATTTTATGGCCTGCAAATCAGTCTAATTAAGAAATAACAACTGGTAAAGCAGAGAAACTGCAGATATACTCTGTCTTTTCCTTACATGGAACCTGAAACCTTTTCTCTCTGATTAAAAAATTATAACTAAATGACATCTTTGATTAGGACTCAAATTTAATGGAAATAAAACAAGTGATCGCAGACTAGTATAACATTAAAAGGTGGTGATGTTAAAAAATCCATTCACATATACGTATCTTCAAGTATGTCAGAGCTGCTGCTACTTTCTGAGGCTATTTGAAGTTTCATTTTTTTTAAGTATATGGTACTGCTTGATGTGTTGGATCTAGGCGTTGATGATTAGGAGAAAAAAACATTCCAAGGACAGCTCCCCAGGAGTCCGAATTATGAGGTATGAAAATAAAATTAAAGAAGGCAAGCTAGGTGGAGTATTTGAGAACACTGTGTGTTAATGCTTCTCATATCAATTTATATCCTTTCTTTTTCATACCTGTTTAATACACATTTCAAGCACCACGTATTGATGGGCTTTTGAACCCAAACCATCTATCATTGGAAGATGCCATAGATGAAAAAGCATAGCAGGTCATTCTAAATGTGCAAACAAGATAGAGATCTACAGAAGTAGACATCATCATAGCTAAAGTCCAGGCAGACTTGCTTTTCACATGAATTAAGCCATAGATAATCATGTGACAGGTTGGAACTGATCATGATTTTTAAAAATTAATTTTATGTAAATTATCTATGTAAATACATTAAAATATGAATTATTTGAAAAATGACTAGCAGGCCCGTAGAATAACCCTACATATAAGTATACAGTAAGAACACGGGTTCAGTAGCAAAATTCTTACGAAGCTGCCTGTCATGGTTTCTTCAATAAGATTCTTCCAGTCTGTTTTCTAAAACTATCTATTACATTCCCATTATAAACCTTGTTTTAAGTTGAAGGAAAGCTTCTTCCTTTTTTTTAACCTCCTCTAGTCCCTCTTCTCCAGTCCTAGAAGGTTAAAAATATTCAGAAAATCCCATTTTTGGTTCTATAACATTTGGGTGCAGGGCCAAAACTGGCTGTGAAGTGCTGAATGTGATAACCTGGGCTCCCCTCTACTGATAGAATCCCATTATCCTTTCTTAGATACACACACTAAGCAAAATAGATGAGAACATATGCATCCACGTAACCCTTTAAATGTACAAAATGTCATTAAGCTAGGAGAAGAATCGCAAAGTATCTACAAAACAAAAATGCACAATCTCAGTTTTCAAAGAGTTTATGTTCTAGTACTATGTCAGTCCCATATATAATTTGCTTATCATGAGTACCAAATCTTACATAAAGGAAATGTACAGCTTGAGAGATTAGTTTTGAGTAGAAAACTGAGAGACATTAAATTCAACAGAGTGAATTGATGAAATAGATTTTTACGGAAGTATTTAAGTGAAAATTATCCATAATATCTTAAATGCTGGCCTGCCCAGAGACAGAGGGAGGAACTAAACAATATATAAGGTGGGTTTATATATATATATATATATTCTGTTATTGGGAAAGTATTTTGGAAATGAAGTCAAATCCAGATCTTCCTATCCTGCTGACCTCTACCTCTCATTTCTGTCAGGCAGAAACTCCACTGAAGATTAGGATCACATAAGTGGCATAGAAAACATTCTGTAATTTTATTCATTTGTCTATCTTTTTTCTTTAATGCCCAACATACATAATTATACATTAAAAATGAAAGTTCCGAACTATCTCGTGTAATTCTCAACACCAGAGAATGCAGGTGTGGCTGACTGGGTTACTTTGCACCCCTTCATCCGCAACCCCCACCCCCACCCAGACTTGCGCTCTCAGGTAGTCGCTGCAAAAACTGTGTACCCACTATGCAATGCCCTCTTCCCCACCCAAGAATGTATATTCTCTATGCCCATGCAGATAGGTACCCTATTGCACTGTATGATTATTATATATGGTTGAATACGGAGGAAAACTGATAACTTTTCCTTTAATTTATAAAAGAGCCACCTCTGGATGTTACAGAGGGACTAATCACTGTAAAAGGCATAAATATATACTATTCTATACTTAAGAAGAAGGGTGGATATGAACGTTTGAGTGGCTACAGTGGTGTGACAGACAGTTAAGTGTCTGACAATATGTTTTCCCCTTTCTTTAGAGTAATACGACCCCAATTTTCAGGTGGGTTCCTGGCCATTCCAAATAAAGGTTGTACTTCTTGGCCTCCTTGTGATTATTAGACAATTAAATGTGAGCAGAAGTGAAGGGTTCTGCTTCTCAGACGGGCTTTAAAGGCATGCCTTTTCTCCCCTTCCATTGTTTGCTGGGTATAGTAGTAAGCCATCGTAAGCCATGCAGATGAGAGCAACACCCCAGTCACAGAGCAACAATCAGAAGCCGGGTTTTCTTATGACTTCATGCAACAGAACCACAATACTAGCTTGAAGAAGAAATGTTCTCATGTTGAGAGCTTACTGTTAATTTAGACATTTAATGTATCAACCAAAGCCATTTCTGAACTGATATGACTGGCTTAATTAAACATTTATTAAAAGTGATAGAAGTCACTGGAAAGGCTATCACAAAGCAGAGACTCTCATACTAAACTTTCCATTATCTGTGGGGAGGAAATATTATTCTGGATTTAGGATAAAACTAGGAAATCGAGAATACATAATTATTAACTTCCCCATTTACAAGCTCATTTATTAAACAAACAAACAAACAAACAAACAAAACCAAAAAAAAACAAAAAAGACTTCTTTCCAAGAGGGATCTATGTGTTATAAAAGTATGTGTATACATACACATTTATATTTACTAAACTTGATGAAATAAAGACTTATTCTCATGTAAATGGTGGAATGAAGAACTCGGAATGTAGGAATATTCTGTTCATGTTATATGTTTTTCTGGGAGTGATCCAAGATTTATAGAAATGCGGTACGGTCCCCTATGAGGTAATATTGAGAAAGGTTGTAATGTTTTGTGTAATTTCTGGCTTTCTTAATTTTTTTTTAATCACAATTCTATCTAAACTCCTTATATAGTAATATTGGTTTCTAAGAAGTGGTCATGGGTATTGTTCCTAATTGATTCTTTTATATTTATTGAACATCTAAAGTATACAGGACACTTATGCTGGGGGTTAGAGATTCAAAGGTGAGTAACCTAGCCCCTAGCATCAAGTAGCTCACAGTCTAATAGGGAAAACTGAATATAAATAATTACAAAATCGTGTGTGATAGTAGTATAATATAGTTTGATGGGAACTAACATAGACTTTTAGGAGCATAAATAAGGAGACTTAGTCAGACCAGGGTAGAAGACTTCTTAAAAAAAAATTGAACTATGTTTTCAAGAATGAGTAAATATTATCCATGTGATAAAAGGACTTGAGTGAAGGCATTGTCTTGAAAGAACATGGCATGTTTGATGACTGACAGGTAGAGGCAGACATCTGGTTAAGTAATTTGTCTTACGATGGGAGACACTTAGGCCTGTTTATATATGCTAAAGGGAAAGATCTGGAGAAAAGAGTAAGGTCAAAGTATCAGAAAAAGACAAACAACCAAAATGTGGCCGGCAGAAATGATACCCAAAGCACAGGAAAAGGACTAACCCCGAACAAGAAGTGGGATGCAGTTCCATTGCAATAGGTAAGAAGTAAGAGAAAGCCAAAGAAGATATATGTGTTGTAGAGGTGGGTAGCAAGTAACTGAAAAAAGTTTTGTTTCATTTGTTGTGTTCGTGTTTTTCTGAGGTCTTCAACTTTTACTCTAAGGTGGGAGATCAGATGGTCTGCTGAGAATAAAGAAATATGCACTGGAAGAGGAACCCTGAGCAATGTTAACTGTGTGAATAGGAGGTATGGGAGGAAGCAAAATGGCATCGCATGAAAGGATTATCACCATTCCTGCGTATGTTGCTAAGATTAGAGCTCCTCCATTTGTAGTAGCACCAGCATCTTGGTTGCTGGGTTTTCTCCAGCATCATTCAGCAGCTGGGGTATGGGAATGAAGAAGTCGATAATAGTATTGATGCAGAGTTAGACTTTTCAAGGCATTCATGTCAGATGATAAAGGAAATTAAAGATATTAGCTTGAGTGTAGTTGTGTCGTGTGCTGTATTATATCATATGTCATATGATTTAGTCAAATAAGAAATGTAAGACAGGAACAACTGATAAATTTGGGAAATAGATAAAAGGTCTAAAACATTCTGTGGTCAGAAAACAGGTAAATTAGAAGTAAGGAATAGGTATCTGAACAATCAAAATAAGAAACAGAGAATAAGGATACTGAAATGTATGATTTTTTGATTTGGAGTCCTTGGGGCCATTCGAAATGTCTAAAATATAAGCCATGGGAGGTTAAACACAAGAAGAAATACAGATCGTCAAAACTGAGAAAATTAAGAACTTATGAGGTTAGAGGTTAGATGTTAGATGAGTCAACCACATGGGCACACAAGGGAACCCAAGGAAGACGAGGATGGGACTCGGTTGAGAGGAAGCTCTGGAAATTAATTCGGTAGCAGTTTGTTAGAGGATGATATAGCTGGCCAGAAAGATGCTCGAAGAAGTTTTCGTAGTAGGGTAGAGGAACAATGATTTGGCATAGGCAAGGTGGAGCTACGTCATGCAAACCCACTTCTCAATCCTGTGATCACTCTGCTTTTGGAAAAATGAACCACCTCCACCTGTCTCCATGGAGAAAGCTACATTTTAATTAAAGAAATGGAGTGAATGTCCTGTGATGAGGTTTCCAGACATCACAGTGGAAAACTTTAGGAGGGAAAAGCAGTTTGATTCAGAAGTCAGGCACAGAGCAGTATTATGGAGGTAAGAGAATAGAGAGGGAAAGTGACTGAAGGTTTCCAGAAAAAGAACAAAATGATTTTGTAGTTGTCTATTGTCTTCCCTGGTAGCTTTTACAGAGATGCTTCAAAAGAAGTAATTACAGGGCCACGGAAGAAATCCTAATCTGTGTACATAGTGTACAGAATAAGTTAATTTTTAAGATCCCTTCCTACAAGAATGGATTCTTTGACTAAGAGCAGGAAATTGAATTAAATAACAGCAAAACTGTCTCTGCTGCTATTGTAAGGAATGAAATAATTTCGCTTTGTAAAGAAAGTAGAATCTTTTCTACAAAGAGAACTGTCCCAAGGTCAAATTTAGGGCTGGTCTCAAAATTCAGAAATACTTTTCCCATGTCTCTTAAGTGTGACTTTTTTCCAGTGACAATGAAGTGCTGCCTTCAGGAAGCACACCTCCCAAGAGACCAGTAAAATCAATGAGAAATCCAATGTCTGTGTGTCAGTAAAGACATGTGAAGTTTGATGGGTCTTTAGGGACTGAATCACTGGTAAAAGATTCTAAAGCAAAATTAAGTGGAGCATAAATGCCAAAAATCTCAAGAGATCTTTGAGGAATGCAAAGTGAAAGATGGAGACAAATTTAGAGAATTGCTGGTGTGGACTTGGACTTTGGAAGAATGGACTATCATCCAGAGAAGAAGAAAAGAATATTAGCAACCTATTAGTAATATATACATATTTCAAAATTTGAAAAGAAATAGCCTTTTGGTATTCTTAAAAACCATGATTTCCAAACTCTTTGACAAGTAGTAATTCCAAAAATTGTTATTGTTATTAAAGAAAAATAAATATTTAAATTCATTTAAATCAGGAGAAAACATTTTCAAGTTTTTAAATTTAATTTTATTAAGATTGCAAATCTGCTTTTGAATATGTATTCATGATTCAAGATTGACGTTTCTAGACCCCATCATCCTAATGATTTCTTTAAACAGCTTCCCCACACCTGTTATGTGCTGCAATGCACAGGCAGGTACTCACGGTGGCTCCTCTTAGAATTCAATGTGCCTCAGAGTCTTCTTTTTCTCATCCATAGGTAATAAACTATAGCCCTCTTTTGTTAGAATCATTAAAGAAGAAAAATCGCTTCCTTAAAGTAAAAGAGCAACTTAAAGGTAATCCTTTTGTCACAATAAATGGGCTCACCCTAGCAACTCTAAAGTATTAAGAAATTTAACGCAGTTTAAAAGTGGTAACACAGTTTGAGTCCAGACTTAACTAGGCAATTTACAAACTGTGCAGTCGGGATGTTACGGAGTCTTGGCCACGTCTTTCTGCAGGCAGCAACAGTTGTACTGCATTTTGTTCTTTCTTGTTATTAAAGAGGTGATCCTTGAACCCGAAATAATGGCATACCTATTTCTTGTTCATATTCGTGAACAAGATAAAAACTCCAACAAAGAGATGCCAGGAAGAATCCAGTCTATCATCACTGAAGTTGTAACCACAGCAAGGCAGCTCTGAAAATAGAGGACGGCAGGGTTCTTGCGTCTTTGCCTCAGGATACGCTAAAGTGAGAAAACTGCAGATAGAAAAACAAGAAGACATGGGATCTCACCACATTAGTCAGTATTTCTCAATATGCAAATCCAAATTAGAGGAAATCCAAAGGTGTTTGCAAATGTTCGTTGTGACATCTTCTTTGTCCCTTGGCGATGACCTGCTTCATTTATTCAGTCAATGAATATTCATTGAGGGCCTACTTGTTCCAGGCTGGTACCTGGATGCAGGTGCACAGAAGACAGCAGAAGTTCTTCACTGTCTATGGACCTAGCATTCTACAGGCGCAGACAGACAATTAGCAAGTAAAGTTATCAGGTAGTGATGTGGGTGATGAAGAAATCAAAACAGGGTGATAAGATAGAGGGGTCTGGGTGAGACAGCATTCCTTTAGATTGGAGTCTCTCTCTGGGGAGGTCAGAAGAAAACCAAGAATAACAATAGAACAACCGCCCGAACAACATTCCAGGCAGAGGGAACAGTCAGTGCCAAGATCTAAACTGGGAGTCAGTTTGACTTGTTCAAGGAACAAAAGAAGACCAGGGAGTGCTGACCAGTTACTAAGGTACCAACTGCCTGAAGTATACGTCATCAAATTTCCCAGAACAGTCTGTTAACCATTTACTAAAATATTAATTTTATTTCAATAGAATTATTTCGGTTGTGCAAAGTATTGGGGATATAATCAGTCATAATGAAGGCATGAGATTCTCCCACTCATCTTCCAAAGCCGGTTCCTGCCAGCATTCTTGGTTCTCCATCTCCCTGAAGAAAGAGAAGAAATGAAGTGTCGGAGACAAAGGCGTTGTTTAGATCACAGTTTTCTCCTGAGCAGGATCACTACAGCATGAGGGAGCTCGATACTGAGAGTCAGGCCTGGTTCATCACCTTGCACATTCTATCTCTTACCTCTCTCTCTCTAAGATGTGGAATGGCTGGGACCTGCATCTTCGGGGGGAGTAGGTTTAGATTTAAGTCTTTTTTCATTTTTGATTCCTTTTACATTTGTCTCTAGCTGATACATGAGACCAACTTGATCAAGTAAACTAAGGTTGACCGTAGCTACATAGTCAATATCCTTCCTCCTTTACCTTTTCTCCACGATTCAGCCACTTGGAAAGTTGCGTCTGTGTGTATGGAGGTGGAGGTGTGGTCTGAGTCGGAGCAGAAAGCTCAGCATAGGCCACCTCATATAAACCTCAGTCTCTACTCTAAACTCCTGATAAACACTCTCCTTGATGTTTCAGGCATGTGCTCAGCCATTAGTGAAGTGATATTTTCGTCCCCATTTCGCTATGGTTCTTTCCATGTAGGACTTTTTCTGAGGACTCATAGGGTGGGTCCAGGGATGGAGCAGGTTGAAGATGGATAAGAACAATATGCAAAATGCCTGTGAAGCCCTTGTGAGAAAGACAGCATGCTGAAAGGTCAGTGATTAATCTGAAGATCTAGGTCTAGATTCCTGCCTTCCTGGACCCCCGCTATAAATCCATTGACGATCTCCTGTCAAGTCCTCATTTAAAAAATATATACATAAGGCATGATGCTAGACTGTTAGGGGAAATAATTTTGGTCCATCCTGCTAAGGTACTTGCGCCTGTTTCATAAGCCTGCAAAAAAAAAAAAGACATCCAAAGAAACACTTTCTTAACGAAGAGAACGATTAAATTTTAGATGAGCGAATTCTTCTTGTGTCAGAATATCCCAAGAAATGTAGAACTTTTAGCATTCCTACCCCGCCTTCGCTCTCCCTACCAAATGCTGGTGGCACTCCGTAATCATTGCGACAACCTAAACCGCTACCGCTTCCGGTTTCCACATGCCGCCCTTGGCGGTAGTGACACTCGGGGGTTGAGAACCGCTGAAAGGAAAGAAGCAATCGTGAATCTACTTCACGTTTCTAGGCTGAGTTTGGAAACAGCATTTTAGATAAGAAAGAAATATCGGGATCCGAAATCAAACAAATTATCCAACAGAAAGACAAGGCCACGAACACAGAGGAAAGCAGAGCCAAATTAACGAATTTTAGGAAGGTCAGAAGTCAATGGAAAGAGGTAGAGAATATTCATAGACCCAAATGCAGCAAGATAAGATGATCCAGTTCCAAACAAAAAAGAGAAGTAAAACATTTTAAATATCCCAGGCTTTCGGCAACTTGACCCAGAGTAACAGGTGATTATGTTGGCTTCAGTACCTTAGCTTCTCCCCAAGGGGTTCCTGGGTATTTTGCAAGTAGTCACGATCCCTTATGAACTTTTATCTTCCACCCCCTTTATCTGAGAGAGGTAGATGAGAATAAAACAATGCACTCAGATTTGTGGCTCATCGCTAAAGCAGTGATCATTATGTAGATAACATAAAAGGAGGAATAAAAAAGTCATTTGAGTCATTTAGAATTTCAAGACGATCTTATATTAACTACTTACAGTTTCTTGACTGTGGCCACACTCTTCTGCATGCACGTCTCCTCCTACGGCATCCTTCCATCCAAACCTTCCCTTCCCTGCCTCTCATTGTTCACACCCATCCTCCAAGGCTTGGCTCTGGGGCCACTTTCTACAAACCTCTTTCCAAACTCCCGTGGTTCTTTTCTTTTTCTTATGAACTTGAAGCATTTTACTTTACTTTATAGTTTTTATATGTAGGTTTTCTATTCCTGACATGGACTGAAAACTCCTTGAAAGTAAGGATTGATGTCTTAGTCACTGTATTTGCTGCCCTGTTTGCATGTATCTCCCGCTTCAGAAGTTCTCAGTCGGTATGCCAAAACCTTCACAGATATGCCACCAACTTTTCAACAATGCATAGAATTCATTTTGCTGTATAACCAAGGATGCATATTGTAATAGCAATGGCTGCAGATGAAACACAGAGTTGAGTGGATGGTACTATGTAGTAAAGGGCGAGGTATAATTTGCTGTAAATAAGAAGTTTGACATTATAAAATTGCATCAAAGAAAAATGATAATAACTAAAAGAAATGATCATTTAAGACAGAAATTGACTGCAACTGCTTTGCCATCTAGAGTAGTGGCAAAATTCATTTCTTGGGTGGACGAATATTTTATTTTAAAAAGTACCTTCACAGAACTAGACTGCTCTGTCAAATAAAGACCGATTTCCACAAGGGCTTTCTTTTAGTAGAGTTTGGAGAATAGAAAAGCAGAGCTGATCTCAGCCCCATGTGGGACAAATTATATGAAGAGAGGATAGTCATCACAGAAGCTGTTCTGGTTAGTGGCTCTTGGCGCTCTGCCCCAACCCTATCTCCTTTGAATCACAGAGAGGGGAAAGGCAGCAAACGAGATTTCCCAGACTCCCTTGCCTGAGAGTTTAGGCTGAAGTCCTGCCCATGGCCCATGGGAGGCATCAGGTGGAAGATTACAGGACAAGTAGAAGGGGGGAGAAGCCATTTTTTTTCCCCCTGCTTGTGGCAGCACTTCTGGACAGAAGCAGCAGCAAGCAGGCAAATTTAGGCTCTTGGGTTTCTGCCCAGGCAGTGGTTTCAGCAACAGTTAGCAGCATCGCACTTGCGGGCTCAGGCTGAGGCAGCAGCCGCAGCAGTAATGGGCATCTCCCAGCCCGGTGCTCTCCCACCTGGGCATCTCCCAGCAGGGCGTTCCCGCGGTGTCAGTGGGGCGTGGCTTCCTTCCTAAAGGGCGGGGGCAGCACAGTTGATACAGGAGCATCGGCTGCAGCAGCTCCTAGCAACCTCGGCACCACAGTAGTGTGGGCGTGGCGTCTATGTAACTTATTTCCAATTTGTTCTTCCATCCCTGGGTAAAAACATCTTTCCATTTTTGTTTCTTTAACTCTGCTTACATTTAGGTGACTAATTCCTTCGATTAAGTTCCCTCTATATTGAGAAACTGTGATGGTTAATTTTATGTATCAACTTGACTGGGTCCCAGGGCGCCCAGATATTTGATCAAACCTTTTCCTGGATGTGTCTGTGAGGATGCTTCTGGATGAGATTAGAACTTGACTCAGTAGACTGAGTAAAGCACACTGCTCTCCCTTTTGGTGAGCCTCATCCAATCAGTTGCAGAACTAAATGGATCAAAAAGGCTCCCCGCTCCTGTGAGTAAGAGGAAACTCTTCCTGCCCCACTGCCTTGAGCTGGAACACTGGTCTTTTTCTGCTTTCAAACTCCAGCTGGAAAGTCGACCCTTCTTGGGTCTGGCGTCTGTGGGTTTTCAGATCGAAACTCACACCATCAGCTCTCCTGGGTTTCCAGCTTGCTGACTACAGATCTTGGGACTTCTCGACTTTCACAATCATGGATGCCAATTTCTTATAATAAATCATATAAAAATATATTACACATGTTTTTTCCTGTTGGTTCTGTATCTCTGAAGAACTCTGATCAGTACAGATTTTGGTTCTGAGAAGAGCGGTGCTCCTGTAACAAACACCTAAAAAATGTGGCAGAGACTTTGGAACTGGGTAGCGGGTAAAGGCTGGAAGACTTTTGAAGTGTATGCCAGCAAGAGTCTAGATTGCTACGAAACAGCAGAAATATGAACATTGAAGGTCATTCTGAACACCGTGACCACTGTATACTTTTTTCCAGTTTTATTGAGATGTATAATATTGCATTAGTTTTACGTGTATGACTAGATATATATATATATATGTAATATTGCAAAATGATTACCATCATAAGTTTAGTGAATATTCATCACTTCATACAGGCGTGTTTTTTTTTCTTGTAGATGAGAATTTTTAAGATTTACTGTCTTAACAACTTTCAAATGTACAATACAGTATTGTTAACTATAGTAGCCCAGCTGTATCTTAAATCCCCAGGACTTATATATCTTATAACTGGAAGTTTATACCTTTTTACCACCTTCATCCATTTTGCCCAAACCCCTTGCCCCACCTTTGACAATCACCAAATTGTTCTTCGTATTTATGAGGTTATTTTAAAAAATATATATTCCACATACAAGTGAGATCATACAGTATTTGTCTTTCTCTGTCTGACTTAGCATAAGGCCCTCAAGGTCCATCCATGTTGTCACAAATAGCAGGATTTCCTCTTCTTTTATGGCTGAATAATATTTCATTTATATGTATACCATATCTTTATTCATTCATCTGTTGATGGACACTCAGGTTGTTTCTATATCTTGACTATTGTGAATAATGCTACAATGAGCATGGGAATGCAGATGTCTTTTCTATAATCTGTTTTAATTTCTTTTGGATATGTACTCAGAAGTGAGATTACTGGATCATTTGTTAATTCTATTTTAATTTTTTGAGGTACCTCCATACTGTTCTCCATAGTGGTAGTACCAGTTTACATTCTCACCTACACTGCACAAGGGTTCCTTTTTCTCCCCATCCTCAACACTTATTATCTCTTGTCTTTTTGATGATAAGCCATTCTAACCGCTATGAGGTGATAATGACTGTACCTTTACAGATACTATGAGATATTATATTCTGGGGTTGCAGTATAATTATTGCTAATGTGTGGTACATTTTATCTCTTCAAGTTTGTTGCTCAAAATAGCTGGTTTTTAAAGTATCCTCTCAAACACAAAAAGGTTGAGAGTCATAGATTTAAATAGTATACATTCAATAAACATTTATTAAATGACTCCTCTATATTATCTAAGAGGTTTTGAAAAAAGAGATTAAAACATCAACATGTTTTTCCTGTTATCTAAAGAATATTTCAAATTGTATTTTGGTACAACTGGCATTTATAGTGAACAATAAGAACTAGTTATAGTACTATGAAAAATAAAAAGAAATATAAAATATTATTAATTACACCATATCTGTGGCACCAGAGTGAATAGTTAAAAATGTCTATCTTAAAAGTAAAACTAATGGTCAATAGGAACATTTAGATTTAACTTACAAGAGTGTAGGTTTTTATTTTCATTGAGTGAGCTAAATTGAGCATTATAATCTAATAGAAATTACTTTAAAAAATGAAATTTAAAATAGAAATAAAAACCAACTAACTGACAAATGTAGTTTTTAAAGTCTATATGAAAGAATAGTTATAGTACAGAAGAAGACCTCTGGGAAACTGGAGGTAAAGAAATGTAAAAATGTTTTATACAAGCTATTAAAATGGCTGGCTACATAATCTTTCATATTTGGAAAATCTGATTTTATTTGTGGACACTCTAATAAGAATGGTAAATAACTCAGGCTGGTTTTTTTTTTTTTTCTATGAGTAATTTTTTTTTTGGTCCATCATCGTTTTTCTTATAAATTTTTATTGCAATATAATTCACACACCATAAAATTGAACCATTTAAAGTATACAATTCAGTGGCTTTCAGTATATTCTCAAGGTTGCGCAGCCATCACTGGTGTCTAATGCTAGAACATTTTTATCAGCACAAGAGGAAACCTGTGCTCATTAGAAGTCACTCCCCATTCCTTCCACCCCTGGCAACCACTAATCTATTTTCTATCTTTATGGATTTGCCTATTGTGGACATTTCGTGTAAATAGAATTAGGTAATATATCACTTTTTATATGTGGCTTCTTTCACTTAGTGTGTTGCAGCATGTATTAGGACTTTATTTCTTTATATGCTCGTATTGCTTTTTTATTACTGATATTAATCAGGTGTCTCAGCAGCTAGCTTAATTATGAAAAGTTTCTTGATGCTTTCCTAGTCAAATGCCTCATACAGTAGCACTCAGCTTTACATACCTAGGGACATTAGACTCTCACTTTGTGTTATTTGGACAGAGATAAATTTATTTTCCCCACCTTTTCACTCTACACCCACTCTTCCTGCTATATTTCTTTAAATCCCACCACTAAAAAATTTATCCCATTGTCTTAGTAAGTGCTTTGTTTGAAAATACAAATATCCTTTAGAAGTACATCGGACTGTAACTAATTATCAGTTGATTAGTTCGGTTTCATTACTAAAAGTAAGCTAATAATGCTGCTTAGAAATTGGGATTTTTAATAGAGGAAGAAATGAGATAAGAATAATTTTAGAGTAAGGTGCTTTTCTGAAGCAGAGGTGGTCTGGAATCTCTGAGCACCTGATGGAAAGAAATGACTAATTTTTTAATTCACCAATAATCATTTATTGAACCCTTAGTTCAACAGTGTCAAGCTTCGCTCAGTTGTCTTCTATCTTTAAAACACACAGTGTTGTATAGGAGACAGGAATATAACTAAGTCTAATGATGACTGATATAAATGTATCTATTAAAAGCTATGAAAGCACAGGGGAAGTTACATCAGATCGAAGTGCAAAGGTCAAAGGAAGGCTTCCTGAAGGAAGTGACATGAGAAGACTTCAAAACTAAGTATAGGTGAGCTAGATAAAGAATGGGAGAAAGGCATTGCAAACAGAGTTAGCATCATGGTAAGAAAGCCCACATGGATGGAATCACAGGCTGTTTTCAGAAATGTCAAGTAGACCAGTACAGCCAAAGGAAAAGGAAGAGAAGGATGGTAATAATGATAGCGACTATTAAAAATCATTTTTGCCATAAGTACTTTACATGCATTGTTTCATTCAATCCTCAAACTATCTTATCACGGAAGGGCTATTCGCCTCTCGATTTTCAGATGGAGGAGACCGAGGCATAGAAAGGTTAAGCAACTTGCCTATATTCTCACCTCTAGGAAGCAGACCGTGATGCCAGAGAATTAACCTCTCTGCCATCGGATCATAATGGGCCTTGTATGGTAGGCAGAGGAATTTGACCTTTATCCTGAAATGGATGGAAGCCTGAGGGATTTAAGCAGAAAAGTGGCCTGACATGAGCAGATTTACAGTTTTAGAAAAATCCCTCTGGAGACTGGGTAGGAGAAAGGATTTGTGCAGTCTAGAGGCAGAGAGAGCAATAATCCAGGCAGAAAGCAATGAGGTCAACAGGCAATGGCAGAAAGCTACAGTAGTACGACAGGAGAGGAGGAGAGAGCCCAGCATATATTTAGGAAGTAAAGCCAGACTCTTAGGAGATGGCGATAAAAGTGGCAGAGTTTAGGTCACTTAGTGAGTAGTGATGCCTTTGGCTAGCGGAAAACAGAGGGAATAAGGGATTTTAATTTGTGTTGAACATGATGTGATTAGGCAACTTTGGTAGAAATATCAAATTCAGAGCAGACTGTGTGGGTCAAGAGCCCAGCAGTGATATCTGAGCTGGATATAAGGAATTGGAGGCACTGGGTCATAAGCGGACGTCGAAGGAAAGCAGAGACTTACACATGGTCACCAACGAGAACACAGGTAGACAGATGAGCACAGAACAAAGAATCAGTTCCTGAGCAGTGGTGGCAGCAGCACCGAGGCGAGACCGAAAAGTGATCAGAGAATAAAGTGATCACTTTATTCAGCTAGGCAAGGGTAGTGTCACTAATACTAAGGTGAGTTTTAAGGAGGGAGAGTGGACGGCAGAGCCACATGCCACAGGGAGGTCAAACGAGACCAGGATGTACGCTGTCACTGAATTTGACCACTTGAAAATAAATTAGGACTTTATAGAGAGCAGTTTCAGGGGCTGGAATTAGATCGCAACGAAAAGTGACTATGTGGAGTGGAAGTAAAGAAAGTGGGAACCACTCGTTGTGGCTTTAAAGGGAAGGAGAGCTGAAGGGGGCGTGGGAAGGAGGAGAAGGGCACGCGAATGAGCAGGTTTGTGCTGACCACATCTCCACACACGGGGAACATACTGTAAACCACCATGTCTGGCATTCGCTGAGCAACAGAATCTGCAGAGCTCTCTGCTGCCTTCGGAGCATGAAGGGCCTGATTGAGATGCCAGTGGGAGCCAGGAAAAGGCAAAGAGCTCTTTCAGCTTCCTCTGCAGCCAAAGTCAGCTCAGTGGAGTTTGTGGGTTTCCAGTAGGCCTGGAGTCCACTAGGGAAAGTGGCTGAGGTCTCGGCTGACTTGCCAGCCCCTGCAACAAGGGGAGCAGAGCCTCATGTAGCGAGCCTGTGGGGTAGACCATTCACTAGGGTTCACCGTATGGCGTTGTCGAACCAGGAAGCTGCCCCAAGACCTTTCGAGGCTGCTACAGACCATCTAAAGAACCACCTTGTAAAGTTGGCAGTGATAAAATGCCATTGTCAGTGACCAGACTAAGGACTCTAGCAGCCAGATGTAGCTGAAGAAACTTCCCCGGGCCCAGCAAGCGGCCCATTCATGTAACTGACATCTCCGCTCCTCCTTTGCTGCCTTCCACGGGTGTTTTAACCACCTCTCACTTAGCCTGTTGGTGAGAGGGATTCCTGCTTTAGAGTCACAGGGATGGGCAAACACAGGTCACCTGGCACTGGACAGTTGAGACCTCAGTGTTGATTAGTTACACGTACTCACTGCCTGGGGGAGGGCACACAGCACACCGTGCAAGGCCACATGGTTTTGCACTCGGAAACACAGTAAAAACCAGGGGTGCTGGGAGGCAGCCCTTGTAGTATCGAGAGGGAGAGGAGACCCTTGTTTCGGGGGCATGTGACTGGCTCGTTTGCAGAATCCTGTGGGCAGGCAGGGAACTGGGATGAGCAGCACTTGTCCCCTTGATGAGGAGGATCGACTGGCTAGGGAGCTTGTCCACAGAGCAGAGCAGGGAGGAGAATTTGGAATTAGGTCATTTGAGACCCTCCCAATTTACCAGCTGGCAAAGTGGCACTATTGGGTCTTACACCACGGTGGCAGGGGGTGGGGGTGGGGGGATTGGGCCAAAGGCCTCCTGAGAGTGAGATGGTAGAGGCCATCTTGGTCCATCCGGGCCACTACTGCGTGGCTTACAGACAACAGAAACTTATTTCTCACATTTCTGAAGGTTGGGAAGCCCAACATCGAGGTGTCTGGTGGGTGCTGGGAACCTGCTTCCTGATTCAGAGCTGGCCATCTTCTCACTGTGTCCTCCCATGGCAGGAGGGGGTTAGGGAGATCTCTGGGGTCACTTTTATAAGGTCACTAATGCCATTCAAGGCTCCTTAATACCATCACATTGGGGCGTAGGAGTACAATATATGAATTTGGGGGGTACACAAACGTTTAGTCCATCACAGAAGTGGAGGATTGTAGGCGGACAGTAAGCACTGAACTGGACAGTGACAGTTAATATTAATATGTGCATTTGATTGAATATTTACCTGAGAGATATTCAATTTTCAATCACAAGCAACTGGAAAATTTACTGGTCTGGACCATTTTCTGATTGGACCAAACTTAGTTTTACTGCTACAAGGCCTGTCAAAGAAAAGTATGTGTCATCGCAAAAATAAAATGAGTTTTATGTTCCATAGAGCTCATTACTGATATCAAATTCAAACTCACTATGCCTGTTAAAAGTTGCAAAGTGACTGTAGAGGTTAGGGTGCTTCTAGGAGAATACTGTCTGTCAAGGAGCCTCATAGGTGACGTTACTTCTGGGGAATTCAGCAAGGCTCCCAGTCTGACTCTCAGCCCTATCGATTTCTCAGAGCTGAAGAGCCTCAAGAAGGATGATTCATGGCACAGGAGGCCTAAGTAATTTACAGCGTGAGATATTCAATCCTAGTTACTGGAATGCTCCTCTTCTCCATCCTTGTATTCCTTTGATGGAATTAGAGGACTCAGGAAGACTAACTAATAATCAGAAGGTTTTTTAGTGAGTGGGGGAACGATTTTATTAGTCTGTGGCAAGACCTGATCAATCGTCTCTACTCTACTTACAGAGATGTTTTTCCAGTGACTGAAAAGTTCATCTCGGCCATGTTTGCTGTTTCTCCCTGGATCATGCTGAATAAACACTGCCCACTTCTTCCTTAATCTTTCCCTTCTTTAAGCTCCGTACTGACCCAGACTGGGATCAGTATACCTCTTATGGGTGCCCTTAGCATGCCCTGATCACATACAGATCTGAGTGTATCTTAATTTTCTGTTTGCTAGTATGTCTCCCTCATGACTGTAAAACCTTTAAGACAGGAGAGTAGTTCTGTCATCTTGTTTATCCTGCTTCCATTGTTGATTCCAGACTATTCCACTCTCATATAAAAGCCCCCTTCCACTTCCTGCAGCTCCTTTCACGTTATTCTCCCGCATTCATGGGAAAGTCCTGGCCTCCGGCTCTAGGTCTTCCTCTCCACCTCTAGTCCTGCTTTATTCTGGGGAACTTCAATTGCTGCGTGACTGATCAATGGAAAGTCTCCAGCTCCAATTGCAACCCACGTCACTTCAACCCACTTACTTTACCACACAACAGACATCCCCATCATCTGGAGTTGCTCTTCCAACTGAACTGGGTGAGAGGCGGCCCGGTAGGAGGGCTGAGGTTGAGAGGACCAATGGTTAAGTGAATTGGAAAGCCAGGCCAGTTTACAGAAGGAGGAATTAAGCGACACAGCCAGGGGCATTGGCCCAGTCACCCTGATCACAGTGATATTATATTGGAGAAACTCCTTGAGGACTTAGAACACGTGCTTTGACTGGTTCTTTGCCTGGGGTAGTGGATGTTGGAGAGGTGAATTTGTTCTTAGATGGACTTTAAAAGGGCTCTTTAGATGCACACTGGAGCTTTTGGTCTGATACACAAATGTATCGGTTTGCTAGGGCCACTATTACAAAGTACCACGGATTAGATGCATAAACAATAGAAATGTATTTCTTACAGGTCTGAAGGCTGGATATCCAAGTGCTTTAAGGGCCATAAAAAAAGGATCTGTTTCAGGCCTCTTTCTCTGGCTCACAGACGCCCGCCCCCTTCCTGCCTCTTCACATGGTCTTTTCTCTGTACACATGTGCCCTGGTGACACCAGTCATGTTGGATTAGGGCCCCACCTTATAGACCTTATTATTTGAATCACCTCTTTAAGGGCCTTAACTCTAAATATGGTTACATTACAAAGTACTGGGGTTCATGACTTCAACATATGAATTTGCTGGTGGAAACCACAATTCAACCATTAGTGAACAAGACTAAAACAGAGCAAGTGCTCGATAATTATTTATTGAATGAGATTTTCACAAATTATTTCTATTCTATGTTACTTTTTCTAAACAATAAAGTAAAATAAGATTTCATAAAACAAAGTAGTATGAGTGGCCTGAGATCTGGCTGAACAGAGGCCCTACGACTAAGGGACAAAAATAACGGGTCACCTCTAAACGGTAGGAGGGGCATAGACGCGAAATGGCACAGTCCCACAACTGTGTGTGGCCGTGGAGAATTGGGAGGGCTATCGTGGCTCAGAGCCCCCTCTACCACCTAAGAGCAAGGGGTCCCGGCTGCACACTGGGCTCCCCAGGATCCAGTGCCAGGAAGAGAAGTTCCCACAACTTCTGGCTATGAAAACGAGAAGAGGTTGCAGCTGAGTGACATGGAGGACTGAGGGCACAGATTGTCCTCTTAAAGGGCCTACACCTGGCCTTACTCGCTGACGGACTCGCTTGCTCTGAGCTCCACAGCTGGAGCAGCTGCTCATGGGGTGCCAGGGACACAAGGGGAGGCACCAAGCTGTGGGGCTTCGGGATGAGGGCTGGAGGGGCGGCTTTCTCCTGGACAGAGGTACAGGCAGAAGCTATTGTTACTTTGTTGAGCCCTCTTCATTCTCAGCCTGCGGTATCAGAGTAACTATCACCCTGGATAACACGGTTCGTTGCACCCAGGGGATTCCCTGAGACTCTTCCTCTCCCAACTTGTGGGCCCATGCAAGCTGTTCCAGTGATTTATTCCATACAAATGAGCTGTCTTGGCTCCCACTGCAAACTTTCATAAAATCTCTCAACGGCTCACAAAATCTGAAGAAGCAGCATCTGGCCTCAGCATGCTCTGCACCTCTTGCCGAGCAGCCCCAAGCCTCACACCAGTGGCAGGCGGCCTCAGTTTCTGATTTGGCTCTTTGAGGCACCTATAAGCCCAGAACTGGTGGTAGCCACCTGTGGTTTGCTTGGTGACTCTTACCAGGTGGCCCCAAAGGTGCACAGGCTGCAGCTGAACTTGGCCAACAGCTAGCTGGACTCCTCCCAGGACTGTGCCACTGGGCCCTACAGCACATCTACTACATAAAGCCACTCTACTAAGAGAAGGTGACTTAGGAGCCTTACCTAATACATAGAATCAGACACAGGGAGACAAAGAAGCATGTTCCACATGAAAGAACAGAACAAAGCTCCAGAAAAAGAATTCACCAAAATGAAGACAAGCAGAGTTCAAAACACTGATTATAAGGATGCTAAATGAACTTAGGGGAAGAGTAGATGAACTCAGTGAGAACTTTAATAAAGGAAAAACACACATAAAAATGGAGAAGGAAAACATAATAGAGAGCCAGCCAGAAATGAAGACTACAATATCTGCGAAGAAGAGTACATTAGAAGGAATCAATAGAGTGGATGAAATGGAGGATCGAATCAGTGACATAGAAGATGGAGCAGCAGAAGGCACCCAATCAGAATAACAACAAGAAAAAAGAATCCAAAAAAACGTAGTTTAAGAAACCTCTGGGACAATATCAAATGTAACAAAATTTACATCGTAAGGGTGCCAGAAGAAGAGAGAGAGCAAGGAATTGAAAACTTATTTGAAAAAATAATGATGGAAAACTTCCCTAATTTGGTGAGGGAAATAGACATACAACCCCAAGAAGTTCAGAGAGGCTCATACAAGATGAACCCAAAGACACACACACCAAGACGCATCATAATTAAAATGCCAGAGGTTCAATTCAAAGAGAGAACCTTAAAAGCACCACAAGAAAAAAAATTGGTTACCTATAAGGGAACACCCATAAGACTGTCAGTTGATTTCTCAACAGAAACTTTATAAGCTGGAAGGGCCTGGCGCAAAATATTCAAAGTGACCAAAACCTAAGATCTACAACTAAGATTACCTTACCCAGCAAAGATATCATTTAGAATTGAAGGACTATAAAAAGCTTCCCAGACAAGGAAAAGCTAAAGGAGTTCATCACCACCAAGCCAGTATTACAGGAAATGTTGGAGGGACTTCTTTAACAAGAAGGAGAAAAAGAAAAAGTCTCAAAAGTCTAAATAAAAAATGGCAATAACTACATATCCATCAATGAGAACTCCAAATGAAAAAGAATTAAATACACCAATCAAAAGATAGCGTGGCTGAATGGATCAGAAAACAAGACCCTTACATATATTGCCTACAAGAAACTCACTTCGGATGAAAAGACACACACAGACTAAAAGTAATGAGATAGAAAAAGATATTTCATGATGGACCTATAGGGTATTGTGCTATGTGGAGTAAGTCAGATAGAGGAAGACAAATGCCATATGATTGCATGTATATGTGGAATCTAAAGAACAAAATAAACAGAGAAAAGAACAGAAAGAAACTCATAGATTTAGAAAGCACGTTGAGGATTATCAGATGGGAGTGGGGTGAGGAGGTCAGTGCAAAAGGAGGAAGGGATTAAGAAGTACAAACTGGTATTTACAAAATAGTCATGAAGATATAAAGTATAATATAAGGAATATAGCCAATAATATTGTAATAACTATGTATGGTGTCAGATGGGCACTAAATTTACCAGGATGATCACTTTGTGAGTTATACAGATGTCTAATCACTCTGTTATACATCTGAAATTAATATAATATTGTGTGTCAACTATAACTGAAAAATAAAAAAAAAATAGTATTAGAAAAAGATATCATTAAGAAAAGACAAGCCACAAATTGGTAGATATATTTGCAAATCTTATATTTGATAAAGGACTTATATTCAAAATATTTAAGAACTCCTACAATTCCAGAAACAACAAAGAGTAATAAGATAACCCAATTTAAAAAAAAGGTTTGAATAGACATTTCACTAAAGATATAAAAATGGCTAAGAAACATGTGAAAAGATGTTTAACATCATTAATCAGCAGAGAAATGCAAATTAAAGTCATAATAAGATACCATTTTATACCCAGTAGAATGGCTATACTAAAAAAATGATAGTAACAAATACCAGTGAGAATATAGAGA
Source organism: Pteropus medius (assembly GCF_902729225.1). NCBI lineage: Eukaryota > Metazoa > Chordata > Mammalia > Chiroptera > Pteropodidae > Pteropus > Pteropus medius. The sequence goes on from NW_024344437.1 coordinate 3,973,687, forward strand.
AACGGAAACCTTTATCCATTACTGGTGGAAATATAAAATGATACAGGTAGTTTAAAAAACTGTTAGGTAGTTTCTTAAAAAAGTTAATCATAAATTTGCCATGCAATCCAGCAATACTACACTCTTAGGTATCAAGTCTAGAGAAATGACAAAAATGCATCCAGGAAGACTTGTGTGATAATGTCCAGAGCCGCATACTGTATGATTCCATTTACACAACTGTTTAGAAAAGGCAAATCTAAAGAGACAAAAGAGATTAGTGGTTGCCTGGGGCTGAGGGTGGGAACAGAGTGAGACAGCATTAGAGATCTTAAGAGAGTGATGGGAATGTTCTAGAAGTGGGTTCCAGTGATGGTTGTAAAACTGAGTAAATTTGCTAAAAATTACCGAGAACAAGTGAAATCACTTAACACGAGTGCATTTTGTAGCATATAAATATACCTTAGTACAATTATTTAAAAAAATGACATTTATACAATGTTAGTCATTGCAGCATTGTAAGAACAACGGATTGGAGCCAACTTAAATGTCCATTAATAGAGGACTGATTAAAAATTATAATGTATCTGTACAATACGGCTGCATTAAAAAAAGACTCATCTTTATATGCTGGTATATAATAATCTTCAGATTTTACTATGTGAAAAGTACAAGAAGCATAGTATGATACTATTCATGTGAAAAGGGGGGAGGAAAAAAAATGTGTACTTAAGAATTTGCTTATGTTTGCCTAGAATACCTCTGATATATAATAGGTTATATATCTTAGGAAGATATATAAAAAACAGCATATTGTTTGCCTCTGGAGAAGGCAGCTGGGGGGCTGGGAATGGAAGTGGAGGGACACCTTTCACTGCATATTTGACCCATATGAATTATGACGTATACTAAAAGTAAGTAAAAATTAGAACTTAAAAAAATTAAAAACAAAAACAGTGGGAATCTGCTTAGTTGTGAATATATTTTTTGGAATCAAATTTCTCAGTGGAAGTTTTGGTAGGATAAAATAAAATCACAGAAAAAAATATTAACCAGGGTAAAAGATTTTGCATTTTTTTTTTGTAAATATGGGTAAATAATGATATTATATATAAAGAATTACATTTACATTGATTTAGTAGGTATCTAATGTTAAAAATAATTTTAGAAAATTAAAAAAAATCATTTCCACACAGATATATAGCAAGCATATTTTAAATATCTTAGTTAACTCATTGATCCATGAGCTTATAAGCAATTAAAAAGAAGAATCCAAAAGAACGCATACATTTCTAGAACAGGAGTATTGAAATAAATTTACAAATGAAATAAAACTGTTTTTTTTTTTTTTCCATAGGCAAGAAGGTTGGTCTTTCCATCAGATAAAGTTCACTTGCATGTCTATAGACAAGAATTATTTTGCAGAGCTGTCAGCTACCCATGATTTACAGAACTGGAAAAATCTCCCATAGAGTCAGAATCAAATATGTAGGAGAACACACTATAGACAATGCATAGTTTCTATGGGAGCACAAATTTTTCCTTATAGTCTCAAAAACACTGAAATTTTGATACTACAAATTAAATGATTATAATAATGAATTGTTAAAATATATTCAGAAGGATTCTGATTGATGAGTTTCAGGCATGACATTATCTTCATGAAAAGATATTTCACCGTCTGGGAAGAAGCTTTCTCATATCAAACGCTTTCATTGTCTGGCATATAAAATCACCTATAGGCCATCTACTACCCGCTCAAGAAGTTTATTTTAACTGGGAATTTGTAGACCTCTCATTTTGAATAGAATTTTAGTAGAGGATTTATTAGATGGAAAACTGAATTAACAGATAAGAACCTACTCTTTTTCTATAAGAAAAATTCCTTCAGGAATTCAACATAAATGAATGCATGTTAAAAAAAAATGTTTCTAAACACTCAAATGTCCTTACCTCGAAGCTATCCTCGTGGAGGACAACATTTTTCAATTACTTTCTTGGTTTCAGTCTTCTGATCAAGAATGAAAACAATAAAACAATTGCCTTTTAGGTTGCGTTCTGGTATTGGTTTTTATTGTTTTTCTTTAAAATAAAATATCTGAACTTTATATTCAAGAATATTCTAATTATAAAGTACAACTCATTTTGGTAAATTAAAATCAGTTAGAATATCAACACATATTAAAATATTTAATGATCTGACACCCATTTGGTCTATAGTAGTGAAACTTGGCTCTGAGATTTTTATATCACAAAGACTCTGAATAAATTACGTCTTAGGTGTCTGACTGATGGATCAGATTGATTACCCTCCTCCTTTACTACTGAATGTGTAGCTTGATTTATGCATCATGAGTTATAAGCAAAGGCACCTAACCTGATCAGGGCTCCCACAGTCATTGAAAATCAGCAGGCCATTTTCCCAGGCTCTGGGGAACTTGAGAGAAACCACTAACCTGAAGAGTTAAGGTAGCAGAGGCAGCTGAAAACATTTATCCTGCCATCGTCAACACTAACCATCATGATGATACTCTGGCTGAGGAATGACAAATACACATATTATGTACCATTCCACATTGACAATTCAACACAGTATTTTTTTCTGTTGACCCAGAAAGAGCCTCCGAATCCTCAAGCCAACGCTCAGGGCAGCCACTATGAATACATCGGAGCCGGCATGCAGTTTAGAAAATTATTCGCCATCCTTGCCCCATCTCTGTTTTTGAATTTCAGTCTCTCATGAATACCATGAAGTAGGCAAGGACGGACTGAATCAAATAGGGTGCTTCCAAAAGTCACGGAATGGGAGCTCTCAGACAGAACCCAGGCTGCAGATTGATTTCGTTTCGCCTAATTCGATAGTGATTTTTTTTTTTTTTAATAATCGGTTGCCAACATTAAAACATCAGGAAATTTGATACAAGTACTCAGATTTCTGTCTTTCCTTTAAAGATCAGGTTTGGCGACACTGGACTTTTATTGCCACGTTCCACCAATTGGCTGGATCTGAGAACCGACTCTTCCGTTTGCTGTGGGTCCTGCTCATTCAAATTAGCTTATTTACAAGATGGATTTCGAATGCACATCCCTTCCTTGCTCCACTGTGACTCTAAGTTCCCTTGGTCCTTCAGTCGGTTTGATCTTATGAAATTTTCAGGCTGGAGGCAGGGGGCAGGATCTGGAGGTCCCCTTCATGGGGTCCTAAGGCGGCTTCCAAGGTAAGGAGTGAGAGCAATAGAATTCCTCTAAACTGTCTTTTTCTCTCTGGTGCAACTTGTCAAAGTAGGGCACGCGTTCTCAGCGCACCCTGCCAAGTCCAGAAGGCCGAGATGCCCTCAGGCGCGGAGTGGTTTCATTTTGGTGAGACTGGCATGGGCATCTGCAGCCGGCAGCTGTCAATGAGACAGCACCTCTAAGCAATTAAGGACGCAGCAATATTCATAACCTCTGGGGGTGAGCGGGGGATTCGAATAGATCTCCAAAGTGTTTTATTATAGGCTATACTTTTAGAAGAAACAGATATGAAACAGTTGTTCTTCAAATAAACTGCCCTAAGCTGCTAAGAAAGTTGAAGGAAGCTTCTAAAGCCCTGTGTGTACTAAAGAGTTTTTCAGATAGCTCCGTGATCTCAGATGCAAAAGGATCAAGAAAGCTTAAGAAAACGAGAAGCCTTATGCTTTAATCTTATATCATATATATTTTTTTTTGATTTGAGGACAGTATTAGTCATGGGAGATGTAAGTGCTGTGATTTCTGGGTTCTTTTCTTTAGCCTCCTTGCCATTCTTCCGACACTCCAGGCCCTGCTTACTTTCAAGGCCTGTACTTGCCTTGCCTTTCGCCTGGGACTCTTTCCCAATTTAGGGCTTTGCCTGATGTTTCAGAGTTATGGCCACCCCGATCTTCCATCTCCTTTTCCTTCTTAATTTTTTTTCTTCACATACAGCTCTCTAACATGTATATTTAAGCTTCCTCATTTTTAGTTTAGGGTGGATGTTCCTTCCAGCAGCTGGATGAGGAGAGATTTTGCCTTTGTTGTTTACAGATGTTTCCCAGACAGAGACAGGTATATAGTAAGCACTCAACAAATATTTGTTGAATGGGGTGAAACCTACCTAGATGCGGTAAATGCATAGCAGTATGCCTCACAGACTATGAGATGTGTGTCAGGTTTCTCAGACCCCATGAATTTTGAAAAAAGCTAGGGGGCAGGGATGACAGAGTGTAATATCCCCAAACTCTCAAATTTCATTATTTAAAAACTGCAAGAAGTTGTTATTAGGCAGAAGATGGAAATTCTAATACAGCTTCCAGGCAAGCTGCTTCTTTATTATGGAGAGAGACACCTTTAAGTTATGCAAAGGTGAAGCAAAGGCCTCTTGAAATAGAGATAGGAGTCAAAGGAGATTCTATGGCTTTGAGGAGGAGAAGGCCAAGGGCATGATGGTCCACGTTCTTGAAAGAGGCGGGAGCTCTTTTTATGAAAGACAAGGTAAAATATAAAACAAATGGAAACGTGGGGATGCTTTGATTCGTTGTAAGCTCTGGAACAGGGTTTATATTTTATAGTCACTCCAACCGTCTTCTGTAGTTTTAGTGGAGTGGAAAGCCAGTCAAAAGACAAAATGAAAGAAAAGACACTTTAAGCCTTCTGCTTCCATGGCCATGTAGCTGGGGGTCGAAGCTGCACCACTTGCTAAGTGAAAGGGTGAATTCTGCCTTCTGATTCATTGGGGAATGGTTTTTGTCCTCTGTAACTGTAGCTCCCAGCATCAAGGCAAGGGGCGGCCCTACTGGACTCCAGCTAAGAAAAATTGCTAGGTTGAAAAAGAATGCCTCTAATTTAGGCAGAAATCCTACGTGGAGAGATCTCTGAACATGAATTATTTTATATTATAGGTCATTATCATTTGGTGTCCAAACTTTAAGTACCAGGCTTCTTGGAGGAGTGAAAAATACTTTTTAAATGACATGTCCATCTATTTTAATATACCGTGCAGTTATCACCATAAGAGATCAACAAGGAAAAAAAAAATCACGTGTAACTATGAAAATAAATTACTGAATATGGTGGTACAAACCTATGACATTCTGGAAGGATGATACAGTGGGAGAAATAAAACCATAGCATCAGATTATCCCTTCTTTCCATATACAGAAAAGAAAGTGTCAGCTAAATAAGAAAAATAACAGAATTCAATAATTTAAGTTTCAAAAACAATGAGATATATTCAAACTCCATGACCAGTGAACAGGTATTGCAACATCAAAGGATCAGAGAGTCAACCTGGAGAAGAAACCTGTGATGCCTGAAATAACGAGTGAAGATTCACCTGTACATGTAAATGAGCTGATACTCACTAATCTTGAGAAGAAATAAAAGAGAAAATAAGTATTGCAGAAAAGGAATTGGCTAAGACAATGAAAGACAAGTTCTAAACCAGTTAATACTGTAGATGAACTAAACATTCCTAGAGCCTGTGAAGAGAACTAATAAAGCCACTGAGAAGAAGTTACCAGAACAATCGTGTCCAATTGTGGATAAATAATATAATTACAACAACACAAGAGAAAATTACAGGCCTAGAAGAGAGTTTAAGGAAATTTAGCCTACAAATATTATAGATAGGCAAAGATATTAAAAAATTCTATGATACAGGAAGTCTCATTTGAAGAATATTTAAACTTTTTTCTTGAACTGGAAGAGCATCACATAAAAAAGTAGCTGAACCTCAGGAAAATATCAAAGACAAAAATATTTGGCTATATTTACTGAAACAGAATAATATAAATATTCAAAGAGGACTAACAAAAACTTAAAATGTGATTCATGTAACTGATACAGGCTTATTATTTTAAAATATTTTTTGCCAATTTTATGTGAGGTTATGAAGACTCAAAGTCCATGCAAAAAATTGTCAAGGGGGGAAAGAGATTTTAGAATCTTAACGCCCCAAAAAGTGATGGCATGCTGCCTTTTTGTGTGTGAGAAGACACAGAAATCCAAAATTGGAGGAGAGGGAAAGTTTAGGGCAGAAGATTTTTCAAAATATTCATGAAGGATTTCTTCCTGCAGTTTGAAAATCACAGTGTGCCATGAGAGAAAATTGCGATGAAAATGGGTTGTGTTTATGAATGGTGTGCAGGCAGATCCTCCCAAAAGATGAAGAATATCTGGTTTTGACACAAGAAAAAATAAGCATTAAATAATCATTAAGAGTACACACTTTGCAAACTATTAACATATAAATTAACAATTTTAAGATACAGTTAAATTGACGATATAAATTATATATAGTTCATTATTTTAAAAGCATATGTATATGTAGATCAATGATAATCGGAAGGTTTTTAATTCATATGTATGTATGTATACTGTATGTGTGTGGGTATATATATATATATATATATATACACACATAAACAGAGGAAGAGATTTTCTGATTAGAAAAATCAGTAAGCATCAACCCTTTAACAACATTTTTAATTCTACTCCAGTAATAGTTATTTTTCCTTGGCATGTTTTTTTCTCTTTCTTTATGTATCTGGTATAATCCTGAAAGTGATACCACAGAAATGGAAGACAACGAATAGTGATGAAAATATCACAGAGCACCAGAATAACTCCAGAGCTGCTTGGGATGGCTTGATATCAGAACATATGTCCCTGGGACAGATGTCCTTGAAATACTCCAGGAAGAACTCTTGGGATAGTCAGGCCCTTGAAGTGCCCCTGAATTATGAATTTGATCTTTTCTCAGAGAACGTGCTTGAGAAAGGATTTTATAGGAGGTAGCAGATTTAGAAGCCTTTTAGTAATAAAGGGATAATTCAATTTTTAGCTTTTGGTGAATTCTAAATGGTGACAAATTGAGAGAGAGGGGAATTGCAAAACAAAATGGAATCGAATACTTTCGTATATTACACTAAATCTCATGGAGAGAACCCAATAAATAGAAGAGATAAGAGCCATTTCGAAGAATTCCTACTCACTGCTCTGACTGTATCTGCTGACTGTTTCTGCATTTGAGTTCATCTAAGACTTTGGGAATTTAATTCTTGCAAAAAGTCTCCCATAGTTTTAGAGTTTGACTGAGGAAATTAGCTGTTTTGCATTACTCTTCATTGCAAAAAAAATTTATTACGCTTTATGAATTTATTTGTGTCGGTTACACAGGTTACAGCGAAAGTATCATTAAAAAAAAATAAGAATAGAAGCTACATTACAATAGAAAAAATAAAAACCATGTTCTTAAAATGATAGATATTGTGTTATTAAAAAAATTAAAAAGTGCACAAAATCTAAACAAAGCAAGGATTCATAATGATCCTAAAAATGTACTTGCTTTACTTTAATACAGAACTTTAATTCTGTTTTGCCTCTTTCCTTGACCTTGGAATGAGGATGCTCCATAGGTAGAAGAGATACTTAGGAAATAAAAATAAGGACAAAGCAGACTTTCCGCAGATATCCTGGGATGGAAGATGCAGAAAGGGAAAAAGTAAGTTGCCAAAGAACAACAAAGTCTGCTGAGGAAAAGATTTAGAGTTGCAGATTAAAATTTTGAATTTAAGAGAGCTAACCAAAACTTAGTGAAAATATAGAAATATTGGCCCAAAAAGATTTAAAAGGAAATTTTGAGTCATAAAAAGCACAGAGGAGATTCATCAAGAAAGACATGTAATATCAAGTCATAAAATGAAATTTGTCTATCTCGTCAACATATGTGCTTGACAGGGTCACTTGGGAATTTTATGAAATATGCAAATTATATTGGAATCTGAAAACTAAAACAGTTAAAGTTGAAATAATTTACATATATATTTATATAAAAAACGAATGTGAGCTGTTGTACAGTATGATGATTGATAGAGCTGTGAGTCTGTTTTTGCACCAGAAATAACTTCAGATTCATTACCATTTATGGCTTGCAGGTAGTGTTTTGGGCAAGATAACATTGATGCTCTTCTCACAGAATAAGAAGCTTGTGCTGGACTCCACAGCCTCAGCTTTCTGCCATTCCCTGAGCCATGTGTGAATTTGAGTTTTAAATCTATAAAATGAAAGGATAGGGCTAGATGATTTCTGAGGTTCTTCTTGGGTGTCATTCTATGTGTCTTGTCCATAGTTTATCTGACAAAACTTAAATAAGCATGTCGATTTTCACTTAATGTTTGTTAAGGAGAACTGATGCGGACGTGCGGGACTTTGCTCATAAATAAAAAGAGCCTCCAAAAGAAGTCTAGTATTGTCTTCTTGAGTCAATAATGGTTCAAGTATTCTAAATCAAGGTCTAGGGTTGATATTATAATCACAGAGATAAATTATGGGTACTCTGCATGGCACAGTACGTAACATAACCATCTAGATTGTTGAGTTGTAAACTTTTTCACCTCCAGCTGCTTAAATCTCTCTAAATCCTTAAACACAGTTAGTCTTTCCTGGTGGGACTCCAAGATTCAATCTCTTGGTATTTAAAAATCAAAACTGTACACTTTGCAGCCAACTGAACATGAATTGAATTCTTTGTGTAGATCCTAAAACCCAAACACTATACTCATTTTCATCACTCAGATCTTTTAAGCTGGGTCAAGTTTCATAAGAAGCTTCTTTCCTTTGGTCTTGACCCTTGAAGCTCCATCAAACTGCTCTATTCTTGTTGGTTTACTGTCACTCCTAAATTTGTGTTAATTTATTTGCTTATGTGAAGGCTACACTCACTGATGTCCGACTTACACCTAAAGGCCTCTTGAAACAACTTTGAAAACTTTCCATGTGATGGTCTTGTTCTTCTCCACCCCAAAGGCCTGATTTGGTCATCCTGAAAAGATGAAGAAGGCAATTCAAATGCAAATAGATAGAACTTAGGGTTTAAATAATTACAAAAGTTGGACTAGAAATTGACTGAACTTAATGCTAGCCAAAATTATGTGTTTATCAATGTACAGAAGAGAGAATCATATTGGATCTTTAGAGAAAAAATTTTCTGGCATTGTATTCTGAGTGAAATTCCTTGAGTGCGACATTACATTGAAAAAAGTGTCCCCAAGTACAATATATTTTGGGTCTATTATTCCTTCAATATAAGTTATGGACATAGAGCTCAAGTGGAACTCAGAGAAAGAATTTCTGGGGAGAAAGACAAATACAAGCACATGACATTTTCTATGATCTGATATGGCCGAATCTCCAGAGAAATAGAAAAGGCTATTCTTAAAGCAGTCTTCTGTATCATTTTCTCAACGAGGGCTTTGATATAAATTGGGCAGCAAACTGTTCGAATTTACAAAGGTCTCTACTTGTACTTTCCAAATGTGATGAAGAGGATATAACACTTTTTTATGCCCATCCACTTTCTCCCATACTGCGAGGGCTGCCAGGCCATCTCAAAGTCCTCCTGAAAATCTTTTCCCCTGGCTTGAGTCTATGTTCCTCTTCTCTTCTTTCCGCTTTTCTGATTTAAATTGCAAATAATGAACCTGGCCAGCGCAGAATCCTCCTTGGAAAGCAGGGGAGGGGACGAAGATGAAATAGAAAGGCAAGGAGGTTGGTCGCCAAGAGCCATCCTCTGTAATTAATTTTTATTCAATCACACATACATTATTTTTGTTAAACTTCACAGTAATTCTGCGTGAGTTATTTTTTTCCATTTACAGTTTAGAGAGTTTAAGGTTTAGAGAGTTTGCTCAAGGTCTCATAGCTAGCAAATGGTTCAGCTGGAATTGTGAATCCTGCCCTTTCAAGAACCCAAAGGACAAGTCTTCTGTGTGACTCATGAAGGACAGATCCATGCCCTGTAAAGACTGGATGAGCCAATGGTAACAAAAATTGATATTTTTCTCTATCATAATGGAGGGCCTGACTGAGACTTTCACCAGTTTCACACATGGGCTCAGGAACCTTCACACACATATCACATTTAAACGAATGTGATGTATATCAGAGCAGGGTGCAATGCTCACACCTGTATTCGACAGAGAAATTACTAATCACAATCTTACATTTTCCATTCATGTATACTTGCATGAATAGTTTTGAGTGGAGGGGTCTCCAAGACCATGCTCAGGTTCAGTGAATTGTAGAAGGGCTCGTGGAACTCAGAAAAGCAGTCGTACTCATAGTGACCATTTATTACAGCCAAAGGATACAGAGCAGAATCAACAAAGGCCAAAGACTAGAGAGTGAGATCCAGGAGAAGTCAGGCATAAACTTCTAATTGTCCTTTCCCTGTGGAGTCACATGAGCAGCATTTAATTCTCCCAGCAATGATAAATACACCTACAGAGCATTGCCAGCCAGGGAAACTCACTCAAGCCTCGGTGTCCAGGATTTTTATTGTGGGATGAACACATAGCTATGGAGTACCCATTTGATGGACCTCAGTTACTTAGGCATCAGCAAAACCCATGGCCCACACCATAAATCACATTGTTTGCTTCAACTATCTGTCACAACCTAAGGCCCAGGTAGACAAAGATACTTTTTTCAGGCAGGATATTTCGAGGGATTAGAGGTAATCTCACCAGGAGCTGATCTAGACCCAGTCTCTAGAAAGTGCAGAGTTTGAGTATCCCAAGTCTGCTAAATCAACTCTTCACTGCACAAAATAAACCTAACAGGTATGTGTAGAAACTAGATGAAATAAAATTAGCAACCTAAGATAATGTAGTTTCTCAGAACAATTTGAATCACTTATGTAGTAACTATTTTAAGGGGCAAAACCTTTGAATTTCTAATAGGAAAGCTTTACTCAACATAATAATTGAGAGAAAATATAATCTTTTAGAATATTTTATATCTGTAAGAAAAATCATTTAAAGCCAGAGTTTACATAGACCAGCGGTCTTTAAGGCTATGATTCAAGGTTTCTGAGGCACTATTGGAGATGTGAGTTTGGAAGGAGGAATTGGTGGGTAAACGGACATGTTTATGGGCTGCCTATAGAGGTTAAGAATCTACTGAATGTCTGTTCAAAAAGTTCTTTTCTTTTTATAATTCTGTGTGTTTTAAATGGATTGCATTAGTTAACAACAAGAAAATTATAGATTTCTTTACAGATTCTTTATAGATTCATCTCTTAAGAAATAGCCTTTATTAAATCATCATGTTGTACACCTTAAAAATATACATTTTTTATTAGTCAATTATACCTCAATAAATCTGAGGAAAAAAGCAATAACCTGGCTGATGAAGTTGCTGAAAACACTGCAGATTTTTGCAACTGCAAGTAAAGAATGAGATTACATAGCAATTCTGCTGACCTGTCTTAAAAGAAAACAGGCAAATAGATTCTAATCCGTTAAGTGCTCATTCATTACCATTTTCACCGGAGGAAAAGAGGAATAGGGGTGGGGGTGGCGAACTATAATTTTACTAGCTGACTTAAATTTTTAGTGGACTAGGCAAAGCACATGCAGAAAAAACAGTCATAGTCCTGTATTGGATGTTAATAGTCCTATTTTGGGAATTTATCTAATGTTAAATTAAACCTTTGAATTAATTAGCTATTGCTATAAAACAATCCATCCCAAAAGTCAGTGGCTTAACAACAATAGCTTACTGTTGCTCATATCTGCAGCTCAGCCAGAGGTTGTGCTTGGCTGGAGTGGTTTTGCCACAAGTATCTTCCATGCTCCTTAGGTCAGCAGGAGAGCTTTATGGCGTATTTTTCTCATATCAATGGAAGAGACATAAGAGGGTAAGTGGAAAAATGTGAAGTTTCTTAAGGCCTAAGCTGAAGACTGGCACACCGCTACTTCCAGCCATACATCCTTGGGCAAAGCAAGTCACATGGTATATTAGTTTTCTAGGGCCACCATAACAAAGTACCATAGACCGGGTAGCTTAAAAAGATGGAAATTGGTCATCTCACGGTTCTGAAGTAGAGAAGTCCAAAATCGAAATATTGACGGTATTGATTGTTTCTAAAGTCTGTGAGGTGACGGTGTGTTCCAGATCTCTCTCCTCGGCTTGTAGATGGCCATCTTTCTACTTATGGAGTGTTCTCCTTACACATGCCTAGTTTCAAATTTCTCCTTTTAATAAAGACACCAGTTGGACTGGATCAAGACTCACCCTAATGACCTCATTTTAACTTGATTACCTCTGTAAAGACCTTATCAACAAATAAAGTCACCTCCTGAGGTGCCGGGGGTTAGGACTTCACCACATAACTATTTTGTTGGGAGAAGGAACACAATTCAACCCATAATACCAGTTCAAGCCCAAAGTAAAGGGATTATAACAGTACCCCAAATAAAAACAAGGCAAGAGTGTGGATTCAAGAAGGAGTAATGAATGGGGGTAAGGGGGGGTCTTAATAGTTTAAATTTTAAATCAAGCACAGATGTTGGCAAACTATGATCCCTGGGCCAAAGGTGGCTTGCTGTCTTTTTAAAAAAAGTTTTATTGGAGTACAAGCATGTTCCTTTTTTAATGTATTGTCTGTGTCTGCTTTTGTACTCTAATGGCAGAGTCGAATAGTTGTGACAAGAGGCTACTTGGCCTGAAAAGTCTAAAATAATTATTATCTGGCCCTTTACAACAAGTTGAGTCATTCTTGATCTTGCCAGAGCAGCAAAGCCTGCAGATAAAGACTAGTTAGTATGTTTTTTCTGAATCCGTGTAATTGTCCCAATGGAGCAATGAGAAAAACACTGCTTGGGGGTTTGGGAAGTTTTGTCTCATAGCATTGGTTTTGCCAATAACCAGCTCTGTGACCTTGAGCAAGACCCTCAGCTTTCCCGTTTCTATTTCTCATTTAGGAAATTAGGGAATTGGTCATATTGCCTTCCTAGCTTTGCTTTTCTTATAGTCAGATAGTAAACCTTTAGTGACTAAAAACCTTTAGTGAACGATTCAGAAAAGAAAGTGGCATAGTTGTAGAAAAAATATAATTTTCCTTGTGGGCCTCAAACTGTTGTTTTAATGACATCAAAGTTATTATTATTTTTTTTCTGAACTGGCAACACTACTTACCATGAAATCAAATGATAGTTAAGATCCTTTCTTCTTTTTTAATATTAAGATTCTACAAAATTAAAAGTGAGAATGGAGTGACTATGTAAGATATATCATTCTCAGATAGAAATACGTTTACTGTGACAAAATTTTATCAGACTAGCCTCTTACCCACTTTGGCCACTCTGGCTTCCAAAATCTTAAAATGTGTCAGGAAGGCCATCTGGTCCTGCTTTCCGTGCACACTAATTGGAAAGGTTTAACTCAGGATTCTATAAAGAAGCAGAAGAATGTGTTAAATAGGTCTAAGACTCCAGCATGCATGGTAGGTGGAAAAGCATGCTCCGGTATTTTGCAGAACCTTCCACAAGTCTCTTTTCCTACCTGTGGAGTATGGGTGAAGTGATGCTGTACATGTTTAAACTGTAGGCCTCAAATGTCTTACAGCTTTGATCTTTGCTGTCTTGAAATATTCCCTGAGATCACTGCATAAGGAAACTGGTCTAGGACACTGGAGGATGAGAGGCCAAATGCAGGAGGACCAGGTTGCTCAGGTGACAGCCAGCACCAACTACCAGTCATGAGAGTGTGGCTAAGGAAAAAGTTCTGGAACAATCTGAATCACTTTTTGTGTACCCCACATTTCTCTAGTCCCCTACCAGCTACCCTCAAATCTTTGCTTCAGGCTTTATTCTGTATAAATTGTAAATATATAAATTTTTATCATTCCCTTTTACAGGTGCTCAAACAGAATTTTCATCAATTAATTTCTGTGGGAATGTTTGCTCTCCTCCAAATGCGCTGTGTGAAATGTCAACTGACTGCTTTGGGCAAGATGTGGCTTGCTGCAGTTCTCTGCACCGCTAACGTGAACACGTTCTGTTTCCCCCGCCAAGATCAGCACATTCTTTCTTTAAGGTTGTGACGGCAAGGGCATTTAAACCCTCGAAGAGAACAATAATTCCCTGCTTGTTGTCCGAACTGGAAAAACATCTCTTACTGTGCTATGAACGTCACATCGACTTCATCCAGTCTGCTAACTCTGATTTGTGGTGACTGCCTCCTGCGATATTAAGAAAGATTTTGAGGCCACGCGCAGGCTTAGTTATAATTGATTGGCATTGTCTTTCCTGGAGAGGGAAGTAACCCTTCATATACCAAGTATTTCCTACCATTGACCATGGTCCTTTCTATGAAAACTATTAAATAGCTCTGTTCCTCTAGTAGTAGTGGCACTAAGAAATTGCTACTTAATCACTTCATACCCAGTAGGCATAGCTAGTTGTATTAGCTAGGCTAAAGTTTAATGAAATTCTCTAATAACCAACATCATTAGAGATGGTAATCCTGTCAAAAGTGCAGAAGTTATTTTGGTCATTCTCATTTATGTAGTTTCACTAGTAATCATGTATATTAGCTACTTAGTTATTTAATCCAAGGCAATATTTTTGCAGTAAAGAATATTTTTAACTATAAAATAGAATTGAGAGGGGACGCACAGCAGGGGTTGGTAAACTACAGCCAGCTGCTGGCAGGCCCCATCCAACCCGCCACCTGTTTTTGTAAATAAAATTTTATTGGAACAGAGCCAGGCCCATATGTTTCTCATTGTCTATGGCTATTTTGTGCTTCAATAACAGGACTGAGTAGTTGCAACAGAGACCAGCAGAGTCGAGTAGCTGTGACAGAGACCCTTCAGCCTGCAAAACCTGAAATATTCACTATTCGACCTATTACGAAAAAAGTTGCCTACTCCTGATGGGTTAAATAGTTAAGGCCCTAACATTTATTGACTGTTCTTCATATTCGGGGAACTGTGATGACATAGATAGCTCTTTGAAGGGCTCTTTCCTACCTAATAAAAGGCTTTATCAGGAACGGTGATTTTAATCCCGTCTGAACATTAAAATCAACTGGGTAAAGTTAAAATTACTACTACTAAGACATGACCCGTGTGGGACGTGGGTATTGCATGTTTTTGAAAGCTACTTAGCTGTATCTAATGTGCATCAAGGTTATGAAACATTGATCAGGGTCATTATTTTATACTTCAGCTATTTGCTCTTCTAGAGGTTACATGGTGTAACGATCCAGTTTGACTTACAGTGACTCAAGTATGATATAAAGTAAATTTGAAATAGCTTAAAAAAAATTCGATTACTGGTGGGTGACATCATTAAGTCCCAAACCAATAGAATTTTTTGCTGGTCTAATTTTTTTTTTTTAATGTCAGGTATCATTATTTCTTCCACAAATCTCCAGATTTAAAACAAATTGTCAGGCTAACAAAAAAGTCACTCAAGTCCATTTTTTTTTTTTTGCATGCTTACTTTCTTAACACTCTACCTTAGAAAATAAAACTCCACATAGTTATATTCTATCCTGCTGTTAAAAAACTTGTTCACATTACAATATTTAGAAAGTATTTGGAAAATTGGGTAAAATACAAGAAGATTAAAATTTGGTAAGCTAAAATCACTTTTTCTCGTTCGACATGGGGCAAATTATAACGGATATCCCAGAAATAGTGCATCAGGAAGCTCTATCACAGTGCTGGTTTTAGGCATTGAGAGGATACCTACTTTCATTGTCCTGTCTGGTACATCATCAACTTTTATGGGTTTAAATAATAATTTGAATAAGTCATATGCCAAAATTTTCCTTAGACATCTGAAAGGAAGACTTATGTGAATTATTGAAATTACACATAAGCAGAAGTTATTTACAGATGGAGAAACTCACACTTTAGGATATTTATCCCAAAGATATATATATTAAGAACTTCCTAGGCAGGTTAGAGCACCAACAGCAAAAATTATGCATTTATCATTTAATATTTTACCAGCCCAACGGCTAGTTTAAGCATATGCAGAAATTAAAAATTTCATCCATTTTGCCAAAATCACACTTCATCAGTCTGCAAAAGTTGTCTTTGCCCCACCCACATTTTTAGATGCCAATACTTTTCCTTAATTACTATCTTCTCTAAGCCTGAAATTTATTCTTTCATCAAACTAGAAAAACTTGGAAATGTCTCTGCTACAGATACTCTTATAGATTCCTTAAAAATGCAGTTTGGACAGAGACAATACGAAGATGAGAAGATGAATTATATTTTTAAAAAATATTCTTTATAGTCTCTTTATTCTCCTCTGCTTTTATTTTCTATAGAATTGGCAAGCCAACATGAGAGCTATTCTACACATCGTAGTCCATGAATATCTGTTTTCTATTGAGATGAGTTTTTCTTTAAATGCTGCATAATACTTTTTCCTTTGCAGAGCACTTCATAGTCCTGGATCTGCTTCCCTGAGTTGTTCTTGTTGTAGAGCAGGACCCCAGACTGTCGCAGAAGTAACTTTCTCCACAGTGAGATAGGCATGTATTTTCAGACATAGCTTATTCCCATTTTTAGAGAGAAAGCACTAAGAAACACCTTTGTAAATAGGTATGGTAATATAGACAAGAAAGAAACTAATATTTATTTAGTACCTAATATATGCAAAGCACTGATAAGTGCTTCTCATGTTATTTAATTGTTGTAAGAAACTTTCATATAGTCTCATTTTTACTGATGAGGACTAGGTGAATTTCTCAAGGTTACATAGCTAGTAAACAATCTGTTTTTTTTAATAGTGTCATATAGCTAACAAGTGATCAATTAATATTAATTATAAATCAGTGGATTTTTAATTAATGAGTTTCTGCTCATTAAATTTGGAAATCACTTTTAATTGTCACCTATATACTTTGAATACATCACAGGCATTTAAGGATGGGTAACTTCCACCTCAATATGAGGGACATAGATAATTTCCAAAAATGTTTACATGCACAGAGTAGCCTCCCACCACTTCCTAAGAGTAAGTCAGGTCTCTTTGTACTGCCGACCCTCTGAAGCTAGTCCGTTTTCCTTTAGTCCAAGGGCACGACTTTGAAAATGATTGCAGTTTGATGTCTCACAACCTATTGCCGTTCTCTGCAAGTTCAGACATTTCTGAGTGAACAGAGAGTACAAATGTAGCTAAGTGTTAATTAAAAAGAACATCTTGAGTGTAAACATTAAAAATTGATCACCTTCTGTGAGCAATTTAATTTATGAGCATTAACATATTCTCAGCCGATGTCTTGAATTTTACTAGAACATCTCTTGGTACGTAATGAAGGGGAAGAAGGAAAAACCCTTCACATGAATATATTTAAATTTCTCTTTTCTCAGTCACTGTGGGTGTGCAAATTCTCAGGCCAGAGAGGCAGCTACTTCAGCATCATCCTAACAGCAGCAGTTGCAAGGGCAGCAGCGGCTGAGCATCCCTGGCCCAGCACAGCTGGGTTCCCACGATTAGCTCTGCACCACGGTAATCGTTTTTGGCAAAGTGGGAGACCTGTGGCGTGGCTCTGGCAGCTTCCCTTTCCTTGCGGGTTACACTAAATCATTAATGATGCATTTGTTTATTGAATTTTCAGCTTGTTCAGTAAGGTGTAGCAGACTGTGCATATAAGAGAATGGAAAAACGAATAAATTAAGTTTTATTGCCGAAGTCAGCCAACTATCTCTGTGAGCTTAATTAAGGGAATCATTCTTCCCCCTTAGTTCCAGGGTCTGTTTTCAATGTCAGGATACTGCTATTGCATTTTGAAATGTTATTGAAGAGAATCAGAGCTCTCTGAAACGTGAAGTCTGCGAATCCTTTTGTGGATTTCTCTTTATGTCTTTTAATACTCCCCATCTTTTGTTTAGTTCCTTTCCTACTCCCAAGAGTCTGGTGGCCCAGGGTTTTCTGATGCTCCTTGGCTGCTCCAAGCTCCAGGCAGTCACCTGAGACTTTCTTCCTGTCTCTCCTCTACTCTTCTACTAAAACTCATTGATTCTCTGTCTTGTTCCTTTACTGTTTCACTGTAATAGCAAATTTCATTTGTTAATCTATGGCCGGGTATTAGCAATTGACAATGACAATGCAAGGGAGTACAAAAGTCCCTGCTTTCAGACAGTATTAAGTGATTTCAAATTTGAGAGATGGGAAATCTTCAAAATCATATTGTGTAGACAGTTATTTAGACTGTGCATGGAATTGAGTCTGCTATGTCTGGTTATTATTTCATGCTTAATCTTTGGGTGGGTGAGATGGAAACAAGTTCAGAAAAAAACTTTAAATAGATTTATTTTATCAAAGAAGGGTTTCAAAATGAGCTTGGAAAATAATTTTTAGATTTTTTTGTGCTTACTATGCTAAATAGGTAATATTTTAATGAAGACATTGTGGTTCACAAATACAAAGATTTATTAAATGATCCCAGCCTAGGTTATATGTAAAAAATGGCAATATTTGTCTAAATTAATAAAGCCTTAAAATAAAGTCTTAATTAATAGCACATCAAAGTAAAAGTGTGTTGAGTGGCGACAGCCTCTGGCTTATTTTAGCAGGTGACTTACAGAAGGCTTGCAAGTGCATAATTATTGATGTCATTCCTCAAAGACTGACACAAAAATAACAAGATAATATCCAAATGGAATTCTAAGGGACTGAAAATATAATGGAGTTTGAAGGAGAAAGTTTAGTTTTATTAGGCTGTCGAGAAAATAAAGTGCAGTGATTTATTTTAACATAAATTTAATTGTAAAATAAATAGTATTTTAAATGTTTTAATCCAAATTTAATATATCTTTCAAATGTTTTACAGTAATGGAGCAAAAGATTATTTCTGTCTCCCAAATCTTATAGCTTTAAGGACCAACCTCATAGTAGTATAGGAAATTTTTCACTAAAAAATATAGTTGCAGTTTTCTGTTTTATTTTGTGCTCAGGATGCCTGTATATCGAAGAGAAGAATCTGGGTAGAAATGATCTATCCATCTATCGTCCATGTGTGATTATACCTACGTGCGACTATTGCTATAACTATCTCCAGATACTTTTGCCAAGTTTCAAAAAAGCATGTGTTTAGCTACTGCATTAAAAAATAACTTGGCATGGTTTAAGGTTCTTGAGAACTCTGATTATACTATTAACTTACCAAAAATTTCCGTATGAAAATTAAATTCTTGCTGGGCAATAAAAATTTATGTTATGATTTTAATTCTTCAAAAAAATTTTTAAATAGATTCATCCAGTGGGCATTTTCCAGTTGGTGCCCCAAGGGACTAGGGCTGGACCTGGAGGCTGATTATAGTGACGCTGGAATTGGGGTACTGGGTTCAGGGGGAGCAAGAATTGGAGCTGCGGATCGGTTGCAAAACAACAGTCCAAGTACCCAACCAGCCACTGTGTAGCTCATGAAACTCAGGGCACCAGCGCAAAACGGGGGTCACGGCACCCGCCTCACAGAAATGGCGGAAGGGCCACAGGAAACAGGGCGAGGAGCTGCTGCATAAATATTATACAAATGTGTTATTACAACCTAACAAAGAGTAGGGGAAAGAAAGGGCATGTGGATTTTGTCCTCTCCCCATCCTCACCCCACTAAACCATCCTGGTCAGGGATTATTTGTGCATGAAACAGACATTTATTCAGAGTAGTTGTATTAACGAGGATAATTTTAATTGTGACTGAAAGCAACTCATTCAACTTAGGGAAAAAATGGATTTATTGGCTCATGTAACTAGAAAGCGTTTTTAAAAAAGTCATCAGGAATCTTCATCTTTTTCAGAATCTCTTGGCTCTGCCATCATCTGTGCTTCATGCTTAGTCAAATTCTCTCCAAGCAGCGGCAAGAATGGTCCCAACATCTCCAACGACCTCTCAAGGCCCTTTGTGCTAGAGACCTCAGAAGGACAGAGACTCTCTTTCAATGCTATTGGTCCCTGCAAAAGGAATCCGAGTCACCCACGGTAGCTGGTATATAACACCCCCACCAGGAAGAGAACAGACAGTTTCTATAATGACAATCTTCAAAAAGGTACTGGGCAGACAAAATGCATCAAACATCTAGTACGTTAGTTCAAGTAAAAAAAGAATTTATTCTTGAGGGGATAGAGAGGACTCTCATAGGTATCAAAGGATGGGAAATGAAATAGAACTGGGCCACAAAGGGATTGGAACTGGAAAGTCTGTACTAAGGATAGTCCAGGTAGAGCTCCCCAATTTTATGTTTCCGTAACATCCTGAACTTTCCCTATTATAACATGGGCGATATTTCGCAATAATCAGTTCCTATCAGTCCTTTTTATAGGACTTCAAGCCCTATGAAGGCATGGACTTCTATTGTTCTATTTGCTGTCGAATCCACAGCATTGTAGGGAGGCTGGTAGGTTCAGTAAATATTTGAATGGGTAGATAGATAAATGAGGCTGCTCTCTTCATCTCTCATGGTACTAGGTGATCTGTCACCCCTGCTTCTGTGTGCTATGCATAGGCTCCACTGTTTGCTGGAGATGTGCTCATCGTTGGCTTTGCTCTGCTATAGCAATAACTTGGCCCTGATTTGTATGTTCTTTTGCTCCAGAGTCTCTCAGTTTCCCAATTTCAAATGAATAAGAGGTAAAATTAGACACATTGGGTCAAATGCCTATGCCTTATCTAAGCAACTGCAGATGGGGGTGGGGATGTGTGGTCATAAGCAATATAGAGTTGTGTAAACCCATGTCTTCGGCAAGAGCCTTAGTTATAAGTATATTCATCCTTCAACACTCAAGTGATATACAGAGGAAAAGTGATAACAATTTGTGTCAAATTTGACTTAAGTAAATAAGACATGTCCCAGTCCCTAAATGTCCTATTCACTGGCTCCTATTCCCTTAATCATCATAAGTGGCCTAGCATCTTGAATATTGTCTAAATCTATTATGGGAATTGGTTAGATCTTTCATGTATCATATCTGTGATACTTCCTGTCATCCATTCATATATTCACTCAACAAATAGTTCCTGCTGGAACTATCTATAGACTCCAGACTCCATTCTCTAGCAGTGCAGGAAGAAACACATGAAGTAAATGATGTTGACCACGTCCTTGAGAACCTTCTAAGACAATCATTCATTCATTCATTCATTCACTCATTCATTCAATATTAAATAAGCTTTGAGCCCCTAATATGTATTAGGAACTATGCAAAAAGCTGGAGGTGAACACGATAGTCCCTGTTTGCACGAAGCATAATTTAGTGGGAAAGAAGAGCTGTTAAGATAATTATTATGACATATCATAAGAGCTGTGATACATGAAGATGTAAGGAAGCAAATAAGAGGGAGACCTTATTAACTTCAGCTCCGGGACTCGGAGAGTCTTCCTCAGAAGGCAAGTGGCCTGAAAGTGGGTGTGGGAAACAGGATTAGGACCAGATAAAAGGTTAGAATTGTAGGAAAGAATATTCCAAGCGGGGGAGCGGGGGAATGTCACGTGCAAAGGCCCAGAGGAACAGAAAACCCACCCACCTCCCCACACACAAAGTGTATAGTAACTAGGGTTTTAGGAGAGTCACTTTCATTTTAAGAAAATGATTTCCTGTTATATAGTTTCATGAGTTTCTCGTTTAACTAGACATCATGGAAATCCCTCCAAGTCAATAGGTAAAGATCTAATTCGTTCTTTTAATGACTGCGTATTATCGCATGTTGTAAATGTACTGCAAATTATTTGACTATTCCTGAATGCATGAGGCTTTCTTTGTTTCCATCTTTTGCCACTAAAACAATGTTGCGTAAACATCATATTCTTATACATACACTGAAAATTTTGTTCTCTAAGAGTGTTGTTGCTGGGCCTAAGATGTACGTATTTTAAATTCTAATAGACATACCAATTATTTTCCAAAAATGCTAAAACAGTTTGTATTTTCATCAATTTGTTTGAAGGTACCTTTTTTATTTTTTTTACAGAATCCCTGAAAGCAGAAGATATCACCAATATTTTAAATTATTATTAATTAAGTGATTGTTACTTTATTTGTATTTCTCTAACTTCTTTGGAGTTTAAACCTCCTTTCATATACATACTAGTGCTTTGAATTCACCTTCTGTGAATTGTTTATTTACATCCATTTTCCTTTACGTTTTCATGAATTTCTATGAGCTCTTTGTTGAATGAAGATATAAATGTCATTTATATACAAATTTAAAAATTCTATCCATTAGTCATTGACTTGGTTTATATATCTTCTGCCATATAAAAGTTTAAAATTTTTATTTGGTGTATTAGTCAGGATTCTCCAGAGAAACAGAACCAATAAGCTATATATAGACAGATATAGAAGGAGATTTGTTACAGGAATTGGCATACAATGTTACGGAGGCTGAGAAGTCCTGTGGTCAGCATACTGTCTGGAGGGGAGCCAGTGGTATAATTCAGCCCGAGCCCAAAGGCCAGGGGCCAGTGTCTGAGGGCAGTAGAAGAGGGATGTCCAGCTCAAGAGAAGAGAGAATTTGCAGTTCCTCTGACTTTGTTCTATTCAGGCCCTTAAGAATTAGATGACCCCCCTGCCCCCCGTACACACATTGGTGAGAGTGATCTCTTTCACTTAGTTTACTGATTGAAATACTAATCTCTTCCAGAAACTTCTTCACAGACACATCCAGAAACAACATTTTATCTGCTAGCCGAGAATCCCTTAGCCCAGACAAGTTGACATATAAACTTAACCATAACACTTCATTAAAGATATCTATCTTTGCCGCAGAGTGTTAAGCTGTTTGGTTTCAAAAGTCTTACCAACTTATAATTTGTTCACATAAACTAAATTTCCTTTTATTAAGCAGATATTATATTATTTTCTACACTTAAGTCTTTTATCAGTTTAGAATTTTGTTTTAGGATTGTGAGATAAGGATCTTAGTTTGTTTCTTCCAGCTGAATAATCAATGTTCCAACATCATTAATTATTTAAACTATGCTTATTCCACAGAGCTGAAATGCTCTCTTTATAATAAATTCTCCTATGTATGTTTCAGAGTTTTTTCTTCAGTTCCATTGATCTTTTTATCCATTTCTGTGTCAATACTATATCATTTAATTATAGTGGCTTCATGCTACATTTTAATACAGTTAGGCAAACCTCCTCTTTATTCCTTTCATATGTAAACTTTTTCATTATTCTTGAATACACATTCATCCATACTGACTCTAATATTATATTATCCAAACTTGTCATTCCTTCAAGATTGGAATTATAATTTGAATTATATTTCCTTTGTATATTAATTTGAAGAGATTTGACATTTTAATGATATTAAGTGTTCCTGTCTGAGGATATAAAATCACTTGGCATTCAATAACATTTTATGGTTTTCTTCATGCAGGTCCTGTGTTTTTGTTACATTTACTTCCAAATGTTTTATTTATTTGTTTTCAACATCATTGTGGTTGGAACATTTCTAGTGATTGCTGATGGGGGAAGAAAGCAATTGCCTTTGGTACATTTATTATGCATTTAGCCGCCTTAATTTCTTACCAAATTCTAGTAGTGTTTTCCTAGGGTCTCTTGGCTTCCTTAGGTATAAAATAATGTTGTTGGCACAGATAAACTAAGTTTTTAATCTCTTATTTTTCAGTTTATACTGATCATTTCGTTTTCTTGCCTTATTTCATTTTCTAGAACCTTAAAAAATGTCGAATAAAAATGGCGGTATCAGGTAGTTCTACTACCCTGCTTCCTCTGTTTTGTTGAGATCATTTTTTTACTTTCCAAACTATATGTTGGCACTTGTAGCAGGCTGTTTTATTCCAAGAATCCTTACTTAGGATATATTTTACGCGCTTCCAGTTATCATCCATTTAAATTTAAAGATGCGTATTGCAAGGTTAAATCAACACTGCTGTTTCCTTTCATCTTCTAACTTCGCTGTGAGTTTGTAGGTATCTCTGCTACTCCTTCATTGGGAGTTATCTGGATTGGATTTTGGCAAATATCTTTCCTTTCACCTGTCTGGTAAGTGGTATCTTGGATGGCTTCAGAATTCTTGAACTGCTGTCCATTCTCTCTAGATCAGCTGATAGTATTCTATCGTTTTCCTCTGTTGGATATGGATGAAGAGCCAAGTCTTTCTGATGTTTTGCTTTTAACTTGTTCTTTCTTGCAGGAAAAAACTCTTGGAAGAGTTTTTCACATTTTTCCTAAGTTCAGGAATTAAAATTGAATATGCTATATGTGTGTCCCGCTTAGAAACCAGTGAGCCCTTCAAATCTATTCTCTCCCATCAACTCAGGGATATTATTTTTCTTCTATGTACATAATTCCCACCTCTCTTCAATCTGTAACTTTTTCTCTGGAATTCCTCTCATTTTCATATTATGAGTCCTGGATCTGTCAACCAAAACTCATGTTTTCTCTCATAATTTCTAGGCCTTTCTAATTTTATTCCCAGAAATTTCTTTCACTTGAGCTCTTCTTTTAGTTTGAAGAGCATAAATTTTCATTCCCACATGTCTTTATCTATTATTATTATTATTATTATTATTATTATTATTAATTATTTTTATTTTGGCATGTGGTGAAATTGAATTCTTCTCTGTACTGTTATTACGATCATTGTCATTAGTGGTAGTAGTAACAACAGAAGTGTTACTGGAACAAAAGGGGTTTGTCTGCCTGCACGTCTAAGTCAAAGAAAAGATATGTGCAGGTTTTGCCGCAAAGAAAGTGAGGATCTGTTTTGGAGAGTTGCAAGTCCCAGAGGCACAGGTGAGCTAACGTTTGCAACAACCTGCTCCACCCTTCCGACCCAGCCCTTGCCTCTTAGGAGTACAGATTATATAGGGAAAAATCAATAGCCATGGAAACTAAGGGAGGTGGGATGTGGGTGCTACTGATGGGATGATCGGATGGGGCTGGGTAACTGATCATTGTGTTCGGTTCTGGAATCGACCTGGCGCAGTCCGGTCTGGTCCGAGGCCAGTGAGGTTGTTCTGCCTCGATGGGCCTGCACTGAAACACATCTGAGGCTGAGATGTTTTTCTTAATGTAACCAAAACTTAGTGTCCTCATGATTATAGAGCTGAGGCTCGATAAACCTTTTGTCCTAAAGGCTTAGTTATTAAAGGTGCAGGCACACCGAGGTCAAGGGAGTCACAATGCCATTACCTGGGCAAAACCAGCTCGAATCAGAAAAAACTGTATCAAAGGAATGAAATGAAGTTCGTGTGTGGTTACAGTAGTGTCTTGGTTTGCCTTGATATTTCTCTTTGCTTGCAGTTCCACTGTGCTAAAAAGCCTTTCTTCTGAATATTTTAACCAAGCTTCCTCTCCCTGGTTGCTGCATCACTCTTGGATGAGTTTCTTCTCTTCGCCAACTCACTGGGGCTCAGGTTCTGCTGCTGGGGTCCCAGGACTAAGCTTCTCTGCTCTCGGGTATCCTCAGCTTTAAAGGAAAACATCTGTTCAGTCTCAGAGTCAAGGAGGATTCAATACCAGTGAATAATTGTTGGAATGATATGAAATTATGCTGAATGAAAGTTAAACTAATGTATTCATTTTTGAAAATTCAAGAGTCAGTACCAAATAATTTCCCACTTAACATGATTCTAGATGTGCCACTGAGGCTGCAGTTGGCCTTTCTCTGCATATTATGTGCTCCTAAACCAAGCACTGAACTCCAGAGACCAGCTCTAGCTCAGCCTGCGCTGCTAACAACCGATGGCGGGCTGTCCCTGACCTCGGCATGCCCCAGTTTCTGCATCCTTAACAAGGAAGAAGAACACTCATCCTATTTCCCTCCTAGAGTTGTTGGGAGACCAAAATGAAACAACAGAACAAATTTAAAGTGGTGTCAAATCGAAGGTATTGTCATTATCATAGAGCATTGACAGTATGAAGACATAAAAATTCTTCTTACGTGAGGTTTCTGTATTTCGCACACCTATATTCTACTATTAAAGTCTTCTTGCTCCTTTGTTTTAGCCTGCGAAAGAAGAAAAGAAAAAGCAACTAATGTGAGATAACTTTTTTTACTAGGTGACAAGTACAGTTTTGTAAGATTACCTCCAAAAAATAAAGATCGTCCCCATTTTGTAGATGAGAAAACCTTAGTCAGTGCCAGAGCACGAATTTGCACTCAGTGCCCCTGACTTCCGTGACAGGCTGGTACTTGCTTTGCAGTCAGTCACCCAAGCCCACAGCAGTGGCTCCCTTACTCAGATTCCCTGACTACCCCACCATTAATGGTCCGTTCCACATTCGTTCATGTTCGTTTGCATGGCTGCCTTAGGCTTGCTCTCTGATTATTGTTATTATGTCTCATCTTCTTGTTACACCCTATCTTTATTATGCGTCCCTCTCCCCTCACACTCTCCCTCCTCTCCTTCACAGGCAGACTTTGTGAATAAACTCTGTACTTGGTCTCTCCTTTTCATTCTTCCTCCACGAGGCACTGTAATTTGTTTTCCGCTCTTCCTGCTTCATTGAAATTGCTCTCTTCAAGGTCTGCAGTAGCCTCGATGTCTTTAAAACTAATGAACACCTTTCAGTGATTATTCACTTCCCAGCAGTGTATCATAGCATTAACAATACTCCACTTGTACATTTCTGTGACTTACTCTCCTGATTTGTCTTCTCCCACGCCAATGGAACTTTCTAGTCTTCTCCAAAGGCTCATTTCCCTCTCTAATTTTGAAAAATATAGGCCTTCCTGTGGGTTCTGGTTATTTGTGCTCAACTCATTCTCCCAGGGAGATCATAGCTTTGTTATCTATATGTTGGTGGTACCAGGATCATTTTATCCAGTTTGGATTTTTCTCCAGACAGAGGTGGTCAAACTATTGGACCTCTCCACTTAGAGGCCTCAGGGATGTCTCAGCTTCACAAGGTCTACAACTGAACTTCCTTTGTCCTGTGTCCTCTGATTCAGTAAATGGAACAATGAATTACCCAACTGCTTAGATCAAAAGTCTGGAAGTCTTTCCTTGACTCTTCCCATTTCATCAAACATGTTTGCGGGTCCCAGGCCTGGCTGGTCTCAGGTCTGGCTGTGATCCAGGCTCACAGCTAGAAATGGACTCCAGATTTAGAATGTTACATTAGTGCAGTAGGGCATCTGAATGCCACTGTTGTACTCTACTATGTGTGGAGCCATGCGGCCCGCTGGAGGGCAGAAGGGGAGCACGAGAAGGGGATCGGGAGAAGCGTGCACAGTACTGTGCTCCCCACAATAAGGTGGCCCCTGCTGTTTCATTCTCATGTCGGCCCCTGTGCATTCTTCCAATTGGGCGTCTCACCATCGAACCTTCCCTTCTCGATCAGCCGGGTGCTGACACATGGCATAGCCGGCGGGATGAGGTGTGTCTGGCCCCCAGCACGCCCACGGTTCCTGGGTGGAGGACGTGCGGCCCCCACCCCACGCCTCCCACTGGTATCCCGGGGCCACGTATCTGACTACGCGGACGCCCCAGAGGATTGGGATGGAGTGAAACCTCGTCCAGAGGGCATCCGAAAAGCCCTGGAGATGTTGGAGCTGAGTGTCCCGACCGCTCACCGGGAGGCAGAGGGTCGGGTGGCCTGGATGTCCCTGCCGGTGCTGCGGCAGGCCCGCCTGGAGGTTCAGGATCAGGCTCAGTGGGTGCAGCAGCTACAATGTCAGGACGAAGCGCTGGAAAAGCGGCTGGCGGCAGCGAATCGCATGCTGCGGGGTCCTGTCCGGTCGCTGCCATCGTCCAGGTCTGGGAGCCCACCGGCAGTACCGCGGCAGGCGTGGCTGGTGATACGGTAGCAGGTTGAAGGGGAATAGCCGTTGGCCCCAGGGGGACAAGCTGATGGCGCCCCCCAGGTTAAAAAGCAAAAACCACCTTGATCCAATACACTCCCGCGGAACTCCGGGACCTGAAGAAACAGGTACAGCAGAGAGCCAGGGAGACGGTTCCAGGGTGGCTGCTGCAGCTGCGGGACTGAATTATCTTGGAAGAGATGGCTCAGCTGGCCTCCGAAACGGTGATACCGTCCCTCAGGCATGGCCTTCAGAATGTGGCACGTACAGCACGGGGTGCAGGCAACCACCCCCTGATTAACTGGCTCATGTCCGCTGCACGGACAGTGTGGGCGGATCCTGGGGAGCTGCCAGAGACAGCGAGCAGATGGATCACGTACTTAGATCTGGTCCAGATAATTCGGGAAAAGGGCAACAGATGATGTTTCACACCCAGGACACTAGCCCGATGAAGAGGTATTTACAACCCGTATGAAGGACTTGATTTTGACTTCTGGCACGGCCAGTACTTTTGGCATCATGGTGGCACTGCTGGCCCCTCACGCGGATAGGCAGATCCACGAGGTGACGTCCGCCAGGGCGAGGTTGGGGGATGTGGAAGTGAAACGCAAGGAGCATCCCACCCAGTGTGCGCCCTGCGGCCCACCACACTCCCAGACCGGCCAGGGCATGGACCGAGCGTGGCGGAAAAGTGGGAGCGGAGCCGCGCCCAGCCCCACAGGCCGGGAGAGTGAGCTGCAGGCGGATGCGGTTTGATCTCCTCGAGGCAGGGGTCGCTGCACGAAGATTGAGCAGCGACCTGATGAAGTGCCGCTGGCGCTGCGGAACCAGCTGCGCCCTCACCAGCGGTTCACTCTTATTCCCGGGAAAGCCACAACCCGTGAGGTGTGGCCGGCAGATTATCTCCCTGATTAGGGATTCAGCCAAGGCACCCTGTTGGTGGGGGAACTGGTTGACCTGAAGCCTCAAGAGCTGAGTGAGGTTTATGCTGCCCTTGCAGGCTGCCGCACCTACTGGACAGGTTGTCACGTGAACTTGCACGATACCGTTATGTGGTGGCCTTGCAAATGCCTTTTTCTGTAGCCCTACCCTGTGTCATGGTCTCATGGTTCAAGTGTTAGCCACGTGGAAACGACCGCCCACAGTGCACTTGTATCATTACATTGAGGAAATATTGCTAACCTCTGATTCTCTTACAGAACTAGAAGCAGTGGCAACCAGCCTGCAAGAAGCTCTCGCAGACTAGGGTTGGGCCGTCAATGAGGACAAGGTCCAAGGACCTGGGTTCCCTGTCAAATTCTTGAGAGTTATCTGGTCATGTAAGACAAAAGTAATGCCAGAGGCGGTGATTGATAAGATACAGGCATATCCCTGACCTGAGGCTGTGAAGCAGCTCCAAAGCTATTTGGGACTGCCGGGGTTTTGGAGAGTGTTCATTCTCAGTTTGGCCTTCTTGATGCCATCCCTGAACCATTTGGTGTGACGTGGTGCCCAGTAAGATTTGACCCCCGAGATAGAAGAGGCCATTAAGGCTACAAAGCAAGCTGTAGCACAAGCCCAAACTCTACAAGTAGCAGATCCAGCCCTCCCAGTCCTGCTTACGGTGCAGGTGGATGATTGGATGGGGCTTGTGGCAGAAACACAGTTCCTGGAATGTGCTGATAGGCTTCTGGTCCCAATCGCGGAGAGCGTGGAAGCACAGCATTCTCTGATAGGCGTGGAAGTGCGGGATTCTCTGATAGAGAAACAACTGGTTGCCATATGCAGCCGTTTGGCCAGTGAGGCCATCACTGGCTATAAATCCCATAATGGTGTAGTCCACGAATCCTGTGGAGGGGTGGCTGTGGTCTTAAGGAAGACTCCTTGTATGGGAATTGCACAGACTCCCACACTGTCCAAGTGGAGGGATGTACCTGGAGCAGTGGATGCAGTTCTCTGCAAGCTCCCTGTCCAGTCAACTGCACCCCCAGTAGGGACCAGTGCAGTTTCAAGCAGAGCTCCTGGTAGAGCCTGCTGAGATGGGAGATGTACCGAGTCCCTATGTAGAGGGTCAGACTCCCACCCCTGAGATAGCTTGTACCATGGAACAGGTAGTGAAATGATAAGGGCTATTGTTGACGTGGGCACAAGCAGAAGTTACCATGTCACAATGGCCTGGTGTGCTGAGCAGCACCCAGAGAGATGGCAGGTAAAGAGAACCCCGGGGCTAAGCCACTCCTGGAATAGTAAGTGGATTGCGGGCCCAAGGTAGAGCCCTCTGGGCCAGATCCTGTGCTGTGACCCTATAGGGGTGGAGTGTGGGTCCCAGGCTGGGCTGGTCCCAGGTCTGGCTGTGATCTAGGCTCGTGGATTTAGAATGTTACATTAGTGTAGTAGGGTGTCTGCATCTAAAATATGTAAACATAATTCAGCTTATTGTATCACGCATGTGTGGCTGAATGTCACTACTGTACTCTGCTATGTGTGGAGCCATGTGGTCCCCTGGGGGCAGAAGGGGAGCACAAGCAGGGGAGCAGGAGAAGTGCCCGCAATACTGTGCACCCCACAGTTAAGTTGGTACCTGCCGTTTCATTCTCATGTCGGCCCCTTGTGCATTCTTCCAACTGGGCGTCTCACCATCGAATCTTCCCTTCTTGATCAGCTCGGCGCTGACAACACTGAATCAGTCCCCCAAATTCTGATAAATAGCTCTCAAATCGATATTTTTCTCTTCATCGCTGCAGCTACCATCTCGTCTATTCAACCATTGCCCATTTAGTGCTCTCGTTTCTCTCACATTTATTGTGCATTCAGTATCTTGAGTGATATAGAAGGGACCAGCAAGCAAGTGGGTACCTAGCTGGTTCTCTCAGGTCCAGGTGAGAGTTAACATGGGAAGTCCATATATGCCACAGGGCATGTTAGGCTGGAGCCCAGGTGAGAAGATCAGAACATAATGACAAGGGCGAGAGCGCGGCACATCGTGAGAGTGATTCTGAAAGGATCTGATGCTCATTCTGGTGTCTGAAGGAATTACAGGGAATCTGAACAGGTAATTTGAATCCTCCTTGCCTCTCAGACTGGCCAAGTGTGAGCCTTTCCAGCTAAGGAGATCTGGGAATAGAGATTTAGTCCTGGACCCCGACAGCAGGGCCTGAACCCCGCTGAGAGGAGATTAACCTATATAAAACGAAGTTTTCTGTCTTTTCTTTCTTTTTCTCTTTCTTCGACATCAGAATTTACTGCTACATTGATATCAAGTTCAAGTCGTGGTGATAGGTTTTAGCTCCAGGTAAAAGGCGTCATTTCCGATTAGATGATTAGATGCAGCGCGGTAAATGATGTTGCATATATATCTCCTCCCCTCTTCTCTCCTTACAAAGGCTGCATCCAGCTTCTCCAGTTTATTGCTCTCTCACTCTGAGCCTGATATTGCACTCGGCTTGAGTACAACACATTTAGAAACTTAAAGATCTAATGCTTTTCCTTTTGAAATCACCTTTTTTACAGTCGAAAGTCATCGCAGGCCACCAACCAACATGCTGCTTGAGAGCCTTAACACCTGCCTGCTTGACTGGCTCCTCAGCCTCCATCTCTTTCGGTCTATCCCTCTTCTGCCTCCAGAATACTCATTTTAATCTGCAGATTGGATCTGTCTCACACTTCAGCAGCTCTCTTTGCTTACAAAAAGAAGTCCAAAGGCTCAGAGTGGCCGATGAGGTCCACCACCTCGTCCGTCCACACTGCACTCTGTCCGCCACGTCGACCCTGACAGCGTGATTATGGCTTCATTCATCCACGCCTCTGAACACGACATTTTCTCTGCCTAGAGTTTCCTTTCACCCTCATCTTCGAAGCCTACTATGTTCAACTTAAAGACTCAGCTCGAAGGTCACCCCGAGGAGCCTTCCCGAACCTCCTGGTTGGGTCTCACAACCCCTTTCTTAGTGTGTCTGCTTGTATATGTTATTACCTCTGATGCCGCCCTCACCGCACTGTGAAAACACATTTTTGTTAATATCTCTATCTCTTCTACTAAATCAAATGTCCTTTGAGCCTTGGATAGGACCTAATATGAAACAGATACTCAATATAATCTTGTTTTGAAATATATATATATGTGTATATGATATACCGTTTATTATTCCTCTATTATTTTTTCATTGTTTTTAGGTAGATGTGAAAAATGAAGGAATAACATGTGACTTGTCCCCCTATTGTCCTCAAAGACTGACATTAAGCCTATTTCCTAAATCATCAACTATGTTTTCTAAATTTGTCAAACTAAAATTTAGCCTGGCACTTACATAATAATGTTTCAGTCTGCCCTTACATATACCCAGAAAGGTTGGGCTCGACCATGGAACGGAGAGCAGAGAAAAGAGAAATGGAGTGAAGAACTCCATCAATTTGCCTTTCTAGTGTCCCAAGTTTACTACAAAGGAGGCCTGTTAAAAAGAGTGGCCATCTGACCATATAAGAAAGGAAGCCTACCTCTGCGGCTTTATAAAGTATACCAGAGTGCTGGACACTGTCCCTCTTCAACTGAGAAGCCGCCAGTCCATGAAAATTTCCACCAATCAAACCATTCACATAAAGACTTCATGCCCAGAAGCCCAGAGTCAGCCTTGCACCTGTCTGAATCTGCGCCTTCCTGCCCTGCTGCTGTTTGTCTTGTTTATGTCCCTTATACTGGTTAGTGCCTCTGTGCCTTCTGGGCACTCAGAAACCTGCTGCCAATTGTGCCCATCTCCATACTATGCCATGGGGCTTGACTGGTGCCTCCTTGACAGCTGCTTCAGGGTCACCTGGGCTTGGTTTCACCCCTTGCTTGGCTGGCCTTACACAGGATTACCTACCTCACTGCAAGTATAGAATCGAATCACGTGGATGAATACAGTATGACCAGTGTAAACCAAATATCTGAAACGCTTGTTACTTGGTCTTGAGATAATTTAAGATTTGGACTTTTGCCTCCAGGAAATTATAGTAATACTTGGGAGCCAAGTGGAAAACATAAAAGAAGAGGGGAAATTCAGGTTTTGCCGCTCCTAGAACAGAGAATGGTGTCCACTGGTTAGAAAATTGCACAACTGGAATAATATCACTACTGTCAAACAAAATATAAAAACTAATAAATCAATTTTAGTGGAAATAAATGTTCTTTTTCAAAGACACACATACACAAACAACATTTATACATTTTAAAAGGTTTCTTTACTCTGTTTAAGCTTCTTTTCTTGTCAATGCTCCATGATGACATTATTGAACTTTAGTCACAAAGAAATAGTTGTCTGTGGGATAGAGATTCAAGTCTCAGCAATATCCTTAATTTTACAAAACATGATAAACTTTCTTTCTTACATGTATATATTTTTGGTGAGTATTCATATTAAAATTTAGATATTTCCCCAAAGAAAAACTTCCCACCTAATAAGGAGAAAAAAAGAACGTTGTATTTTTTAAGAATGTCGTTTTAATGAGATGACATTTTATATATATCACAAAATTATCTAGCTTATACATTTCATTGAAAATTTAAGTCAATACAAAGCAATTTGGAAATATAAACACTTCTGAAAGTGATTCAGCGCAGCCCACGATAACTTTTGTCATGTTGCTCTTTTGTCCATCTGTGCAGATAAGTGGGCGTAGCTCAGTGACTGCACAGGGCAAGCATTCGTTAAACCTGCCAGCAATACAGTTACAAGGAAGGAAAGATGAAGGAGGCTATGCAGTGATAAAAATGGAGGTCCCGATTTAGATTGGGGATATCCTCAGCGTATTTAGGTTTTCCCCAAAAAGACACAAGTCGTATAGACCCTATTCAATACTAGTTCGCGAAACCTGCTCCCGCTTTTGGTACTGGTGTTAACTTTACCCTAACAGGTATCTCAGTGTTTCCAGGAACAAAAATGCATATTGAAGGAGCAGAGGAATGCAAACATCAGCTGTGAGCAAGGTGACAAATGCACTCAGCTCTGATGGAATGTGAATTAATAAGAGGCAATGTATGATTGTCTTAATGGACTTTAGTTTTGAAAGAGCTGGATGAGACTGTGGCAAACTGTGACTGGACACCTTCCCCAGGCTCCCTGGATCTTGTTGACACTGTTCACTTCTGAAATTTGGGACAGTCTCACTCAATTTACTTTAGGGACTCAAATATCACTGAGTCCTTGGCTGGTAGTTAACATGTGAATTACCAATTAACACCTTAAAGGGATCTGTACGCTGCCATCTGGGAGACGACCTGGTAAGAAGGACGGCCTCCCGCAGGCTTAGACATCTTGCACATTTTATTCAATTTAACCTCACATGTCATGCCCTGGAGGACACTAACTGTATATGCGCACGTTCCAAATGTGGGAATTCTGAACGGGAACAGCAAAAATGACTCGTCTCACGTCACAGAGCTAATTAAAGGGAGAGCTGTATCTGGACCTTTGTCCCCGACTGTCCCACGCTGTGGTTCCCAGTTCTGAGACGGCCTCACGAGGTCGAAGAAGTTCAGCCGTGAAACCACACTCCCTCGTTCTTCACCTGGTAATTACTCTCCGCAAAGAAACCGGAGCTTTGCGAATATCGAAATCGCTTGAGGAGTAAGGGTGACTCAGCAGAATACAAAAGAGTGAAAAAGTAAAAGGGTCATTAATTGTTTAAAAAATCTTAAAAATTTACCATAAGACTGGCACTTTCAAATATGGTCTTATTAGTTCCAGGCCCTATGGCTATTTATAATGACAAAACTTGACTCTTTATTTTAGTTCATTCACATGTGGGGGTCCAGAACGAGTCACCCAAGCTGTGCTTCTGTGGCAGGCAGATTGTTTTGAGCTCAAGGGAAACTTCTGCCCCCACCCCTCTGTCCCAACTCCTTAACTACCTAGAAGAATTGGAATCGGAGACCTTGCCCGTAAGAGATGATCAGAGATCATTTCTTTTGACCTTTCTATAGGGCAGGGCAAATGTCTATTTACTAAAGTTCTGCTCTTCTTATCATCCTACAATGACCTTTTGAAGCCCCCAAGGCACCTTGCCTCATCTCTAGCTCAGGATGTCCAAGACATCCATATTCCTTCTCTGTCCTGCATGTGGGGTCTCTGACTCTCAAGTACACGGGGTTCCCATACTCAGGTATGTATTACATTTGGCTGTTTTCTCTTGCTAATCGGTCTCATGTCCACTTGATTATTAGACCAACCGGAAGAACCTTGTAAAGGAAGATTTGGTTCTCCCCTCGCACAGAAATCTTTCAAGTTCTTGGATTTCCATAGGAGGCAAAAAAGTCACATTCTTATTCATAACCAAAGTTGAAGAGATTAGACCTAACCTATCCTGGGAAAGATATTCCTAACTCGAATAATGTATTTACCCCCTGGGAAAGGAAACAAAAGTCCCTACAGAAGCTCTCTAAAATTTATTTGCCTGGGTTTTTATTCCTACACCCCTGCCACCTTCTCTCACCTCAAATAATTAGAAGATCTAAAAACAAAAAAAAATTGATACAAAACCAATATGTACTCAATGTAGAAAGTTTGAAAAATACTAAAATATTTTTAAAAACCTCAAATCACCCTAATATCATAATCTGAAGATAATCAGGGTTACAATGTAGTGATTTTACACACACACACACACACACACACACACAGGGTACACATATATGCTAATACATATATATGCTAATAAATGATCAGGCCCACATCACATAGACTACTGGAGATGGTGGATATTTTGCATGCTCCACCTACTATTTGTGCCCACGGCAGATATTAGTGGTTACAGACTGCTTTCCTGCTGAGCCTAGATGCTCCTTCAGAATATGCTACAATGCAGCTCTCCAGCCAGCCATCACTAAGAAATTTCAAAAGCTATCTCCACTTGTTCCTATTTTGTATTTTGACTTATTTTTGGTAAATTATTTTTTGGAGGGGGGGGTGTGGAATTTTCTCAAACCATTAAGAACTACTTGAAATTTTTGTATGACTACATGTTATTTGTAAAAATATATAAATTTCTGTTTCATCCTTAATGTTGAGTATATGTTTTTCTCTAAATTTTGCTGTTATAAATAAAGCTTTGGTAAATACCTTTGTATTTCAATTTTTGACTGAACCTTTAATAATTTCCTGGGGAAATTTTTCGAGGATTCTTAGATGTGGGCTCACTGGATCAAGGATTGAAAACATTTTTATGACTTCTCATTTACTTAGCCAAATTGCTTTTCAGAAAAATTGGACCATTTTTATGAGAAGGTAATAAGAATCCTGGTCATAATGAACCTTCATCAACATAAAATATTAACATATTTCAAAATCTTTGCTAATTTGCTAAGGAAAAAGGTACATAGTATAAATTTGCAATTCTTTTTCTACTAAGGAAAATTATTTGTGTATATTTTTAGACCTTATTTCTATTGCGATGCTAGAGTGTCGTTTATTAATTTGTATGAATTATTTGTATATTATAATTAGAAATGCTTTGTGGATGATGTTATTTCTGTTTCAATTTAGCTTATGGCAGTTCCTAAGATAAGGGAGGTTTCAATACAGTCGAAGTTTTTATGCAGCCATATCTGTTACTTTGTGATTCCTTTATTTCTTTATGCTTAGAAAATTCTTCTCCATCCAGAAAGAAGAAAAATATATACGTAAATTTTCTTCCAGCATTATTCTAGTTATATAAAGAATGAAACACATGAATAAGAAACAACTTTTAAAGAAATCTATATCTATGCCTTGTAAAATTTGTAATCAACAAGCCAGCCTTGGGAGAAAGTAACCTCCTATATGCTGTGATTTAATTGAACTGAGAAAATCTTGCTTCAAAATGGCAATTTCCTCACCCATCATTACTTTACTATAATTTTTTTCTGTGAGGCTCTGAAGTTTCTTTGTTTTTTAAAAATCCTTCTCAAATATATGGTGACAGAAGGAAGTTTAACTTTGGGTGGTAAACACACAATGCAATATATATATGATGTATTAATGAATGATGTATTAATGAATCGTACACTTCAAATCTATGAATTTTATTAACCAGTGCCTCCCTAATAAATTTAGTAAAAAAAAGAAAGAAGAAATATAAAATCCTCTTTACTACTGAAAGGTATGATCTCAGAGTTATTAACTAACATATTTGTTACTGATTAGTATTCCAAACGATTTGTTGCCTGTCTAGGAATGGTACCTATAGCTTACATGGGTACCAAGGGGAGAAAAAAGGGTAGATGCTGGAGGCCAGGAACAGCACAGGTACATGTGATTCATAGCTGCTGGGATCTGACACCAACAGGACAGAGGCCAAAATCTATGATGATTTAGTGCAGCCTTACTCCAGCTTCAGAGCACACATAAAGAGACTTTCAAGAATCCCTTTGATTCTATCTTCGAACTATTAATAACTCATACTCTCTTAGTGTTAATCAGTGCCAGGCCAAGGCGCATTGTGTGTTGCTGTCACTCCGCCTCTACATGCAAGCTCCATTTTATTAGAGTAAAACTTGCTCACTTGTGCTTTCTGTCCCTGGTAGTACCCTGTATAATAATAATGATGATGATGATGATGATGATGATGATGATGATGATAATAGCTGCCATTTCTTGAGCACTTATTATTTATCTATTATTTAATCCTAACCATCACCTGATGAGGTTGATATTGTTATCCTGGTTTTGTAGATGAAGTTCTAATTCTCAAGCGGTAAAAGGCCTATATAAGGGCACATAACATTTCATAAAATATTTATAGAGTGACTTCTTGGTGCCAGGCACTGCTGTAAGTGCATTAACTCGTTTAATGAGCACAGCAATCTTCTCAGGCCATTCTGGGAATGGAGAAACAGGCTTACACAGGCTAAGTATCTTGTTTCAGATCGCATACAGCTAGCAGGACGTGGGTTTAAACCCAGTCACACGAACTGTGCTGCCACATAGGTAGCAGTGGTGAGCTTCAAAGCCAGCTCTGCAGATTCCAACGCGGAGGCTCCAGGTATGGTAAGTAAGCAGCGATGTTTCACCATCACTTGACCGTGTTAAAGCATGAAAGTTTGTGAGTCCTGTGCTTTTAAACTCACTTGGAGGGGATTAAAACTTCCTTGTAAGTCGTTTTACTCATTTCCATTCTAACGCTCTTCTTGAATGGGGAAAGGTAGAGTGATTCCATTCATAGATTCTGTGGGCCAGAAACTCAGACATGGTAGAGCAGGGCTGTCTAGTCTCTGCTCCATGATGTTAGAGTCTCACCAGAGGTTGGTGGCTTGAATCATCTACAGCAGCGATCCTAGAAGTGTGGTCTCCAGATCACCTGGAACTTAGAAGAGCAAATTATCTGGTCCCACCAGAGATCTATGGAGTTAGAAAGCTTAGCAGTGGGACCCGGTGCGTTTTAACAAACCCTCTGGTGACTCTGATGCTGCTAAAATTTGAGAACCTCTGATCTGCAGGCTTATCTCACAGTCACGAATCCCAGCTGGGATGACTCAAAAGGTGGGGTCAGCTGGGGACTGTCACTGAGAGCACCTGGGCCTGCCTCTCGATATGCATGGGTTTTATTCAATGTGGCACGTGGATCCCAGAAAGTTTCCTGAAAGGACACATTGGGAAAGCAAGAAATCAAAAGAGAAACAAGTGGAATAGTGTGGCCTTTCCTACTTAGCCTCTGATGACATTCAGCGTCACTTTCACTCCATTCTATTGATTGAAACAGTCACTAGCTTGACTGCGTTCATGGGGCAGGGATGAAGACCCCACTTCTTGATATAAGACACCAAAAAAA
Source organism: Pteropus medius (assembly GCF_902729225.1). Lineage (NCBI taxonomy): Eukaryota > Metazoa > Chordata > Mammalia > Chiroptera > Pteropodidae > Pteropus > Pteropus medius. Next base: position 4,012,012 of record NW_024344437.1, read on the forward strand.
ATTGGAGCTAATATTTTAAAACCTCCAGAGTCTGCCCTCTGCCCCTTTGGCCCATCTGCCATATGCAAATTACACTCAGCTATGTCCAGGTTCCCCAGAGGTCTTATTGCGTTGACATCAGGATCAGACCCAAGGTTTGTAGGCATGTGATGTGACTAGTTCACATTAAATATTCTGCGGTTGAAAACAGGCTGAGAACCAGTTCCATTAGCCATTCGATTATGCTCTCCTTAGGACGATATTATAAGATATTTTGAGTGCAGGACTCTGGTATGTGTGAGTTTTAAAATAAATACATAGCATAAACAGTACACAGAATGTGACCTCACTGAGTTATTATTGAATAGAGTTTTAAAATTTAATATTTAAACCTCTTTTGTATTCTATCACATATTTACATGTAATTTAATATAATGTTCATTCTTCCTCTATCTGTATTGAACACACCTTAACAAAGCACAAATCTACGAATCACAGACAACATGACATAGAGAAGCTATTATCCTGGTTATCTCCAAACACTATATTTCTTATAAATAATTTTCACTTCCAGCTGAAAGAGGCAGCGGTTACCAGAGCCTGGGAGAACGGAGTTTGGTGACCTCTTGAGCGGATCATTTAAGCTTAATGAAAATAACTACTCACGTGCTTTGCCATCACATTTTCTAAATTCTAACTAACAATTTACATATGTCTTCTCTAGGGCTCATTCATGCATTTTCAGGGGTTCAGTTTTCACACCAGTTCTCAGTTTGATTTTACCACACTGAGATTCACGAATGCTTACTGAGAACTCATTCCAGGGGCGGGGGCTACCCGGGAGACTTGTTTTGATAATGGTTTTCATTTTTTAGCCAATGATTTTGTGAGCTCATTTTTATTTTTTAAAATTAATTAATTAATTATTTTGGTGATGTTGGTTAACGAAATCTAGTAAGTATCAGGTGTACAATTCAACAGTAAGACATATATATTGCATTGTGCGATCACCTCCCATAGTTAGATTTCTTTGTCACCACATATTTGACCACTTTACCCCATCTACTTTCCTCCTCCTTCATTTCCCCTCTCCTTCCCTCTGGTAACCACTAGTCTATTGTCCATGTCCCTGAGTCTCTGTTTGTTTGTCCTATTTGTTTGTTGCTTTTAAATTTATATCCTACATATAAGTGATATCATGTGGTTTTCAACTTTTTCTATCTGGTTTATTTCACTTAGCATGATTATCTCAAGGTCCATCCACATTGTCACAAACAGCAGTATTTCATCTCTTCTTATTGCTGAGTAATATTCCATTGTATATATGTACCACGGCTTCTTTAGCCAATCATCTATTGTAGGACACTTCAGTTGCTTCCACATCCTGGCCACTGTGAATAACGCTGCTATGAACATCGGTGTGCAAATACCTATATGGATATGGGTTTTCAAGTCTTTGGTGTAAATACTGAGTAGAAGGATTGCTAGATCATATGGTAGGTCAATTCTTAGTTTTTTGAGGAACCTCCAAACTGTTTTCCATATTGACTGTACCAATTTGCAGTCCCACCAGCAGTGTATGAGGGTTCCTTTTTCTCCATGTCCTCTTCAACATTTGTTATTACTCGTCCTGTTGACTATAGCCATTCTAACAGGTGTGAGATGGTATTGCATTGTGGTTTTGATTTGCATTTCCCTAATAGCTAGTGATGTTGAGCATCTTTTCATATATTTGTTGGCCATTTGTATATCCTCTAGGGAGATGGGTCTGTTCAGGTTCTCTTCCCATTTTTTTGATTGAATTGCTTTTTTGTTGTTGTTCTTGTTGTTGTTGTTATTGAGTCATATGAGTTCTTTGTATATTTTGGATATTAGGCCCTTATTGGAGGCGTTGCTTGCAAATATATTTTCCCATTCTCATGGTTGTCTCTTTACTTCATTGACGGTTTCTTTTGCTGTGCAGAACCTTTTTAGTTTGATGTAGTCTCATTCATTTATTTTTGTTTTTACTTTCCTTGCCTTTGAGGTCAAATTCATAAAATCCTCTTTAAATCCAATGTCCATGAATTTAGTTCCTGTGTTTTCATCTATGCACTTTATTGTTTTGGGTCTTATATTCAGGTCCTTAATTCATTTTGAGTTAATTTTGGGGTGTGGTGACAGACAACAGTCTAGTTTCATTCATTTGCAGGTGGCTTTCCAGTTTTACCAGCACCATTTATTGAAGAGGCTTTCCTTTCTACGCTGTATGTTTTTGGCTTTTTTTGTTGAAAATCATATGCCCATATATATATGTTTATTTCTGGACTCTCAAGTCTGTTCCACTGGTCTGTGTGTCTGTTTTTCTGTCACTTTGTAGTATAATTTGAAGTCGGGCAGAATGATGCCTCTAGCCTCATTCTTTTTTCTCAGATGACTTTGGCAATACAGGGTCTTTTGTGCTTCCATACAAATCTGATGATTTTTTGTTTTATTTCTTCAGAAAATGCTGATGGGATTTTGATGGAGATTGCATAAAATCTGTATAATGCTTTAGGTAATAAAATCATTTTAACTAAAGACTCCATGTGAACACTACTAGAAACAATAAGCAAATACAGTAAAGTTTCTGGATACAAAAATCAATGTTCAAAAATCCATAGCGTTCCTGTACTCTAATAATGAAGTGTCGGAAAAAGAAGTGGTAAAAAAAGAATTCCTTTTGCAATTGCAACAAAAAGAATAAAATTCCTAGGAATAAATCTAACTAAACGTGTGAAGGACCTATAAAATGAAAACTGTAAGACCCTATTAAAAGCAATCAAAGAAGATACCAAGAAATAGAAAGATATTCCATGTTCTTGGATGGAGCCCGTTTTTTAACTTCTAGTGAATAGGCCTTTGAGTTTGAACAAAATGTTGGCAGATCACTCCTTTGGTCCTTTCTGTACTCTGAAACCAAGCACCTGTATTTCTCCCTCAAGTTATTATATAAGTTGCTTTAATTCTTAACATATATGCTTTCTTTTTAATTATTTCTTTCTAGAAAACGTGTCAAAGATATTTAGCTTGTAAGGCTAAAAATTAGCATAAATCTTGTGTCTCAAGTGTTACCATGTTTAAGTGCATTAGTACTAGGAGAACATGGAGCAGCACTGAAGACATTGGAAACTGAAATATTTTAAACAGTCTGTTGAAGGAAAGACAATTATCTAGGGATTAGATTTTCATTCCAAGTTGCCACCATCAGGGCACAGGAGTGTAGAGTTACTCTGTCCAGGCTACCAGTGATTTTCACAGTAACTGCAAAGGCACAGTAATTGGTTTTCAAGCATAATTCAAGCTGGTTAATGTGCTTGCAAAGAAAGTGTTCAAGAACGTGAAACATTGTAACCATCTATAATGTTCTTTTGTGTTTTTGTGCATGCATACACACATATGTGAATAAGTTACAAATGAAGCAGAGAGAGGCTCAATCAGGAGAGCAAACGTCTCCTGAAATGTTTCTTAATAATTTGTTGTATTTGGGCCTGAACTCAGAATTCTTCCTGGTCATCAATAGTTTTCATTAACTTTTCAATTTTGTTTCTTTTATTCTCGTCCTTCAGCTTCACACAAGTAAAGCTCTTTCTTTAAATCAATCCATTTAATTGTTCATTCATTCCCTTATTTATTCACGCATGCAGTTATTCCACCAATAGCACCAAATGAGAGGAAGAAAGTACAAAGATGAATAAGGCATGGTTTCTGGTTTCCAGGACCTCACATATACAGATAAATAGACAAATATCTATTAAGATATAGTGGGAACTATAATAGTGATAGAGGCAAAGGGTGAGAGTGGGATTGAATGTGTACATTAAACTGTGCCCAGGACTGGAAAGGGAGAAAAAACTTCACTGATAAGACAGTTGAGTTGAGTAAGAGGTCAAGAGAATGTTGAGGTAGGATGGAAGTATTGGACAGTCATACCGTTCTTTGGGAAGAAACATTTTGAATTTGATTCTGTCATCTAGCGTGTTAGTTATCCCTCTCTGCTAAGTCATCTATTATTTTATGTCTTCTATTTATTTGTTGCTAATAAAAAATATTCAACTGGAGAAGCTAAAGGCAAAATAAACTCTTGAGACGTACTACCAAAGACTTCCCTCAATTGTTTAATCATTTATTAACCCACCAAATTAAATTATCTTAAAATCCACTTTTCTTTATCAAATCCACAGAGTTATTACAAAGGACCTCTCAGATGTTTTGCTGTAATAAGCATATGTTCTATAGTAGTTAGACTACCTTTGGCTGCAAATAATAGAAAATCCCAACTCGGTTGGCTTGAATGTAAAAATATAGGTTATCTTACAAAATAAACCAAGAGGCAGAGCAGCTCCAGTTGGTTCATCTGGCAGCTTGATGATGAAAAGGGTCTGAGTTTCTCCCATTTTCACATTCTGCTATCCTGGTATATTGGCTCATCTTTAGGATAGTGTTCTTGATCACAAGATAGCTGCAGCAGTTCCAGGCATTGCAGCAGCTATCTTGTGATCAAAGAAACACTCAATCAAAACACTATCCAGTACAAAAGGGTTGTTTTCTCCTCGTCTATTTTTAAATCATTGAAGAAGGCTCCACAGTAGACTCTCTCTCATGTTTCATTGATCCGAATTATACCATACACCCATTTCTAAGCTATTCGCTGGCGAGGGGTTACTATGATGGCACAGACTTATCTGCATTTACTCTTCACCTAGGATTTTAAAATATTTTTTCTGAGCACTTGACCACAGGAAGTAGTGTAGACAAGTGAAAAAAAAAATTAAAAACAGGGATCTTCCAGGGAGGAAAAAGTTTAGGGAAGAACAGATTTTTGGTAGATAACTAAGAGCTTGCTGTGCCTAAGGCATTGCATATTCTCAAACATGAACAAACATGTGCTTCCTTATGTAACATGATGTGTTTTGCACAACACATGGTACATCATTACTGCCAAGGAACAGTAATTTTTCTAGTAGAAAATATGATGTTTCTGCCAGTCTCTATATGTCAAAAGCAATAAATATAAAAATTTTTAAGCGATCATGTTTTTGAGTTTTTCCACGATTATTTCTTTACTTAGCACGTTGTTGTCTTCTAGTGATTGGTGGTAGATGACTGGCCATGGCTATTACAGATTTTTTTTTTTGGTATAGTAGAAAAATTATGTCAATAGATTTTTTTAAAATGATTTCAGGATTAAATTCCTGTGGTATTATGAAACAGTACAGACTCTGCATTTTAGAAGCAGTAGCTACCAAACTGAGTTATTATTCATATTATCTCTTATCTTTCAGTTTCTGCTTCTTTTTTTTTTTTTTAAATACATATCTAGTATTTAATTTGGTTGAAGAGTCTATACTTGGGACACAAGGGTGACCATTGGAATATTTGCATTTTTAAAATTTGGGACTACAAAGCCTTTCATAAGAGGCAAGAACAAAACAAGACAAAGAGCCCCAGACAAACAAACACAAAGATGCCTTCTAAGTGTGGAATTTCAGACATCAGTGAGTAGAGATGACATTGGTCTCAACCCTCAAAACTTGTGTCATGTTAGAAGCTTCCTTCTGCACTCACTGGGTAAGGCAACCTTGCTGAAGGTAATTACACATTGGCCAAGCAAGGCCATGACTATCCAAGGAACATTGGGGCACCACTTCAATGTTCCTTCCAAATTTTGAAAAAGTAATTCTACATTTAGAAAGTCAGTTTATCTTGTTTTTATTTTTATGATAATGGAAATGAAAAAGCAAACATCCAAGTGATTTTGACCCTCTTGTCGGAGCTTGAATGCTTACTGATTGCTGTAAGCTGAATTCTATTTCATTTACCTGGTATTACTGGTGTTACTAGGAAACCATGCTTCATAGTTTAGCATTTTATTGTGAAAAAATAAAACGTTCAATTACTGCAAAGGTATCTTGATGTGATTTAACCTTTTGGTTTAAAGCCTTTGCATGTTTTTCTGAAATTAGGTGACACATATTTAATTTCTTTTCAAAATTATTTGTATCAGCCTACTCGAAGTTGATTTATATTTTACATATCAGCCAATTTATCTGTCATTTTCAAAATATTTGCAAAATTGTTCCAAAATTGAGGAACGTCACTAGTGAGTCCCGGGATGGTTTTAAGGTCATTGTTATATTTCTGTCTACTTGCTCCTTTGCAGCTGTTTGGTTTAAGCCCTAAGCAACCTTCTTGGATGAAAACGGTGTGGACTCTGAAATATTCACTGTGTTAAGTGCAAATTTATCTGTTATATCTGCTTTGTAATGATTTGTTGTTCTTGCTATACGATATGCCTTTGGGAGACTACCTTATAGGCGTGTATGGATTTTCATGTCTGTTGAAATTTCCTATAATGTGGCAGATACATTTATCTGTCATTTTCCAAACACGCTCTTCAGAGTGTTCGCAGGGTAGAACTACACCGGCACAATAACAATTGCAGTGGTACCTAGGCTTATACTAGGCTTGTTCTTTCCAAAAATTGTCTCACTTGATTTTGTACTTAATACAATACTATATAATATGTGATGAGATGCTGTTATTCTCATTCTCACAAGTAAGAAAGTGGATATTCAGACAAGTTAAGTGAAGTATCCAATGTCAGACAGCTGGTTAAGTGGTGGAACTGGGACCTGAACTTAGTTTTTCTGACTCCGAATCCAGTGCTGCTTTCTGCCTACAATTACTGTGTTTAATGTATGTACTTGCTTATCTGTATTCTTTGTTTTATGGGGAAAATGTTTCTTGTTGCAGAGATTTTATCTGAAATACTTATTTTTTAAAGAGTAGCAATTGAAATAGATTCAATTCAAACATTTATTGGGTGCCTACAACATGCCGAGTTCTGTATTAGGCTCTTGTGTATACATTTCCCCTCTATTACCTCATTTAGCATTCTTAAAGGGTCTTTCAGTTTCATTCCAGCTCTAGGATTGCTTAATTATTGAGTGTCTGCCATAAAGAAGACTCATGATTGTAGAGGCTCTAACTTCTCCAGATAATGACTTTTTTCTATAGACTTATTTCTATAAACATATGAGCAATTTCTTATTTTTTAGTTCTTAGTTTCTCTGTTTGGAACTTTGTTAATCATCGAAAAATAGTCTGTATGCAATGGAAGTTCACAGTGGTATTTGAACACTTACATCAGTGTATGAATAAAGATCTGGAATCAGGGCTTGATTTGATTATCTGGCTTCTGTTTGCCTATTTATATTGAAGGAGGTATGAATTTTCAAAATATAAACAATGGTGGTGTTTCTCCCAAAGGATTAGGGTGACTCTTTGTGATTAAAACTACTTTTTCAGCCATAGAAGCACACTGAAACCTGGCAGATGTCTTAAAAATTTGAATCTGGCTCCTTGGTACTGGGCTACTGAGGCATGAAGAAAAGAATTAGGGATTCAGAATCTTTAGTATCAGAAAATGAAAATATTAAATATTAAAGAATATTTTTCAGCAATAATACTAAGAAGCTTATGAAATGAATGAAAATATTAAAGAATATTTTTCAGCAATAATAATAAGAAGCTACTGATTCACCATAAGTGCTCCCATTAGCTATCTAAAAAAGGGTGCTACTATAATGCTCTGCCAGTTCAGGTGTGTGTGTGTGTGTGTATGTGTGTTTATGTGTGTGTGTATGAAAGGATTGCAAGTATTACGATATGACTCCCAATAAGTAGATCCTATAGGAAACCATTATCTGCCCATTTGCTGCATTGTGGTTGCAAATACATTACCCCTGACCAAGCAGTGCACCCATCAGAGGGTCGGGAGTGATAGATCAAGACTATGCTAATCACTCACAATGTTTTCCCAGGGAAATGGGATGGGGAAGACTTCAATAAATAGTTATTGGGATCTTGTACTTTATTTAATTAATTCAACAAATGTTCTAAGTACCTCTTGGCTACCAGTCACTTTACTTGGCTTGGGAGAGATGATAATAAATGTTTTTTGATCTCAAGGAACTTTTAGTTTGGTGTAGGGAAGACAGACACATAAAATAAAATAAAATATAATTCCACATTTAAAAATGTCACTATTATTAAGTCAGGTTATTCTATGAATGATAGGAAGATTCAGTAGTTGAAAATATTTTATTCAATAGATTAATAGATCAAAAGACAAAAATCGTACAATCGTCTTCACTGATGCTAAAAGTCATTCGATAAAAATTCAAAATTTATTCTTGATATAATATCTTTGTAAATGGAATTAGATGGATACTTCCTTAACATTATAAAATAAACACGTCAATAATAACTCCACCATTATGCTCAATTGGAAACATTAGAAGCAATCTCATCAGAGTCAGGAATAATTAGAGCCTTCACAATCATCATTACACATCATTGTTCTGGGTGGTTCTACCAATGCAATAAGATAAGAGAAAGACAGAACATGGTGGAAGGGATACTATGACAGTTTCCAGGCCCAAATGAAGTAAGCAACTGCTGTTTGATCCTATTTTAAGACAAGCTGATGAGACGGTTAAATGACACGCACAAGTTTCACAATTACCGAAGGGCAGAGGCAGTGCTAGATCAGCTGTCCTTGGTCCTGATTCTATAGAAGGTGGTCCCGAAGGGGCGCTAATTCCACACTTGCTACCTTTGCACAGAGCCAGGTAGTCTGATGGGCTAGAAAACAAAAGACCCAGCCAGGCACAGCTCCATTTGCCTGCCTCCCGGTATTTCTCTTTCAGAACACACATTCTGGGAGAAACAGAACATTGTGGTCGTATTGACCTGTTTTCCTTTCCTTTCCTAGCTCTTTGTGTTCTGAGTGCAGTTCCAAATAAATGTTTCAGATTTGGAGGGTTGGTTTTTGCTCCTAGAACTTCAATATTTGATGAGTTTGGAAAGTGAGAAGCTGATAAGAAACACATCTCATTGTTGCTGTTAGATTGCTTTTATACTGTTTGCCTAAAATTTGTGCTGAAAGGTGAATCCTGGAAACAATTCACTGGTTCAATTATATTTGATGTTTCTTTTCTAAATAGGAGGAACCCACGGAGGAGCACAGTGATCACCTGTGGATGGGATTTTAAAACAGTCGCCCTGTGCAGGGCAACCTGCTGCTTTAAGATAGCCACAAGAAGTGGCTTTTATTTTTTGTTCACCTATGAGGTGTTGTAAATATGGTAATAATTATTCAATATTTTTTCTCCATAGTGGAAGATATTGAGATTTTGAAATAAGAAAGGGTAAGAGGTAACTTCTTAAGCTTTGGATAATTAAGAAACAACAAGAAAGTTTCTGAGCTATATTAATCTCTTCAGTTTTCTCCTGCACTTGAGGATTGGGTCACTGCTTCTCCAGCCCCCTGACTTCCCAGAATGTCCTTCTCCTGCTGATTTTTTTCCTTCAGTAAACACTGGGATCACCTATGGAGTTATCTTTTATCATTTTAAAAATCACAATCAAATCATGAATCACATAACTGGCAGCCTTCTGTCTTAATGAAGCAGCGCCAGCCCATCTGAGGCCAGGTGAGCAGAGCTCTGGCCGCGGGGCAATGAAGATGCAGCAGACACAGGAACATGAGGCCTTGGAAGAGAGGCCTATGTAGTGCACATGGCCACCACAGATGGCCACATGAAATGATGGTGTCCATGTGAAAGCATGCTGTAAACTACAACATGAGCCCTTAAGTTGGTCTCAGTGAGGCATTTTCACAAATGCTGGTGTTGCAATGCAGATCGAATGTGAACACAATCACCATCAGTAATGTCTACTAATTAAATGAGTGAATTAAATGAATGAAGTTGGTGGCATTTGCCAGAAGGTACTGACAGGGCCACAGACCATTCTAAGTTTATTTATTCAAGTAAAAAGTCAATAAAGTACCTCAAACCCAAGGGAAATTTGTGAAACAGATTCCTTGACCACATTTTTCAGAGAAGAGGACATGAAGAAAGCATTGTAGAGATTTCATTTTCTGCCGCCTGGTCTATTAGGATGAACCTTTTGCCTGTGTGACTCCATTCCCCTGGCTATAAGTGTTAGGTCAAGGTGAACACCTGGCTCAAGATTGGTCCACTCATTGCTTTCCAGTGACTCAACACTCAAGGGATGGCCTGGGCAGAAAAGATGTGATACCACGATCTGATATGCTCTCTCCTGAGAGGGAACCAAAAAATTCAGCAGTAAGTCTTAAGGATCTACAGGCCTAAGGAAGAGGCCACCATTTACGGTCATGTTTAAGGCGCATAAACAGAGGGAAGCAAATAATAGAAGAGAGAACGACAGAAGCATCCTCAGAAGCATTCGAGCGGTGAGAGAAGTGGAGACTAGGGAGTGACTGCTCCCCACAGCTACCTTGGGTTCCACCCAACCTTTGGACTCGGGGCCTTTTCTTGGGTTTCTGTGATACTTCAGTGAATTTAAAATGAATTCTCTTTATTTCTTAAGAGAGTTTGAGGGATTGTTTATTTATGAGAGCCTTAAATAGAAGAGAGGGTTTATTGCTGAAGATTATATAGCTAATAATTGGGGCAAAACTCAGGCATGCATGACCTTTAAGACCTCTCCCAGCTCTGAGCTCTATCTTTTCTCCCAAGAAACGTTTTCAATATTTACTAGGATCCTTCTGAAAGGCTCCAAGAATAAGTCAGATTTTGTGGATTCCAAGCAACATGGCACACCATCGAAGGAAGCAGCTTGGGGCAACCTTCAAATTAAGCCGTGTAGGCAGCCACATACTTTGTTAATGAACATTGCTGTTTCCTTGGTTTTAAGGTAAGATCAATGCCTTGAAGAAACATTGTAAATGATCACTTGGAGAGGTTCACATTCTCTTTCAAGAGCAGCCCCTATCTACATTGTAACAACTGCGCTTTTCTGTGAATACTGTGCCTGCAGTAACTATTCATGTATAACATCGTATCGCTTTTGTTATAATATAATCCAGTTCATGTTTATTCTATTATACAATTAACTTGGGGAAACAAGGAGCCATTGAACCACTAGAATGAATTAAATCTATAAGAAAATTTTCACCTTCAAAAAATTTATCTGATGTGCATTTCCTTAGATTTCTGACATATTTGAATCAAAGATTTAAGAACACTAAAGTCACTGTCAGTTATTGCCAGGGAATGCATTTAGAAATATTTTTCAATTTGGTGATGACAAAGGAAATTTGACACGCATTTAAAAACTGTCAGTTTATCATTTTGTAGTTATCTCCAAGGATAAAATACATTGTATTTTTAAAAGGCTGAGTGTGTTATAAAAATCAATTTTGCCATTGTCTTTTGGGTATTGCGAATGCAAAGCTGTATTAAAGTAAAAAAAAATTATATAATCTCTTTAAAGACTTCCAGGATAAACCAGATCTACGAAATTGTGAGACATGTACATCAAATATGAGACTCTGAGGTTTTGTGGTGAGTGGGAGAATCATTCTGATGTCTAATCAGCTCTCACACCTTTCCATTCGTTGTTTTGACTTTGGAGTGGACAATGACTATGGTATGTTGCGTAACAATGGCTCAGGAATCCCAGAGACTGCATTCTCAGTGTGCACACGGGAAGCTTCTTCACTCATGTTTTAAACCATTAAATTAAATTCGGTATATTACATGTACTTTTACTTGAATTAAAAAAAAAGAAAAAGAAACTGAAGTAAAACTTAAGAATTTTCTGTGCTTTGGATAGATTTTTATTTTTTATTTTTCTTAACAAATGATACTGTCTCCTCTGGTCTGAGACAGAGGACTAAACATTCCTTCACTCACGTCTCTCACTAAATTCAAAGGAGGCGCTGCCTCCAAAACACATAAAAGGGAATAGACTCATTATAGGCAGTGAAGAAGGTGACGTAGGCTGGGCCAGTGACAAATCAGGCAATTTGGTAGAGAATTTCTGGAAGATCGTGAAGAGATGGGATTACGCTGAGGAGTAAACTAGACCAAGGGCTCTTCAGGCCACACAGGCACCGGAATCTGAAGTGGCGGATTATCCCCGTGGAGAGGGCTGGTTCCTCACCCAGAGACTTGGAGACAGCAGCATATGAAAAGGACAAAAGGTGCAGGAAGGGCCCCACTGAAATGAGAGCTTGAAGAGGCATCTTCAAAACAGATGTGCTAGTTTTGTTTCCTCTGCCTTTCCTTCCTGCTTCTCCCATTTCAATATACAAACAGAATTCCTGGCCTCACGTGTTTATGCTCAGGCTAAACTCAGACAAGGCACAAAAGATATAGGTCATCATTTAGCCTGATGACAGAAGCGGTGACGGCTGGGATGGGTGTGGTTGTAGTCCAAGTGCAAATGTCTGCTCTGCCTCCAGGCACCTCATGAAAGGCTTGCAGCCAGTCCTCCTACTGGGGAAGACAGGCCTTTGTATTCGCAGGGGTATGCTATCCCAGCTGCCTTCATTAATAAAGATGAATGGCTGTCTCAGGACAGATATTTGAAGAAATAAATAGCACAGAGGAGAAGGAGCAAAAATAAGTGCCCCCCCCCAAAAAAACAGACAAATCTTAGACAAAGAATAATTTAAAAACTCATTTAGTCAATGTTCATTCAACAAATGTTTGCTAAATATTTAATATGCTTCAAGCACTGTTGTAGGCACTCAGACATATCGCGACTGAAACGAAGATCTCTAATTCATGGAGCTTGCATCCTAGCAGGGAAAACAGACACAAATAAATAATAAACACAATAAATATGTAAATCATGTAAGATGGTAAAGATAAAGTAGTATAGAAGAGATAAAAGTATTGGGATGAGGTCAAATGAATTACAGTTTTAAATAGAGTAGTCATGGCGGGTATTATTGAGAAGATACCATTTAAGTAAAGAATTGAAGCTGGTGAGGGATTAGCCGAGACCAAAAAGCTCTCCAGGAAGATGGAACAGCCATTGCAAAGACCTAACACAGGAGCATTCCAGCACCTTTCAGAGAAGCAAGGCTGTATCACTTCTGATTTCAGCAGAAGACTGGGGCAGAGTAACAGGAGAGGAGGAAGATAAGCCAGGCCAGATCTTATAAGTCTCTGTGGGCCACTGTAAGGACTTCGGCTTTCACTATGGGCAAAATGGGAAGTCTTTGCAGGAAAAGGAGCACAGAAATAACACTACTTGACTTCAGATTTAAGAGGATCATGCTGGCTGCTGTGGAGAGGTATGGGCAAATGTAGAAGCTGGAGCCAGTTCAGAGACTGTCGCTGAAATTCAGGTGAATTGGATCAGGGTGTTAGCAGGGATCGGGGTAGGGTGGGGGCGATGATGAGAAGTGGTTGTATTTAGAGTATATTTTGGAGGTAGAGAGGCAAAAAAAATTTATACCCTTCTCAAGAGCCTTCAGTGACCTGATGGAGGAGGTCCAAACACAGTAACCAGGTGACATAAGCTAATAGAAGTTGGGAAAAAAACTTTACCCCTCCCCCCTCAAAAATGAGAACTCTCAAAGAGATGCAATAACATTACAGAAAAAGGCTTTCTGGAAATAGAAAACCTCCACAATTTCTAAAATTAAAAACTGAAAAAGAAACTATTCATTTCTCAGAGTTCTGAAAGATACATAGCTTACTATGTAGAGAAAAAACACAGAGATAGAAATTAGGAGAGAAATATATAGACTTGGAAGATAGGTTCAGGGAGCTTAACTTGTGAATAATAGGACTTCCACTTGGTGGAAAATTTATAGATGTGGTGGAGGTGGGGGAGTAAAATTAAATAAGTTCTAGAAGAAAATTTCTCTAAGCTTAAAAACAGTGAAAAAAGATGATGTATTATATTAAGATTTATAAGACTCAGGCATAAAAAAAAAAATTAAGTCACATACCTGGGTATATCTTGATGAAATTTCTGAATTCTAAGAATCATCATAAAATCTTTTAGATTTCTAGAGTCAAAGAAAAGAAGACTAGCATCTTCTTTTTTGCTATACTGAGAGCTGAAAGACAGTCTTTTGAGACCAACGGACTGTGATCTAAGCTTTATATAAACTAATAAAATATCGTAGGGAAAATTGAAGGTATCTCTCTTATGTACACTATCTGAAGAAAATTGTTGACAAAGAAAATTGCCAAATAGAAAAATAGAATGAATTCCATCGAGTAGATTATGTGATTAAGAAAAACTGAAAAATATTAGTGATATGGAAAAGAAGGTAAATATTTCTTCTCTCAACAAGAAAAAAAGGTCAATTAACTTTCTTTCCTGCTTTTTCTTCTTTCTTTCTACCATCTATCATCTATCTATCTATCTATCTATCTATCTATCTATCTATCTATCTTTCTTCTATCTATCTATCTATCCTCATCTATCTGTCTATCTATCTGTCTATCTGTCCATAAATAAAATACCTGTCTACCTATCTAATCTATCTAATCTATCATCGATCTATCTATCTATCTATCTATCTATCTATCCATCCATCATCTATCTATCTATCTATCTATCTATCTATCTATCTAATCTATCGTCTATCTACCTATCGTCTATCATCTCTCTAGCTACCATCTACCTCACTGGATAATGATAATATTACTGGAAAATGACAATGCAAGTGCTAAGGAAACCTCAAAAGAGAAGAGACGCAGAAGGGAAAACTAAGTGACAGCCAAGAGCTGAAATTCTAAACTACCTTGGTAAAATCCGAGAAGAAATTGAGGGCAAGACTAAAGAAGAGGGATTCCAGCTAGGAAGTAAAAGTAAGCTCGTTTCATTTCTAAGGTCGGGGGAATGTTGGCAAATAAAATATCTTGATCGAGGGAATGGTTATTACATTTTATACATCATCAGTCAATTTGAAAAGTATACAGGTGAATTTCCTAATTAATGTTGGCAGGGAGAGGGGAGGAAATTAAAAATATATATATTGACCCAGACAATAAAATAGATCAAATCACAAAAGTTCCAAGTAAAAACATAGAGAGGAGGGAAACTAAAATTAACTGTATTGCTTTTCAAGATAATTGTGAACAATGAACTTATCTACCAAAAGATGGAGCGCAATTAATTGGGATAAAACAGTAAATCCAGCAATATGTTGTTTTTAAAGAACTCTTCTACACCGAAGTAACAAAGAATGGCTAAATATAAAGTCTGATTTTAAAAATGATGCACTATTTCTTTGTCTTTTAGTGCACCAGAGACTGCCCAGTTGTGCTTCATAGAATTTCCACGAGCAGTTCAAGATTTCCTCTTGGAGAGGAGTCCTGAGTACTAACGTCTCCTAGAGAATTCTGAGCACTTAATCTAACCAGAGGGTACAGGGACCGACTGATAATGAGCCAGAGTTCCTACAGGTGAGGAAAGCAAAGGAGAGTTGAATGGTCCCATTTTTGTGGGGATTTTCTCTTTTAGTAGGACCTGCTAATAGAGAGGACTTTGCTTTCATGGATTTTCCATTATAATCGCATTCAGAGGAGGTCTTGGATTCTGTGATTTTCATAAGCTCCCTGGTGATCCAGAAATGCAGCTGGGTTCAGAAATGATTCCTCTTGGCCTTGCAGCCTATGTTAGTAGTGTCCAAAGCAGAGAATACAGAAAAGAATGGCACAGCCTGAGCTATGTACGAGTAATTGTGACAATCCCAGAATACACCCTTGGTTTAAGCAGCCTCAGTAGGCATCTGTCCCGCTTCGGCCTCCCACCCTGGCATGACAGTTGACAATTGTATCGATGCTGGCAGGATCAGGCAGCCCTTAAGTTAGAAAGCCTGCTTCTGCTTCTTAAAAGTAGGTACTCAAAATAAAGCAGGTGGTCACTACTAGCAGGTAGAAAACCTCTATAACACATTGAGGACATTAATTTTTGCTTGCCCAATGACAAAAATCTAGGTACAGGAAATATGTGTTACAAGTTAATTTTTGCGAGTGAAGTGAATGCTGACATCACTTTCTCTATTTAAGGAACTATTGCTACATCTCAATGAGCAACCTGACATGCTATATAAAATGCATTTTAATCATTTCTTTCTTTGGCCTTTGCCCACCCAGCCCTTTTACAAAAAGCAGCAGGAGCCTCTGCAAATATTTGATGTTATTTTTAAGATTTAATCCAACAACTAGTTGGTTTGCCAGTATGCAGTAATATTATGAAATTATACTTAGTCTTGTCCGTGGATATTTTTGGGGAAAAAGATCTTTGGTCTATCAGTCATTTAGTTTCAGGCTTAGAATAAGAATGGAAGGGGATAAAATAATGCATAACTTCCTCCAATGCTCCACAATTTCCTCCACACTGAGGTTCTGTACTTCTAACGATGACTGTAAAACTCTCTCCGCCTTGTGAGTCCTTCAATGTCAAAAATTCCTTAACTTTCTGAAACAGCAGGCTTCCAACCTTTTGTGTTTCCCTCATACTTCTGATTTCTGGATTTTTTTTTTCTTTTTTTGGTCCAAAATGAGCGATTTGCAAGATATTACGCTAGACATTTACTGCTCTCATGGAGATCCACCTTAGCATCAAAAATAGGGGGACAACCAGACATATGTGCCTCCTGATGTGATACAATATGAAATTCACAGCATTGCCTACAAAGTATTCGTGCCAAAAATGCTTAACTGAAACTAATCAAGCTTTTAGCTCTAACTTCCAGCTTAAAGAAGATACTGAGAAAAGAAGAAAAAAGTTAAATGACAGCATCGCCTCACTTACCATAGTCCATCACTATAATCCTGCTGCCTTTCCCGGCACCCTCAAATCTCTCCATCTTATCCCTCTTCGTTGCACCCTTGGCAAAATCCTGCTTTGGTTAAACACAGTTCTCCATCCTCTGGGCCAATCTCAAGCCTACGTCTGAGCAGCTGCTTATGGCTGGTAGAAAGCACACAACCATGCTGGCTGGTCTCATTTTGAATCTCTGACCACAAACCTCAAGTGAGCTCTTGGGAATCCTTGGCAATTCCACTCTCTTCAAACCTCCAAAACCACTTTCCTCTTCCTCGCTCTCAGATGATCAGCTCGCTTTTCGTTTTCTTTTTCATGTCTCAGATTTCCCCGTAAATTGGATCAGCATCAAGAAGGCTGTAATATCTCTTATCCCTTACTCCCAATGCTGTGCTCCACATGATAGCAGAGTTCTAGGAAAGCCTTGTCTAAACTCAGTGTATCAACTTGTTTTCTTTCCATTTTTCTTCTCTTCCCACTCAAATAAAGAGAGTGACATAGCGAAGTCTATGTCCCCACCACCTAGCTTCAGAAATAAAATATTACAAATACAAAGAGTTCTTTTATCTCTCTCCTGATCACACCACCCGCTCTCGTACCCTCTGAACCAGAGACTGCTGATGTGCCCACGAAAGCCGAGCCACGCGGATCCCCTGCTGCAGGAAGCGTGGTTGAAGATGGTCCCAGATGTCTCCTCTGAATTTGTCACTGTACTTTCTCCCACAGGCTGCTCCCAGCAGTGACAGGGGTTTGGTTCAGGCCCCTTTCTGTCTGATGCAGAACTTCTCTACTAGGCGGCTTTGGCATAAGGACCCCTCGTCCTCCTGGCCACGACTTTGTGGTGTGAAGGGCTTTTCTGCTTCCTCCTGCTTCTTCCCCCTTAGCCTTCACAGTCACTTTCCCTAAAGACTTTCTTGCCATCTAATCACATCTTGGTGTCTGCTTCTCGGAGCCCCAAAGTAATAGAGACACTGTCCTGATTTTGGTGTTTATTCTTTTAATATCTGTCTGCCTGTCTTTTATATATTCATTTGTTATTCTTTTATGTTATTAAACTTTGTACATAGTTTTCTATAATTTGCTCATTTTTTGCACAACGATATTTAAGATTTATCTATGTTCAATTATGTAGCTCATAATTCATATTTATGGCTAATTAATACATTATATAAATATACTATAGTTTATTCATTCATTCTTCTGTTAAGGCACATCTATGTTGTTCCAACTTTTTGCTATGGTAATGTTGCAATGAACACTCTTCTATCTGTCTTCATTCTATACTCCTGTGAGTTTATAGGAGTTAGATGATGACTCATTGTGTATGCACATTTTTGACTTGATGTAATATTGTCAAATTGCTCTCCAAAGTGGTTGTCTCAGTTTTCATTTCTACTAGCAGTGAATAAAATGTTTTGCTTCTCTATATTCTTGCCATCTCTTGATAATGTCAGAATTCTTGGTTTTTGCTAATGTGATGGTTGAAAAGTATCCTAGTATGGTTTTAATGTCCACTTTTCTGATTACCAGTGAGATAGAGCATCCTATTATATGTTTATTGATCCTTTAGATGTCCTCTAACTTGAAATATCTTTTTAAACAAACTATACTTGTTTTTCTCTTATTAACATTAGAATTTTTTATATATTCTGGATATTAATGTTTTGTCAGTTATATTCATTACAAATATATTATTCCAGGCTGTGACATGTCTTTTCACTTTGTTTATGGTATCGTTTGAATCACAGAAATTAAAATCTGTAATGTAGTAACATATTTCAATCTTCTTTATGGTTCTCTTTCTCTCTCTCTCCTGTTTCTTTCGAAGTACCTAGTTTAAAAAATTCTTCTCTATTGTGAGATCATAAATATATTCTCACAATTTATTTTAAAGGATTTAAAATGTTGCCTTTCACATTTAGCATTTCAGTGTATTTGGAATTGACTTTTCTGTATAGTTAGGTAATAATCCAATTCATTTTTTTCAATTTGAATAACAAACTGACCCCACATCACTTGTTGAGCAGTCTATTCTTTCCTTGCTGATCAGTAATGCCTATATTGAGTGTCCATATGTATGTGGATCTGTTTACAAGCTCTTTATTCTGTTTTATTGATCTATTTGTTCATTTTAACACAATTATTAAAACATTTCAAAATTATTACCGTTTTACGAATCTTGCCATCTGTTTTTCTTCTTCAAAACTGTCTTGGTTCTTCTTGATTTTTGCATATACATATAAATCTAAAATCAGCTTATCATGTTCTATGAGAAAATCTGCAAAGAATTTGATTGGAATTGCATCAAAATATCCAATTAATATGGGGAAAATAAACATCTTTACAAAACTGACTCTATTCATGAAGATAGTTTATCTTTTGATTTATTTAAGTATTTAATTTCTTTTAATAAAGTTTTATAATTTTATTCATAAATGCCTTATATATTTTTGTTGCTATTGTAAATAGCATTTAAAAAAATTTCACTCCCTGTTCTTTCTGTGTTGATTCTTGTATACTGATCCTATATCTATATCTAGCAGTATTGATGATCTCTCTTATTGGTTAAAATACTTTGACTATACAGTCTTTGGTTTTTCTGTGTAGACAATTATATCATCTGTGATTAAAGACAGTTTTATTTCCTTCTTTCTAATCCTTATGCTCTAACGATAGATCTCAATTTATTCTCAGGATTGTATTCTCATTAGTTCACTAAAACTGTTTTCATCAGAGTCATGAACAACCTTCATGTTGCCAAGTCCATGGTTAAATCTCAGTCCTTACCTTATTCAACCTCTCAGCATCGTTCGATAACTATGACTACACTTTCTTGTTTGAAAGATTTTCTTCCCTTCTCTTCTGGGATAACATTTTCTCTTGGTTTCCTCCTACCTCCTGGCTGTCTATTCTCCATCTTATCAGCTGCTTCCTTTTGATCACTAAGTCAGTCATTGGAATGGGCCAGTACTCAGTCCTTCAACCTCTTTTCTCTCCTATTTGCCCTCACTTTCTAAGTGATCTCAATCAGCCATAATTGCTAATAACTCAGATTTATATCTCTAGTACTGGTCTCTCTGGAACTTTACACTCTTTTATCCAGTAGTCAATTCAGCATTTTTACATGGAAATCTAATGGATATCTTAAGCTACACAAATCCCAAACACACACTTTTCCTCAATCCCCACAATAAGACCCTTCCCAAGTATTGTCCATTTCGGTAAATATCACCACCGTCTGTTGCTGGGGCCAAAACCAAAGAGTCAATTTGGATTTATTCTTTCCTCTCACATCCAATATTAAATTTATTCACAAGTCCTGTTGGCTCAGTCTTAAAACTATATGACAGATCTGACCACTTCTTACCCCTTCCACTGCCACTACCTTGAGCTGAATGACTGCTGTTTTTTCCTTGAACTACTGCAATAACCACTTAGCTGGTATTTCTGTTTCCACCTTGTCCCACTGCAACCTATTTTCTATACAACAGTTGTAGTGATTTAAAAAAAAAAAAAAAACAACAACAGACATATAACCTGTTCATTTTTTTATTCAAGACTTTTTGATGGCTTCCTATCACACTTAGAACATAATTCAATGTCTTACTTTGGCCTAGAAGGTCTCACATGAACTGACCCTTGGCCATTTTCTGACCTCATCTTTTATCCTTCATTTATTCTATTCAAGCCATACTAGCTTATCTGCTATTCTTCAAATGTGCCAAAGCCATGTCTACCTCAGGGCCTTTGTTCTTACTATTTCCTTTGCATGAAAGTGTTCTTTTTTCTCTAGATCTTTGCATGAAACTCTTTCTCACTTAATTTAGATCTCTACTCAAATATTAACTTATTGAAGAGGACTTTCTTAACCATTATATAAAATTCTTGTCCCTCTTCTTATTTCCTTTTTCCTTGCTTTATTTTGATTTTTCTTCATAGTACTCGCCACTCTCTGACCTATATTTTGTATGATTATTTATTGTTTCCTCAACCAGAATATAAATTCCACGAGAGAGGATGCTGGCTATATCTGTACTCTCCTTCTTCATTGCTAGGCCTAGGTAATTACCTAGAACATAGTAGGTGCTCAATAAATGTTTTTTTTGAATGAATGAATGAGCAATATATCTTAGGGCTTATGAAAATACCTAGTTTTTTTTCTTTGGACTTGTTTGCCTTTTAGCCCTATGTCACAATTTGAGTAAAACAATTTCCTGTCCCATATATCTTCAGAGCAAAATTCTCACCTGTTTTAGTAAACACACAATCTTCCTTTAGTCATGATTGGATGATAACAGTTATCTCTTAATTCACAGCAAGTTTTACCTTTGAAGTCTAGTCTGTTGCATCACAAACCCTTCAACTCATTTTAAGCACTTCGACTAGAAAAAAAATAATGTAGTCAAATTTGGTGGCACACATGCGAAAGTTTGGCTGTCTAGAACACGATCTTGGAGAAAATACTGCCTATGATAAAGCCTCATTTCCGAGTGTTAAGATCACAGAACTGAAAATGAATGTTTTATAACCTAAAACCACGCTGCAGGAAAGCAATGAGGAGTCAGTTTTGACTTTGATTTAGTTGTCTGAGGCCAGTGATCTCTGCTGATAGAAGGAAAATTCCCAGGTAGCCTCTTTGCTTCACAAAGAGCCATGCCCTCAGTGTTGGCCGTCTTTTAATCATGTTGTAGTTGGCCTGCACATTTACTTACACTGCCATTGAAACATGCAAAGAAAACGTGATTTGCTTCCTAAACGCTTTACTTCCTAAAACATGTCCAGTCATTGTTATGAGTCTTACTGTGTTGCAGAAAATGTCTTAAACTTACCATGAATGGCATCTCAGTGACTTTAAATTTGAAGCGATTTTGTGTAGAGAGGGGTGGCTCTGAGTGTGAAGCATGAGTTATTTTAATTATGGATGTTTGGATAAACATTTGTTATTAATTTCTTTCCATAAATGATTGAAAGGGCTGCCACATGTGAAAAAGCTTGATGTGTGAATGTCTTTACTGCCACTCTGTTCATAGGTCTTTGTGTTACTCTCTGGGTCCCTGCTCACCTGTGTTGTGATGATGTCACTTGTTTCCCTGGCCACTGTTACCACCTGGGGCATCTGCTGCCGGTCTTTTCCTCAGGACTAGTGGCTTCTCTGGCAAAAGGGCCCTATCGGAGTTTCCCGGCCTCATAGGCCTCTCTGGTGATGATATCGCTTTGTTCTTGGGGCAGCAACTCCCTCTGTGAAGTTTCCTGGTCTGATTTCCAGTCACTTTGCTCAACAGCAGAGAGGCATGCAGGGACTTCTGCATCTTTTCCACACTACCTGGAAGCCAAGCACAGCTCAGGGGCATTAACTCAAACTTTCAGGTAAACTATGCTGCTTGGCAATGGCCGTTTCCTGGGGCTGCCTCTGGAAGGTGGGTGGTGAGGACAGCTGGAGATGTAGTCTCTTTTCTAAAACTACAAATAGCAGGGGGAACGTAGTTTCTGTGCTTTAGGCTTCCCAGGCAGGACTCACTGGTTTGTTGACTCAGGCTGGGGGCTGGGGAAACATGAGTGGACTGCTGATGGGGAACTCCTGACACATATAACTGTTTTCCTCTCACTCCATCTCTTTCCTCCCATTTTCACACTCCACTTGGGCATCTCTTCCTTTCTGACAGTGAGATTCCTATATAATAGCCTCTGCTTCCTTGAGGTGGATTTACCCTCCATCTGCTTTTGGGCCACAGTGTTAGCTAGAAATCAGAAAAGGAAGCCAGATTTCTGATTACAGAAGATCCCAAATCTTACCCATGTTACATCTGAAAAACAATAATATTAAAAATATTTAATTGTATTTTATTAAAATGCCATGCTAGAGGTGTCTTGAAGATTTAGCCTCTCCTCTATATACAGTGGGGCTAATAAAACTGCATCAAAGGCCGTTGCGAGAGTTAAAATGAAAAGACCAGTAGGCAGAGCCTCGGAGAAGGCCTGCCTCATAGAAATTGGCTCCGAACTGGCTCATTGCCTCTCTTTCTCCCTAGGAGAGTAATGGGATGTTATTTATTTTCCTTGTGCATGAATTGTTTTAATTATAGATGTTTTTTAAAATGTTTGTTATTAATTTCATTCTATAAAAGATTAAAAAGGATGCCTCTTTTCTCTATGCACTTAGTTAAAAGCTTTTCATTCTTAATGTAGGCTCTGCCGAAGAGAATGTTTGAAAGAGGAATTGTGTGCAGGAAATGTCGAGAAGCTATTACTGGTTAAGTAAACCGATACTCAATGTTATTTTGATCCGCAAAAGCTTATGACCCTTATCTCAACAATTGCCATGTTCTTTATTGGTTAGAAAGAAAATGCCTTATTTTCAATATGAAAAAGCTGAGGGAGAAGATATGTGCTTTTCTCCAAATCATAGCAAATTAAATATTAGAACGATCTGTCTTCCCTGATTTGTAATCTGGTCCTCTTGTACTTTGCTTCTCTAGGAAGAATATTGAATTTGTCCTGTGTTTAAACTAAATAGGAAAGTAGATCATTTTAATTATTTCACAATTTAGGGCTGGTTAATGCTTATTTTGATTTTGATATTCAACAAAATCGGAGAAGCTCTGTAGCTATCACAAGAAAGCAGTGCCACACACAATTGCCAGTGCTGGTACTCACCCACTTCCCCAGGCTCTTAGTTAGCTACAAGCATTTCCAACTGAATGTAAGCTGCAGAAGGAATGTTGGAAAGAGGAATCATGTGCAGGAGATGCCATAAAGTTGTTAGTAAGGAATAGCTCCAGGAATAGCCTTCTAGAGATTGCAGAGTTTGGGAGAAGCTGTGAATAGATTTTACCCTCTGTTAGTTGAACATAATCAGTCAAAGCTAGATACTGAGATTCCCTTCGTGATTTGATTTTTTTCTGCTCAGTGAGAGTAAGCAGAGCTAGGAGGACAATTGTGGTGCCTTGCTGATTTTGAGGGGAAAGAATGCTTAAAGGTAAGGCAGACCTTGAGATAAAGATTCAATGTTATTGCTTCTTCTGCATCATGGAGCAGAGATTGAATTCCAATGACTAGGGTGGGTCACTGTTTGAATAATTCAATATTTATTCATTAGTCAATTATGTGTTCATTCCTTCAACAGACACTATGCTAAGTGGTGAGGCTATCAAATAAGACAAAAGCTTTTCCTCTGAAAATGAGTTTCTGTGTGTGAAAAGATTATTTGAAAAGGGTTGGGGCGGGGGGTTAAGGCATTAAAAGACATTCACTCGTCTGCAATCTTGTAGCAACAGCTGTGGTCTCTGGCTGTATTGGTAGGATTTTCTATAATTTAGAGGGGAGATCTGAGCCCCTTTGACCAATCCAAGTGGTATAGTCAGCATCCACATGGCAGTTTCCTGGGGCTACCTCCAGAAGGGGCACCTAGAACACCTCCTAGTTGAAGAGGTTGAATCAGGTAGGCAGAGGTCAACGTGAGTAGCCCTGTGACCTGAATTCCCACTTCAGCTGGAGTAACTTCTTGGAGAAAAGAGTAGGACATACCCTTCAGTGACCACTCTAGCAGACTTCTTGCTCATGGAAGAACTTAGTATTAAGATATTCCTCCTAGGAAGCCTGCAAGTGATAAAGAAGGACACTTACTATTGTACATTGAGGAACAATAAGTGATGGTTATTAGTATCTACAGATAATATATAATATTCATTTCATTTTTTTTTTGTCCCAGTAAAAACATCCTTCTGAGATTTCCTTTAATTTCTGAGTAAGAGTTTGGTCAAAAGCCCAGTATGACACTATTATACATGTGTGACAGAATTCTATAAGGAAAAACCATGAATGTGGACTACATAAAATGTCATAAATTCTTTATCCATGTAGTCATCTATCTAGTCATCAATTCATTCATAAAGTAATTATCAAGTATTTCAGGCATTGTGCCTACCACTGCAATGAACAAGATAAACACACCCTATCTTAAGAAGTATATAGTATTGCTTTCTTGGCTATTAAATTAGGAAGGATTGAAGAAAAATATTATGGAATCCCATTCTCTCAAAGCCCATCTTCTGGGGTGGTTGTGGAAATAGGACCAAAATATTCACAAAAAATTGTTTCTCTTTGCCCTGCTCCAGCCTGCTTTCGGTGAACTCATATCTACTAAGAGTTCTTCTGCACAACCTCAAGGGTATCTTGCATTTGTTTCATATGGAATTTACAATTTCTCCTCTCTTCTCCAGATTATCATGACAGTCTTCTATTTCTGTTAAAGTTAAGAGTAATGGCTCTGTTGTCTGCAATTTTCTTCATACCTTCAACTACCCATCCTTTTCTCTCCCATCATTTTTTAAAAATTTCTCTGAGAAACTAGAAACCATCATAAGAGAACTCCTTCATATTTCCAAAAACAAATCTACCACTCTCGTCACACTGTTATAATAGACGGACTCTCCTTGTTCGTATTCAAGGCCAATTCCTCCACTTGAGCTCTGGATTCCATCCTCCCATCCCTTTTCATCTACTGGGGGACTTGGCTCCAGTAATTATCCCTTCTCTCTCTTGCTTCTCTCTCCTGTATTTATCCCTCTTTCCTAGTATGAAAGTATAATGTATGTAAAATGCTCAGGGCAGAGACTATGCACAGCAAAGGCTCAATATATATTGGCTATTCATTTTGTTACTATCATTATCATCAACTGCTTCTTCAAGATGAGCTTTATCATAGTGAGAAGTATCTGGCCTTCCATATTCAAGTCTTGAAAAAATTCGCTTCAAAGATTGTTGCCAGGACCAATATTTATGCACTCGAGGATGATGAGACTAAAAGCAGGCTCTTAGTCTTTTTTGCCTTTATGTAAGTAGAGATAGGAAGACAAAATGAGCTGACACCACAAGACGTCTATGCTCACTGGTGGTTATTGAGGAGAGCCCAACAGAAAGATGTAGTTTTAAGTGCTGCCCTCATGATGATTTCTTTGAAAGACTCTCAAAAACACAAGGAGGAAAATAGCTCAAAAATTGTTAGCTCTATAAGAAGAGAAATTATTGGTTACTATTTTGATTAACTATTGGGTGTCAGGATAGGCATAGGCATAACTTTTCAAGGAGCTACTCTAGGTGAGGATTTTTTTTGGGTTCTCATTGTTATTTATATGGCTAGTCCTAAAAAAATGTACCATTCTGGAGAGAGATTGTTTCTCTGCCATGACCTATACTTAATTTTTATTGAGAGTTTTATCTTCAAAGACTCCTGGTGTTCATATGTTGAGAGATTTGGAACCCATATGGAAATGGTTAGAAGGCATGCTGAAACTTTACCCAAATTCAGAGAAAGTTATAGAGTAAGAACTCACAAGACTGGGACTCTGAGGACTCAACCCAGCAGCTAGACTGCCTCCTACAGTGGATGTTTTTATTTGGCAGCCCAGTATCTAGTCTCCCTTTTTGTGCTAAGAGGATCTCAACTGTTTTAGAGAATCACTCCTCTTCCATTAGATACAGTCAATGGTGATAGCTGTCTTCTTCTGACCAATGAGTGGATGCATGGCCTAAATGAGTGGTGGAGAAAACATGACAGCTTGGGAGACACAATGTCTAGGGCGTCCTCAGGCCCACAAAGTAATGGATTTAAAGAAGCAAGACTAACTCAAGATCAAACCAGATGGGCATATGGGGTACCTAGCAGTCTGACTCAGAGGAGCCACACATAGAACTGGGTTCAAAACCTAGATTCAAAACCTGGTTTCTTTCTCCGATAATCATACGACTTTTGGGGAAGTTCCGAAGGGGCGAGATCAATGTGTCTTCCTCTGGGATGTTTCCCCAGCCACTTCCGCTTTCCCATTTCTCCTCTGTTTTGATGCTCATACTATGTGCCCTGGTGCCAGCCTCTACTCTCCTTAACATTGTGCCTGTAAAATTCTTGTTAGTCTTTTGTTTTCCCAACCAGACGGTCAGCTTCACCAAACAGCAATCTTAACTTTCTTGTTCATCTTTTATCTTCAGCGTCGAGTACGGTGGCAGACACTTGATACAATTGTGTTAAATATTGAGTAAACAAAAAAGGAGGCTGAGGAGTTAGCAGAGAGGTAGAGGGAGATTCTGTAAAAAGCAAGGCATGGGCAAGTCCTTTTTACATCTTGTAGTATTAATTAAGTAATGTGTTTATGAAGTGCTATATCTGAGGTCAATTCTAATTGATAAAAATAAGAGGTCCCCTGGGAGTAATTATGGAATTTTTAATAATAAGGTAAAACTTCTCTAAGGCATGTTAAATCTTTTTACACAGGGTAGTTTTTATTTTTCCAAACCAATCAGCTAATATATGTAGGAAAATGTTTCACTTCACAATGACTTATAATAATTTTAATAGTGCCTATTAAAGTGCTTTACACATAATAGTTGTTCAGCAACCATTTGGTGATGGAGGAAATATATTCAGCAAAACTGGCCTCTTTTTATAAAACATTTTTAAGGCTAAGAATATCTACTCACTATTTAATTGTACAATAGCTCACTTTGTAGCAAAAGATTAAATGAGAATATAAAAGAACATATTTTTTTCCTGATAAAAACTTTGTTTTATAACTTATTCTTGCTCTTAGCAATCAACAAGGTTTGGATTTTAAACTGGATGGCAGCAATCTTGTCACCTGACACATTCTTTCACAAAGAACCTTTGCTAAATCTTAACTGCACACATTAACTGCATTAAGGTATTAATCCTACATGAAAGATTATCTCCATTACCCAATGAGAAAGGGTCACTCACTTCCACTTGCTAGAAAATAAAAGCTTGTAATGTCTGAAAAAACAGACTCTGCCAATGGACTCCTGTCTCTATAAACCATCATAGTGATTCCTTGTAAAACAGGTTTCATGTAATATTTATGTAAGCTGCACATGACCTTGAATGAAAGCAAGGGTTAGAAGAAACAGTGTTCCTACTGTTAGACAGAATGCTTCTCTATTTTATCAAATATTACTTACTGAAGTCATATGTAATTTTTGGTTTTTTGAATGAAATAGAAGATGTTTGTTTTAGAGCTAGGCTATGGGGAAGCATGATATTTCTTTTTAGAATCCCGACTATTTTATCTCGTACTTGTCAAAAATCTCTTTAAATAAGCAAAGAGGACTAGCAGCAGCAAAACTGGGTATAGAACGGATGTGGGTAAAGCAGAACACTAATATGTCCTCTTACCACTTATGAAGTTGATTCTGGACAGTATCATGAAAGCAGATGGAAAAGACCAGATGTCGAACAGGTATGGAGCAGGTTGCTGTGTTTGATAAATATGTGCCATTACCAAACTTTACAGCTCCAAAGAAAACCTGTATAGAAAGGATAGACAGTGGTACTGGGTTCTGGCCTGGCCTGTAGAATTTATTAGCTGTGTGACCTTGGGCAGTTAAGTTCTCCGAACTTTTCATTGCCCATAAAATGAAGTATAGAGTCTTTACCTAAAATATAAAGGCTTCGGCTACCTTTCCAGCTTACCATGCCTTTCCTAGTTATATTCTACTCAAAGTCACCTCCTTTTTTCTTAATAGGACTCTCTAAAACTATCTTGTTCATGTGTTTGTTTTCCTTCACCAAAATGTAAGTCTCATGATAGAAGAGATCTTGGGTATTGTTTTCGCCATGTACCAAGCACTAGAACAATGCCAGGAAATTGACTGGTACAAAAATTATCTGTTAATGACTTCTGGGTATATACCAGAAAGAATGAGGTGAGACCGGTCAAGATGGTGTAGAAGGTAGAGGCTGTGCATGCCTCCTCTAGTGACCACACCGAAATTATAACAAATCTACAGAGCAACCAGCACGCAGAGTCTCCTGAAGTCTGACTGAATAGAAACCCTACAACTAGGGACAAAAATAACAGGTCACCTCAAAATGGTAGGAGGGGCAGAGACGCGAAACATCCTGGTCCCACAACCACGAGTGGTGATGGAGAATAGGGAGAGCTATCATGTCTCAGAGCCCCCTCCGCCACCTGAGAGTGAGGGGTCCTGGCCACACACTGGATCCTCAGCCCGAGGATCCATTGCTGAGAAGAGAAGTCCCAGTGACCTATGGCTGTGAAAACCAGTGGAGGTTGTGGCTGAGTGCCACGGAGGGCTGAGGGCACAGACTGACCTCTTAAAGGGCCCGCGCCCGGCCTTACTTGCTGATGGACTCACTTGCCCTGAGCTCTTGCGTTGGGGCAGCTGCTCACAGAGTGCCAGGGACACATGGGGAAGTGCTGAGCTGTCAGGCCTCAGGGTGAGGGCCGGAGGGGTGGCTTTCTTCTGGACAGTGATGCAGGCAGAAGCCATTGTTCCTTTGTTGAGCCCTCCCTCCCAGCCTGCAGACGTAGGCACCGCGGGTACCCGAGCGCCATCCACATGGATAACACAGGTTGCTCCACCCAGGGTATTCCTTGAGACCTCGCCTCTCCCAACTCGTGGGCCCACGCAAGCCCCTTCCAGTGATTTATTCTATACAAATAGGCTGTCTTGGCTCCTGCTACGAACTTTCATTAAAGCTCTCAAAAACTAACAAAACCTAAAGAAATAGCATCTGCCCTCAGTGTGTCCTGTACCTCTCGCTGAGCAATCTCAAGCCCCGTACTAGTGGCTGCCAGCGTTAGTTTCTGAGTTGGCCCCTCGAGGCACTTATAAGGCCAGCACAGGTGGCAGCCATATGTGGATCGCTTGGTGACTCTTACTAGGTAGCCCTGGAGGTACACAGGCTGCAGCTTAACTTGGCCTGAAGCTTGGCCCTTCCCAGGACTGTGTCACTGGGCCCCACAGCACACCTACTACATAAAGCTACTCTACTAAAACTGGGAGACTTAGGAGCCCTACCTAATACATAGAAA